>NW_025222279.1:2175467-2509519 GCF_014066325.1 Apis laboriosa
TTTTTTTTTTTTTTTTTTTTTTTTTTTTGCGTTGAAGTTCGTTTTCGTCGTAACACGAGATTCTTTGTTAGTGGATTATTAAAGGACGAGAAAGTTTTCTTTTGCGTTACGAGATAATCTGGGCGTAAATGAGAATTTAATGGAAGTGAGTTTTTCCGCGAAGTAACGATCGATGATTTTGCATGTTATGTTATGCAAGCGATGAAGATGAGTTTTATTTCGGTTAGGAATGTTTCTTGGGTAAATAAAGGGGTTGGTTGATCGAATTAGGGCTACGAGATGCTCGATAAATCATCCCTGTCACTGATAAATCGCTTTTAAATTTAATATCTGGGGAACGATGCTGGTGCTCGAGATAATTTTTTAGGTGACAGAATAGAGAGCTTTCAGTTTTGCCAAGATACTTTCTTTTTTTTTTTTTTTGTTTTTAATCGAGAGTTAATTTCTTATTTCATCGATAATAAGTTTATATTAAAATTTTCCATACTAATTTTCTACATTGTCATTCTAAACATCCATTAAATATACGTACAAAATATTGTAATTTAATCTTCTTTACAATTAAACTTTAAACTTTTCACTGAAATCTCACTATCACAGTTTCTAAATCACACATTTCACCAGGAATTTATTAATAATCATCAAAAGAATGATGCAACAACTTGAATCCAAAACATTTTTAACATTAAATATACAAAATATAATTTAATCTTATTCAGAATTAGAATCTAAAACCTTTCACTTAAACCTTTCACTCTAAATTACACATTCAACCAACAATTCATGCGACAAACAATGGGTACAAAACATTTCTACCATCAAACGTCCATAATAAACGTACACACAAAAATACAATTTAATCTATTCACAATTAAAATTCAAACTTTTCACTATGAAACCTCACTATCACGATCCCCTGAATCACGCGTTTCCAGCAGAAATCCGCCAACAACAAGCGAGAAACCATATCCCAAACAAACTCCACTCTTACATCCCCCCGAAACGTTTCGTTATCATCACGTTCAAAACCCGTATCCCCATGCGCTTCCGGTTCCATCCCTCCCCCTCCCCCCCAGAGTGGAACACAGAAAGCACAATTGCTCGCAATTCAACCAAATTTTCCGTCGTTCGTTGAAACGAAACAATTCTTTGCACGCGCTCTGCACCCCCGAATTTCCAACCCCCGCTCCCGCCATAAATTTTCCACCCCCAACTTCCTTCGTATCGTCGCGCTTCCGTTCGAACACACCTAAATTAAACAGGGCCAGGATTTCAAATTCATTTGGAAATTTTCAACGCATAAATTTTCGTCATATTTTCTCTTTTTTTTTTTTTTTTTCACGATAACTTGGCTCGCGGAGGAACCGCGCGCTTCCGGTTTCCGCCGAGGTGCGGAACCTTTTTTCTTTTTCCTTCGATAAATCCGCCACGAGATTATTTTTGGAAAGAGGGATTCTATCCTCTCGTTGTTTTCGCGAGATTGGTCGAGCTTTTCGAAATTTTGAACGAAAGAAACGAAGTTGAAGGGTATTCATTGAATTAGATGGCGTGAACCGAGGGGGTGGGTCGAAGCTTTTCAAATTCTGAAGGTGCCAAGGAAATTGAACGGTTTATTACATTTGTCGAAGTGGATGGTGGAAAGGAAGGTTTGAGATTAAATTCTAAACGAGACGAGATTTTGAGTTTGAAAGTAAATTTTGGATAAACGAGGAAATGATAATACTACAATTAGTTAATTTTGAATTTTCGAAAAAAGATTTATAAAAAAGGCACAGGTAAGAATATTTAACGAGAGAGTTTGAATTTCTATCGAAAAAATTTGCATTTTTTTTTTTTCGTTTATACATTTTTTCACGTTTTTATTTTCACGTATTTGTACTGAATTTCGCAAAATTACCAATTGCGATGTTAAAAAATATTCACCGAAGAGAAACCAAAATCGCAGATATCGTTTTAGCAAATTAAAGCGAATATATCTCTCAAAATAATCGCCTTTGGACACTTGGGGGATACTTCGCGTACAGAGACGAACGTATTTTATAACATAATTAGAACTACGTTACAATTAAACTCGACGAATAAAAAAAAAAAAAAAAAAAAAAAGACATCGTTTAAACGCGCGAAAGAAAATACGCAATTCTGTTTAAACGGGCGTACGTATAGAAAAATTGTAGAAAATTTAACGATAGAATTTAAAACGAACGAGTTTAAAAGTTTCGAAAAATATCGGGCGGAATCTTGAAATACATTCGGTAAAAAGCTCGCGCGATTATTATTACCCCTCTAAAACCGTTTAATTTCCCCAATTTTATCCAATTTTACATTACACGCCTTAAACTTTTTCCGAAACTTGTGCACGCCCGTTGTTGCACGGCGCATCCTGTATAAATGGCCGTGTGTCGCGTGACTTTTTCTGCTTAATCGTTCTGCGCCCGGACGATAACGTTTATTTATTATCCGGATAACCGGTATTTTTTTCCCTCGTTTTCTTTGAAATATTCGAGCCAGCTTTATGTAGGGCTGGTATGGTATGGAAGGTAGAAAAATTTTTTCCTACCGACCATTGATCTCTGGCATGTATTTGTCTCTCCGGCTAAAGTAAGATGAATCGACAGATCCGTGCGAACATGAAAACTTAATTTTCAAAAAAGAGCGCTCTGAAAAGAGTATAAAATTTATCTTGATACGTGAAACGAAATAAATAATAAATAAGGGGATCTCACGATTAAAGGAAAGAAGCGTAACGTGTATATACCCCTCTTCTTCCATTTTGAAAAATTATTCGTCGAGTACACCAGCTGTTTCTTTAATTGGTAACGAGCAATGAATCGTATTAGGGAGAGTTTCCATTCTTCCATTGTTCCATTCTAATTGTGCGTTATTGCTGTTTAACGATACTTTTCTTTCTCCCCCCTTCTTCTTTCTCAGCCACGTGCGGTTAAATAGCGATCTTAAATATCGTGACAATGAAAGACATACATAAATAGAGATTCGCACAAATTGGTCTTATGCGATTACTCTCTTTATTCGAACAGTGTTATATCGATACATTCGTGCGATTTCATCATCGAGTGCAAGCTTTAAATCGCAAATGTTTTGAATATTAATAATTTATGTGAGACAATAAATCTCACAAAAACAACAAACTTTTCTCCTTTTCTTCTCTACCCTCCTCCATGATAAAATGTTCCAAAAATTAAAATATACCAAACAATCCATCCATTCATGATTATCCATCGCGTGCAACGATTTCGATGTCATCGACCCGCCCTTAGACGTAGGCTTTGCACAACGAAGAAAGAAACAACGACTTTCACCCTCGATGTTCGCGGAGATTATCGAACATTATTGTGCGAGGCTATGCGTTTCGCATTAGCTGAGAACGCAGAAGGGAGAGAAGAGGGGAAAAAAAGAGAGAAGAATGAGAGAGAGAGAGAGAGAGAGAGAGAGAAAGGGGAGTGGATTATCGGTTGGGGAAAGACGCGAGTAGCGTAGTATCGGTGATTGGAAATGGCCTTTGTGTTTTAGTTTCCAGAGTTCTGATGATGGAATCGCGAGGTGGATGGATGATGACGGAGGAAACAATGCGGCTCCCCCTCCATTGTTGATCATATAGCTCCCATTGTTGTGTTTAGATGTGATTCACCGCAAACGATTTTCTGCCTTTCTGCGAAACCGTGAAAATCAATGATTAGGATACCCTTTTGTTAACCATCGTCCGGGAACGGAATTACGCAATTTTTGGCAGGGGTGGATCGTGGATAAATGAGAAACGCGCCCTTCGCCTTTTATTTCTTTTTTTCACATTCGATGATTTCGACAAACGATCGTTGACCGTTGTGTGATTATCCTCTTTTGAAGCAATTTTTTTCTCGAGGTGGAAATGGATGTATCGTTTAGGCGTGTAGATTTGATGTAGAGAGTATTTTTTTTCTTTTTTATACGGATTCTTGAACATTGTTGAATGAAACATATAAAGAGAGAGAGAGAGTAATTACATTTTGCATTATTTTTTAAATTACACAAAATATTCAATTTGAAGTATCTATCTTCCAAGTTTGAAATAATTACAATGCGAGATAATATTATATCATTCTTTTTCAATATTTTTACCCATTCTCATTGATCTCCACGAGGATCTTGTCGGTATTTGTAACGAGATCCGTGAACCTAACCTAAAATCTTAATTCTTAAAATGCATTTTAATTCTTTAAAAAAAGAAATTTATCTGAATACGTGAAACGAAATAAAAAATAATCGAAGAAGGGTGTAACGATCTCACTTTCTCGATACTTTTAGCCATTCTCGTTGGTCTCCACGTATTTGTAACGAGGAAATAAGATGAATCGACAGATCCGTGAACCTAACCTAAAAAATTAATTCTTAAAATGTATTCTAATTCTTTTAAAAAAAATTTATCTAGTGCATGAATAATAATAAATAATCAAAGAATGTTACGATTTCACGATTAAACAAGGTCCTTCTTCCATTTTGAAAAATATTCGTACAGCTACATCGATATTTTCCTCTTCGAAACACTTTCTTTCACCTCTCCATTCTTTATCTCCTACATTTCGTTCGTCACTGAACGAAAAAGAAAAAAAAAAAAAAAAATGAAGAGAACACCGTACTCGCAAGTTACGTCGATTTACCTCGACAAAGGAGATCGGCGAATCCCCGCAGAATTCAGAAAGTTAAGCCATCAAAGCGAAGAACACTCGTCTCCTTGCACGTTGCTCGCGATTCACCGTTATTCGCCAAAGTGGCCACGCCGACGACGACAAACACTCTCGTAAATCGGTGCGCCACGTGGCCCGAACAGCATTTCCTTTCAAAGTGTCGCTCGCTCCCTTTGCCGATTATCGTCCAAGCAATGCTTTCTCCATCGACCCCCGACACGCGTCTCTGACACGTCACTCCCCAAACTCTTTTCTCCGCGACAACGCCTTCGTTGTTGTTGCACGATTTTCTCTCGATAAGATTTTCACCTCAAATTTCCAGCTCAAATTTCTCTCCTCGGAAATTTTTTCTTCCTACGATTGTTCTGTTCAACGATTAGATTCGTTCAAAGTCCATGCAACACCTATTCGCGGCTATATCTCTCTCAGTTCTTTTAATCTAAATCTATACCCCTTAGATCTTTGCTCGTACGCGAAAAATTTTCTTACGAAAAAAAAATATCGCGTGTCAAACGTTACATTTTCTGGATTCAGAATAAACTCAATAGATACAAATTCTATTTCATTTTATATTACATTTTATGATTTTGCTCGACTGAAATACAATCGACGAATTCAAGTGTTCGAAAAAATTGAACAAATTAAAACCTAATCCACGAGAGGTAAAAAAAACATTCTCGAGGGACGTGGCTTAAAGAGCCATGATAACGCTGAAAAAAATAAAGAGGCGAATGAAAATGCGCAAAGAGAGGATTGAAGTGGAGACGTCAAGAAACGTCATCATCGATAAAGATGAGGAAGAGGCTTTCCCTTCTGAAAAGCCATCTCTCTCTTTCCCTCTCTCCAAACCATATCTCACTCGCCATTTTCACTGCGAATTCCGCGAAACGCACCCCCCCATTGTTCCACGGAGAAGAAAGGCGGGAGCAAAGATTTCGCAATTAAAACGACACCCATTACGAGCCTCTTAATTATACAGAAATCGCGCGTTGCTCCAAAAAGCCGTCGTTCGTTGTCGTGAAAGTGTTGCAGTTTCGTGGGGGCGTGAAACAGGATGATGGAGAGAGAGAGAAAGAGAGAGGGAGGGAGGGAGAGGGAGAGCATTGTGTGCGCCTTTTGTTCGGCTAATTATCACTTCGTGTTGATCCTTTGAGCCCCCGTCGTTTCTCCTTCGAACGCGTTCGTTTGTTATCGAAACCAGACACAGAGGAGGGGGGGTAATAGCGCGTAATTTAAACGAACGCTTTGCATTTTGCTTTCGTTTTTGTTCGCGAGAGGAATTAAATAAACGGGGTTCTTCGAAATATCAGTTCAAAGCTCGGCTTCATCGAGGAAATGATGGATTGTTTTCTCATTGAATTGTGGACATTTGACCGAGCTGGTGTTGCTCGAACAATTATCGAAGATAAATATTTTTATCTCGATAATTTTTCTTCGACGAGCGTTACGAAGAGTTAAAATATATTGAATTTTGTTAGTTTAGTTTTTAGATCTATTAGAAAGAAAAATTTACAAGAATTGTTAAATAATGGTTGGCTGCAATTTTTAAACGTTGAAACGTTTTTTTAAGAATATATATATATGTGTGTGTGTTTATGTGTGTAAGTGCTCAAGGGAGTTGTAATTTTGAACAGTTTACGAGAGCAAGTTGTACGGTTGTACAATACAGATAAGTTTAACGTCGATCATGTTAACAATATCCACAAGTTAACAAGAGTTGGCAATATCTTACGGCAACTTTCCATTTTATCGGCGTCTAGCTACAAGTTAGAAAATTAAACTCTCGAACTATCGAGAACAAATCTATCTTCAAACTTTGAAGACCGATTTCTCGACTTGCTAATTAATAAAATTCAAATCCAAATCCCTTTCCAATTTACGTGGAAATTTTTATTTTACACTTTATAATAATATTCGATCGAAGGAAAAATTTCCTTGATAAATTTAATCAACAGAATAACGTGTCTCCCTATTACTAAATTTTATTGCAAAAATTAATTCCTCTGCTACCAACCATAGACGATAAAAATTGAATTACCAACGAGAGATCTAAATCGTATCTAAAAGAATAGATATCATCCCAATTAGAAGAAAAATCCTAATTCCTCGTTATTTTCCCTCCCCCAATTATCCTTTCGAACTTTCTATCAAAAAATCAATCCGAAAATCAATTTCAAATTTTTCCAATTTCAAAAACGACGCTACGTTTCCAATCATCTTGCCTCGAATATCCATCGTTCAAACTAATATAATCGATTCATCGGTGGAAATGGAGACAGATTTTATTAGCAGACGTGTTTCATTATCGTCGCTTCGAGAGTTAATGGGACAATCAGTGTGGTGGATGCCAGAATACGATGAATGAGTCGGTCGAACTCGGTCGAAATCAACGCCGGATTTCCGCTTCGAATCCGCCTTCAACTTTCTGTTTAAGCACGGAATAAACTTCCGCTACTAATTGTCGCGTTCAAACACAGGTTGGAAACCCTTATCTTATCGGTGTTGGCTCTCTTGTTAATCGTCGTCGTTCTGCAGAGGGGTGAAACGGTCTCGAAGACTAAGGTAATAAAATGCTCGACCGATTATGGAGGAGACGATTGTATCCCGTGTTATTGAATCTGCTTGGCACGCTTCTTCCACGATTCTGAAATACGTTGGTAACTTTGAGAAATATTCTCTGGAAGAGATTTCGAGAGACGATAAGATAAGATAAGATAAGAGTCGAATACGATGAGTCGATGATGAATTTTGAATCGGTTTGAATGGAGTGTTGATTATTTGACGGATGATTGTATGGAAAAGTTGTATATTGAAAAGTTTCCGTGAGAATTCCCGTGGGATAATAAAATTAGAAATTAGAAAAGAGATGACGATCGGATCTAATTCTTTTGACGAGGAAGAATTATCGGTTTTTAAATTGTTATTTGATATTTTATTTCTCGAGCGGCAGAATTATTAGTTTAAAATGGAAGTTTTTAAATTTTAGTTGGAGCAAAGTGAATGAGAAAGTAAATATGCAAATATAAATTTGACGAGTGAAGTGAAGCGATTGATAGAATTTAATGGCATTTATAGGTAGCTATTATCGAATTTACAAAAGGGGGCTGAGATGGAAAATAGATTTATACCGTCACAGGGAAAAAGAAACTTTTATTATACGGCATAAATCCCCTCTTTTCGAGTCTTCAACCTTCTTAAAAGAAATCCTCTTTGATATATAATTCTTTTTTCGCTTTTTATTTTAAATCGTTTCCAACGGCGTCAACCTCCTCTCTTAACTTTTTTTTGTTTAAAAAAAGAACTCACACCCGCGATTCAAAGTATTGAAAAGTATACTTAACGGGGAAGAAATTAACAAGTGTCAACTTTACTTTCGTATAAACACAATATTAATCATTCTAAATTCCTTTCGAAGGTATTCCATTCCATCGATGTAATTTCTTAACATTTCTCAAAGTTAATCAAGAGTTAAGAGTTTAATCAAGAGTTTCCTCCTCCGTTTCCTTAGTTTTTCGAATATTCAAGTATTTAAAAAAAAAAAAGAAAGAAAGAAAAGAAAATGTCGAGTAATAAGAAATCTCGAACAATTTATATTTGTCACCAAACATTTTTCCTCCAGAGTGTTACAGCGCTAATTTACGATCACTATATCCAGCCGCGTTTATAAAATCCGTACCAAGCACTTTTACACGTTCACACCCGGTTGACATTGTTTATTGTTCGCCGGCTTGCTCTCGCATGGACCGTGCGATTAATTTTTGTTACGTCCCACCGTTTCATAAATTCCTTGTGCACGGATTCATTTTTTCCTTCCTTACCCCCCTCCCCCCTTCCTTCCTCCGGAATTCGCAGGATATTCCCAGGGAAAAATTTATATCTACTTCCTCAAACGCGTTTCTCAATAATTAATTACGATTCGCGCCCCCTTTCTTATATATTTCTTATCGGCGTTACATTTTCGCGCGTTCCCCTCCCCCTCCCCCCTGCGCTGAAATATAGGAGAAATAAATTACGCGAGGCGCGATACGAGTTTTTTATTTTTTTTCCCCAAGAATTTGCAAAATCAAATTTTTACGAACACGAATAAAGAATCTACTGCTTTATTTCTCAAATATCAGATTATTTACGTTCGATCAAATTTCGCATAAATGGATAAATATTCGCAGTCTAATAATAAATTTAAAATTTTTTATAATTATCAGTACACGTATAATTATCATATGCAATAATTTTATGTTTATGCAAAATCAAATTTGTATTAAAACGACTGAAGAAACGGGGCTTAAACTATAATTTCTCAATTATAATATAAATATACTTTGTACATTTAAATTTTTATCACAAATATATCATAAACATCTATCGACAACACTTGTAACAATCTTAAAAAAAAAAAAAAAAAAAAAAAGAAAATTGAACACTGCTAAAATTAACCGCCATAAAACGACTTGAACGACTTGGTATTCGATGACGAAAAGAAAGAAAGAAAGAAAGAAAGAAAGAAGAAAAACGCATTGAATAGGAGAAAGATAAATTTGTCCTAGCTGGTTATGGAAACGTGTTAATCAAAAAGCTCGAAACACCCCATTCGATCCCCATTCACCACTCCAATTCTTCCAATCCGCGATACTCGACGATCAAACGTCCTGTGCGCCTCACCTCTCCCTCCCTCCTCCCCCTCTCCCCACCGCTCTCTCCTTTCCACGCTAATAATTTCGCTGGGAAATAGAATCGAGAGAGTCGCGGGTATACGCAAACACGATCCAAACCGTGCCTTCTGGCGATATTTCAGCGTGCAATACAACCTGATTGCATTTCGACCGCATAAAAGATTCCGTTCCTACGAGGAGAAGGGGCGGAGAAACGGGTTTACCTTTCGGTCCCCTTCCCCCCCCCCTCTTTTCCCGTGTGTCTGGAGTCGGGTTTTCCCCGGGTTGGAAAATTTATCCAACCGGAAATTAAAACGTGGAGCTCGTCTCTCCTCTTATTTCTTCGCCTTCCACGCTTCTCTCGCTTTGTTATCGCACCTGCGCTTTTGTCCTCCTGATGATAAAGTCAGGATCAAGTGTACAGGAGTGGACAGAGGTTCTATTCTATCCGATTGTAGTATCGGCTCGATACTATGAACCGATTTGAAATTTGAAAATTTGTGATGGATAAATTAATAATTTTATATGTATATATATATATATATACATATATAAAATTATATAATATAAAATTATTAATTTATCCATCACAAATTTATTATATATATATATATTTAATTTTTGAATTGGAACGGAGATCTTGGAAAGATTTTTAAGATATTTTTTTTTTAAGATCGAGTCTCTCGTCTCTGAATGTATCTATTGAGTTGGTATTTTCGTGGTGTAAAGTCGTCGTTTTCTATCTATATAGGTAGTTTTTCGCCTTCGATCGATGTTGGAACGTTGCAGCGTTTAGTGCACCGTCGATTCATGATAGTGGAATGTCTTGTAAATCCGACCGGCAACTTCCCCGGATTGATCGACGATAGGAGACGAAGATAAATCGCCTTACTTCCTTCTCATTGATTCCTCTTCTCTATAAAGAAAAACACTATTCCGCGATCTTACAATGATAAAACAAATTGAACGGATGTCGAAATAAAACGATAAAACGATCCATTAAAAATTTAAAGTTTGAATACAATATATTTGTACACCACTTACCTAGACACTCGTAACGAATAATAAATTAATCACCGACACGGTACCAATCAATAGCTATCAATTATTAGATACCGATTCATTTTTGACGAAATCGATCGCGGAATAAAAAAAGAAAAGAAAAGAAAAGAGTCGTTTCGTCAGCGCGTGGGTCCAAACAACCCCCTCCCGGTTCAATGAGAAGAGTTCCTATTCATTTTTCCTCTCCCCCCAAGGATCCCTCCGCGTTTCTCGACTCCAAGGTTCGCAAGGAAGGAAGCTCGAAGCAGGAAACAATTTCATCGGCGCTCGGTTTCCCGCTAATCAGCACTTTGGCTGAGCGAGGGCTGATGAAAAATCCTCGTGGCGGAGGCCTCGATGCTCCGGCATCGACTCCCTTTCTCCCTTCCTTCCTTCCTTCCTTCCTTCCTTCCTCCCTCCCCCTCCTTGGAAGCCAAGCCTGACTCGTCCCCCCACAAGCTTGCCCGTGCAGCCGAGTCGAACAATATCCTTTCTTCGCGACGACGTAGAAAATCGAAAAGTCGGCTCCTTCGAGACGAGAGGAAAGAAAAGGGCGAACGAGAGGTAAAAAGGAGACGTTCCCCCATTCACCCGTGGCTTAACAATCTATCCTTTCAGACCGACAGCACATCCTCCTTTCTCTCCTCTCCCACCCCTTCTTCCTCGAGTCCTTCGAAACCCGCCTGTCGCCTCTCTTCCTCCACCTGCTGTCTACCTCCCAAAACCCCATCCATTTCGCCCTCTCTATTCCCCCTCCCCTACCCTCTTTCCGCTTCTTCTTCCCTTTATCTCATTTTTACCCGCTCCCCCGGCGCCGATCGATCGAACGGAAGGGTTAAGCGTGCGGAGAATAAGGGATCGCCACCCCCTCTCCCTTCCCTAAGATAGCGGGAGGGCGGGTTTTCGGCCGAAAATTAGGCGATTGGTGATAGGACGATAACGAGGGATTCTCTGTAACGAAAGGATGGATTAGAACGCTGCTTGTAGCGATCGGGGGTTGTTTTCTTTGGGAAGGTAGTCTGGGAAGTCGTTACGGAATTGTTAGGGATATGTAGATCGCGAGGAACGAGTGGAGGTGTGCGTGGTGTTTTTTTTGAGAATTGGACGAAGGATTCTTTCTATGTAAGAATTATTAAAGGAATGTGTGTATTTGGTTTTAGTTTCAAATGCATTGGATTTCTTGTTTTTTTTTTCTTTGGAAAGATAATTTAGGCAATTAGGGATTCGTAGATCGCGAAGAATGATTGTATGCTTGATGTTTGAGATTTTTGAGAATTGGAAAATTGGTGGTCGAAGGATTCTTTTCATGTAAGAATTATTAAGGGAATGTGTGTATTTGGTTTTAGTTTCAAATGCATTGGATTTCTTGTTTATTTTTCTTTGGAAAGATAATTTAGGCAGTTAGGAATTCATAGATCGCGAAGAATAATTGTATGCTTGATGTTTGAGATTTTTGAAAATTGGAAAATTGGTGGTCGAAGGATTCTTTTCATGTAAGAATTATTAAGGGAATGTGTGTATTTGGTTTCGCTATCAAATGAATTTCTTGTATATTTTTCTTTGGAAATATAATTTAAGCAGTTAGAAATCTGTAAATCGTGAAGAATGATTGTAGATATACGTGGTGTTTGAGATTTTTGAGAATTGGAAAATTGGTGGTCGAAGGATTCTTTTCATGTAAGAATTATTAAGGGAATGTGTGTATTTGGTTTTAGTTTCAAATGCATTGGATTTCTTGTTTATTTTTCTTTGGAAGGATAATTTAGGCAGTTAGGGATTCGTAGATCGCGAAGAATGATTGTATGCTTGATGTTTGGAATTTTTGAGAATTGGAAAATTGGTGGACGACGACAAAGAATTCTTTTCTAGAATACTTAATTTCAGTATCAAATGTATTGGAATTTGACGAATTTGAATTTTTTGTTTATTTTTCTTTGAAAAGATAGTTTAGAAAGTTATTAAGAATTTAAATCGTGAAGAATGATTGTATACTTGATGTGATGTTTGAAATTTTTGAGAATTGGAAAATTGATGGTCGAAGGATTCTTTCCATGTAAAAATTATTAAGGAATTGTGTGTATTTGGTTTTAGTTTCAAATGCATTAGATTTCTTGTTTATTTTTCTTTGGAAAGATAATTTAGACAGTTAGAGATTTGTAGATCGCGAAGAATGGTTGTAGATATAAGTGGTATTTGAGATTTTTGAGAATTGAAAAATTGGTGGACGATGACGAAGGATACTTTTCGTGTATTACGTAATTTCAGTATCAAATGCATTTTGAGTTTGAATTTTGAGTTTCTTATTCATTTTTCTTTGGAAAGATAGTTTAGAAAGTTGTTAGATCGTGGAAAATGATTGTAAGTATATGCTTGATGTTTGGAATTTTTGAGAATTGGAAAATTGATGGACGACGACAAAGAATTCTTTTCGAGAATACTTAATTTCAGTATCAAATTTGGAATTTTGAATTTTTTGTTTATTTTTCTTTGAAAAGATAGTTTAGAAAGTTATTAAGAATTTAAATCGTGAAGAATGATTGTATACTTGATGTTTGGAATTTTTGAGAATTGGTGAACGACGACAAAGAATTCTTTTCTAGAATACTTAATTTCAGTATCAAATGTATTGGAATTTTAAGTTTCTTGTTTATTTTTCTTTGAAAGTTGTTAAGAATGTGTAGATCGCGAAGAATTAAGTATAAATGGCATTTGGGATTTTTAGAATTGGAAAATTGGTGGACGATGAGAAAGAATTCTTTTCACGAAGGAGATTAACGTGCATGGTTTGGTGCATCAAGGTGCATTTCTTGTTCCTTTCTCCTTGGAAAGTTAGTTTAGGGAGTTGTTAGAAATTTGTAGGTCGGGGATGGTTGTAGATTCTTGCGGATCGTTGCATTAGATGCTTTTGCTTTGGGATTGTTAAGGGGCTCTTGCTTAGGATTTACAGATAAAATTTTAGGTATACATAAAATGTATCTTGATGACGTTTTAGATTTTTTTCCAACATGGTAACAAAATCTTTCTAAATAGCTAAAAGAATTGAGATTTAGAAAGAAATTGTAAAAATATACGATAGGAACTTTTTCGAGAATACTTAATTCCAGTATCAAATGTATTGGAATTTTGAGTTTCTTGTTTATTTTTCTTTGAAAGTTGTTAAGAATATGTAGATCGCGAAGAATCGGCATACTTTGCTCGATCCATTATCACTCTCGTTTCAAAAAATCACGCTTATACTTTTAAGTGCAACAAAGAAATGCACCAAAGAACGAGTCACGTTTCATGGAAATTATCGTCGAGACTTGAAAGAGATTTAATAAGAATCAAAAGGAGGAGGGATGAAATCCATTTCGATATAAATTGCTTCGTACGATTCGATCGCCAATATATATACTATATATATATATATATGTTTATATTCACTCGTGTATACAATACACAACGAAACGACAAACAGTGTGAACGTGTTATCGTTTAAAAAACACGACTCCTCGTAGAAATGAAAATTAACGATCCGTCTGCGTGTTTCCATCACAGGAGAAAAACACTTCGAGGATAAAACAAAAGCCTCCTCAGGTTGTTGTTTATGCAATTTCTTTTGCATCGATAACGAAATAAAATGGAAGGAAAAAGGAAAAAAAAAAAAAAAGAGCGAAACACGGTGGACAAAGAGAATTGAAGGATTTCTTTGATCTATTGACGGCGTGCCTCCGGTCGTGCTGCGTTGTAATAAATGTTTTTCGTATACCGGCAATCTTGCCTCGTTTTATATAGAATTGGGGGGAAAAAATGGTGAAAGGTCGAAAGGTATTTGGATCAGAGATGGATGATTTTAACGAAGATGGCTTTTGATTAAAAGTCATTGTGAAGTTGATGGAAAATGTTTCCGTTCAAACGTTGGAGGAGATTGAAAGAATATTATTGGAATGGGGAATGGATTGGCAAAAAAAATTTATTGCCAGTGAAAAAAAAAAAAAATAATCAGAAAGTAACGTGTAAATTTTTCATAAAATCGATCTATAAAATCGATGATTTTTCTTTTTAAATATTATAATTTTGTATTTCCTTGTGTACTCGTTTCTGAAAAATCTCGAGATTAAAACGAGTTTAACTTTGAATGGAGAATTAAATGAACGTAAAAGTAACCATTAACCATTAATTTTTTTCATACTTTAACAGTTACAGCGATATTGTGGAGTGGTAATTGTATCACAAGTTATTTAAGTATTTTTATTTTTTTGAACCACGTACATATCATATGTGCATATCACGCTTCGTCATAGTGAAGACGAATTGGATAACACGCAAAATTTTTTCACTGTTAATATATTTTACGTCGTTTGTGTTCTATGCCCGTTCCTTATTTCCTTCTCTTTATCTCATGGCTATTTTCTTTTCATTACACGTCAGAGATCTTTCGCAGAGCGGTTAATTTTCTCAATTTCAAATTTTTTTTTCTTTTTTATTTTAATTCAATTCACTGACGCTACGTTTTAAACCCTACGATAAAAAAAAATGATTCTTCGGCCATTTTTTTTAAATGTTAATTCATGCTCGAAGGAGCATCAAATTCTTCTATAACGAATAATATATCGCGAAAGAGGTAAGGAGATGAGATTGGAAAGAAGAGAAAAGAGGAGAAAAAAGAGACGAGTGATCGAGAAAAGGAAGAATTGATAAAAAAAAAAAAAAAGTAGAATACGCGACGAGGAAAAGAATTCTCGAAACAAAAGGAATAAAAAAAAAAGAAAGAGGAGAAAAAAGTGTTTCTCGCGTGAAGTATTTTTCTATAGCCGACGATTTAAAAAAAGCGGCAAACCGTACCAACAAATAAATCAAGCGAAACAGGGAGAAAGGAATGCATGTACGAATTATTGTATTACAATTGTCTAGATTTAATCTGCATGCACAAAAAGCGGCCCGCTCGTCTCTTTCGAATAAACAATTTGATATCATTTAATAACAGAGGACGTTTAATTTAATCTAACGTTCTTACAAGCGGAAATTCAATCGGCGATATCTCGATATTTTTAGCCGGATAAATGCAATGGCGACAATCAAGCGTACAGATTTTACGCACACGCATCGTTCCTTTTTAATAAACCTTCCTTTGAAATAATTTTGATAACCTTTTTTTTGATCGAGGTGAAAATAGTGAAAAAAAAAAAAAAAAGAAAAACGTAAAAATATTTTCGAATTCGAACAGAATTCGATTCTATCGATCCGATAACAGTTCGAAATAAATCGCGAATATCGGTTTATTTTTTTTTTTTTTCGTTAGAATTACGTTTTCGGACTGGATGAACGGATGTATCGCCGGTGACGAGTTCTAATAAAAGCAACCGCAATTCGTGAAACGGGGAGGGGGTGACAGCGTGGAAACGAATGGCCACCGTAAGGAAACGAAGCCAGCCATTTCTCAGTCTGGAAATCCGTCGCGATAATTCAACGACTCGAGGAATTAGCTTTAAGAAGTTTCCCACGTTTCGCTACACACCCTATTAAACCCTATTTCCGATCGTATTTTGCCGCCTCTTGTACAATTGAATGAAATTGAGAGAAGATAAGAGAATAGATGTAGATTTTCCTTTGCTCGAGGGAACAAATTATTTAAGGAATCTTTACAACAAAGATCAATGTACAGAAGATGCATTGCTTCTCATTTATATTCTTTCACAAATTTTCCATTAAATTTCACTTTAATATTCGCACATACAAAGGTATAAAAATTATTAGAAGACCAAAATTTATATCAATCCCAAGTTAACTGCTGAGCTATTTTAAATACAGAAATATTCTTGGATACTCGATTATATTCCAACAGCTCATTTGCATACGTAATATTTTAATATATAAAAATTATTAGAACACTAAAATATATATCAATCGCAAGTTAATTGCTGAGCTATTTAAATACAGAAATATCCTTGGATTCTCGATTACATTCCAACAGTTCATTTCCGTACATAAAATTTTCCAATAAATTTATTTTAATATTCGCATATACAAAGGTAGAAAAATTATTTTAGAACATGAGAAAATTGTATCAATCACAAGTTAACTGTTGAATTATTTAAATCCAGAAATATCCTTGGATTCTCGACTGCGTTCCAACAGCTCATTTCCATACGTAAAATTTTCCATTCTCCTTACGTTATGTTAATTATAATACAAATACTTCGATATGATTCGCTTCTCAATTCGATGGATATGAATTGATATCTCGTAGAATCGTCGGAAGCGTCGAGACAGAGGCGAAATAAGCCTCCCCTCCCGACTCGAGTGCCATCGAGATTCGACGCGACCAACTCGATACCGCTTTTGCATTATACGTACAAAGTTATATTTGAATTACGTCGTTGACAAAGCTTTTCGTCTCGGGACGAAAAGTCAGGAATTCGTCGATACATATTCAATCTAATCGATACGGGGCAACGTAACAACTCGATACGAGGAAAAGGTATATTGGTATAAAAGATATATTGGAATAATCAAGGAACGAGGATTCTCGACGAGTTTACTTTTAACAAAATATACGTTTTTGGTTTTTTTTCTTTTATGAAAAATACCAATGTTTTCGAAAAATATATTAATTAATAACTTGTGTTATTTTTAAAAAATTTTTTCCCAGAAGAAATTAAAGGAAGAAACGTTCCTTAATTTTATAATTTGTTTCTTTCCTTTTATGAAAAATACCAGTGTTTTCGAAAAGTGTATTAATTAATAACTTATGCTATTTATAAAAAATTTTTTCCCAGAAGAAATTAAAGGAAGAAACGTTCCTTAATATTCTAATTTGTTTCTTTCCTTTTATGAAAAATACCAGTGTTTTCGAAAAGTGTATTAATTAATAACTTGTGTTATTTTTAAAAATTTTTTCCCAGAAGAAATTAAAGGAAGAAACGTTCCTTAATTTTATAATTTGTTTCTTTCCTTTTATGAAAAATACCAGTGTTTTCGAAAAGTGTATTAATTAATAACTTGTGTTATTTTTAAAAATTTTTTCCCAGAAGAATTAAAGGAAGAAACGTTCCTTAATATTATAATTTGTTTAAAACACGAATGTGATCTATCCCCAATAAAAATAATTAAAATATTTTATTTTCGAGCTTCGAATAATCTCGTATAAAATTCGTTCGCAATTATTGAAATACCTCGAAACTTGGTTCTCGTTTCTCCGGAGATATAACGTCGCGACGAATGTTAAATTATTCGATTGATATTATTCGTTCAACCGGACAAGTTTCGCGCGATTTCGCGGGGGAAAAGAATTTTTTGATATATACATGGCCGAGGATGAAAACGTTCGCAACGCGTAGTTCAGTTGTCCCGGCACTTTTAATTTTGCGTGCGAATGCAGCCATTACCAGCCGCGTGTTCGCTCGTGTGCGGCGACAGAGGGAGGGAACTCGATTATTCCCATTCGGTCAGACATTCGTTTCCTGGTATCTGGTAATCGGGGACAACGCTCGTTCGTTAAAGAGCCGGCGAATTTTCAATTTACGGCCGGCGACGAAAAATCGTCGAGCCACCGATTAACGCGGCCACCGTTTATCGGGGTTGCATTGATTTCGAATTGACCGCGGAAAAAGAAAACGTTTGATCAACTTTTTTTTTTTTTTTTTACTTCCACGTGAGTTTTCATCGCGCGTCGATCGAGAAATAATTTTTTGTAATATTTTGTCGTTTCGTTTCGCGTTTATTATTATCGATGCGTTTATTATTCGCGGGATGCGTTATTGAAATGTTATCTAGGGGATATCTAGGGGAAAATATTTCGACCATTCGATAATTTGATTGTTTAAAATTTGGTCAAGGAGATTTAATATTCGAATTGATCATTCGAAATTGATCGATGGGGGTTGAAAATCAATCACGAAAACGGATTGTTTCCTGACACATCGAATGGCAATAGATGTGTCGACGTCACTTGGAGAGAGCGCCAGATCCTTCGTTGATCTGTATCACTATTTATTACTCGCAATTAACGTTTATCCTCTCTTTTTAGTTACCTATGAATTTGAACGTTATTTCAATACTGTTTCGTTTCACTAAACAAATACTTGTACGAATTTTTTTAAGATTTATAAGATCAGAGACAAATTCTTTCAAATCTTCATTGAAATCTTCGTTGAAATTGAAGTCTTAAAATCTATTATTCAAGCAAAATGATAAAAGAATTAAACTTTCTGAGGAATTTCTCAAATCACTCAAGTAGAATAGTCAAAGAATATTCAATCTTCAGACTTCTAAGAATCTATTAGTCAAATAGAATATTCAAGGAATATACAGAAGAATTTCTAAAACCTCTTCTAATAAAATACTCAATAAACATTGAACCTTCAGACTTCTGATATATATTTTCTAAAAATACAAAAATATTTTACAAATCGAGTAGAATAATGAAAGAATATTTCAACTTTCAGATTTTTGGAAGAAATCGTTACTGTTCGAGATAGAATATTCAAATCAATATCCAGAAGGATATTCTAAAAACCTGTATCTCCTCGAATGAAACATTCAATCTTTCAAATCTGCTTTTAAAAATCTACAAATCTGATAGAACAGCGAAAGAATATTTCAACTTTCAATCTTTTTAATCTTTTAATCTTTCCTGTTCGAAATAGAATATTCAAAGAACATCCAGAAAGATATTCTAAAAACCTTGTGTATAAAATACACAAACGTCCAATCTTGAGAAATTATTTTTCCAGGCGAAACTATGACGGCCGGAATGGAACGGTCAGAGAGAATGAAAAACATATCTATCTCGACTTGGAATTGGACGAACGTTGATTCATAGTCGGTGTCGTTTCTAACCGTCGTTAGCGATTTCAACCTCTGAATTTCAGCGACGATTCCCTGCGGTCCTCGTATATCACCAGCCGGGTCCCGCTCGCCGAAATATCAAGCTGACACGCTCGGTCGTTAACGGAAGAAGCGCTCTCAGACGCGTCGTTTCGATCGCTTTGATGAAAGATTTATGAGATTTACAACGAGCAGAAGCCGGGGCGCGCAATCAAACGGAGGAGGGCCCTCGCCAAAGTACCGTATCACGCGATGGAACAACAAATCTAACGATCTTCCTTCCCCGAAGCGTCGCCGATTTTGAATCGCAAAGCAGATTTTATCGTTTCTAGAGTAGAGGTAGCGAAAGAACAGAGGAATTTTGAATTTTTGAACGTCCAATGGACGATGCAAATTGATACGATTTCGAGCATGAGATCTGATTTGAAAGTTGCAAATTTTATACAAATTGACGTTTCATGGATTATTTTTGGACAATCACTGCTTGCTTAAAAATCGAAGTTGACGTATCGAAGATAATATTTCTGGATCAAGGATGATCTCTCGCACATCGTTTCTTTGCAATCTCATGTAAAGTCTAATCAATTCTAATAAGAATCTCCAAGAAGGTGTATTAAAAATAATTAACTAGTGTAGTCTCAAATTTAAATTTAATATCCAGTTAAATCTACCAAAAGGATATTCATAAATCACCACCAAAAAAAATACACGATTTCGAGTAGTGATTATTGATCTGAAAATTCCAAATTTTATATATTATTTTATAGATTATTTTTGGACAATCACTGTTTGTTAAAAATCGAAAATAACATTTCTATCTAATCTGCTCCAACACCTTCCAAAAAGATATATTAAAAATAATTAACATCTCCTCTCTCCTAAGCGATTAACATATCAACTTATTAATTATCAATTATTAATTCATCAGCTGAAATTAACATCTCAAATTTAAATCTAACATCCAATTAAATCTACCAACAAAAAATCCTTAACATCCTCTTTCATCCTCCATACCAGCATAAACATCTCAAAATCTAAATCCAATTAACCCCTTCACAACCATACTCACATACTTACACACGTAAATGAAACAATTCCACCCTCAAATATCTTAAATCACAAACCGAACATCGAACCAAAATCCCTTTACACGAACTTCTCTATCCTCCTCTCCCCCTCGATCCAACAAATCACCACAATTTCGATCGAACAAAGCCTCGAACAATTCGCACGCAAATGATCGGCCATCACCATCGGATCGTGAAACGTTGTTCAAGAAGGTGTTCTCGAGGCGTCGTCGCGCACAAGATGCTCATCCGAGATAAATGAAATTCATAAGACGGCCGGCCGCTCCATCCTTCAGACGGGACATTCCTCGTCTGGGCGAGCGGGTTGGGTGGGCGAGAGGGGCGCGATAGTTTTGCGCTCGACTCGAGGTTTGGACGGGAGGGGGGAGGGGTCACGGGGTCCCGTGCAACAAGTGATGTTATTAGGTTGACGGTGGAGGGTGAAGGGGGACTGTGAACGGCGAATCATAATGCATAACTCTTGCCCGTCCTTGTCTTACCCCTCAGCCATTCAACTTCCACCCAACTTACCCTCCTCCATACCGAGATTTCTCCAGGAAACGGAAACCCGCCCGATCGATCGATCCGCGCTGTCCAAATCGGTGGAATTTTTGTTCGAAATTTCGTTCTTCTTTCTAATTCTTTTGCGACAGTTTTCTTTTCTCCCTTCTTTTTTTCTTTCTTTCTTCTTTTTTTTTTTTATAATTTCTCGCGACGGAGAGAATTCCTTTCTGATTTCGTTCCTGTGCGATTTTTTTTCTCTTTCCATTCCGTGTTAAATTTTTTAAATTTTTCAAATTGCCAATTCTCTCAGAATGTTTTTTTTTTTTTTTAAATTGTAATTATTCCTTGATTCTTCGCGGCGATCGTTCGAAAGGAGAAATTTCGAATCGTTTTAAACTTTGGTTCCCTTCCCACGGGAATCCTTTAATAATAGATTTTTGATAAAAGCGAAGCGACAGGGAAACGCTTACAAGGAAAACGAATTAATCCGGTTTTCAGTGGAGTAATCCAGTCACCCGAGTCAGACAAGGCAAACTTCGTTGAAGTTGGATAGTCGAATCGAGACAGGACAAGCAAGAGCAAGGATTTTGCATTTCAGTTCTACATTATCGCCCCTTTAATAGTACCTTCCTCTATCAACTTGTAACACAACTTTCTCACTTTGTACATTTGGATCAACAATTTCAACCATTTTCTTATCCCGAATATCAAAATGATATCAAATTAACGGATCCTCTTTAATTTTAAATCGAATATCAAATCTCTTCAGATATTAATTATTATAAATAAAATATTCTGCAATATTCAACGATATTCATAAAAAAATATAACTTCACCCAAACGTCCATTACTGTCATCAATTTTAACCAACATTTAAAAATACTATTAAAAACACAAATTCACGGAATCCAACCCTTAAAATTTAGCATTCGTTCATTCATAACTTCATCGCTTCTTCTTCATCGCTATTGTCATCAATATCCCTTTAACCTCTTTAAAATGCCATTTAAAAGTACTATTAAAAAACAGAAATTCACGGAATCCCATCCCCTGTCTCCTCTTCATTCTCGCCCACATTTCACCTTCAACCTTTGAATTAATTCCCTTTACCAGAGAGGCTCCACGATTCGAACAGAGATCCCACGATGGGTTCCAAAGAACAAACCACCCTCTTGGTGGGTGCGATTTTTCCGCGGTCAGGAAGTTCCCCCAACCTCTGGGGGAATTTGCACATTTGGAGGGGTTGGGCTACTCATTAAGCAGGCTCTCCAAGTCCCTTCCAAGTGTCCAATCCTATGACGGAATCGAAGATGAACCGTCCAAGAAGATAAATTCTGCATTTTGCGGTAGCGATCGGGTGGGAAATGAGGGTGGGGAAGGGAGGGGGGAGAAGGATTCATTAGGCGAGAAGGGGATGGAAATGGAGAGAAGGAAGCGGAGATTGGCCGGGTGTTCGCGGTCTTATATCCGCCATTTATTACGTTTTCACGAGATGTTACCATTCCATTTTCCTCGATTTATATACGTTTATATTTAGAATTTCGTTGGAGAAGTTTTGATAAATAATTCAAGATAAAATTATACAGGGATTATCTTGATTATCAGTTACTCTTTAATCGTTGAAATATCGTTTGTTTTTAAGGTTGCTTGTATTTCTTGAACAGAGGTTAAGCAGAATATTCTTCGATATTTCTCAAATTACAAGTTGTTGAAGCAAAACCGAACCATCGAATTTTCGATACGTAATTTTGTTTTAAGATATCTCGATTAAACTTTTTGAAGATAATTCGAATTGAAAAATCATATTAAATCATCACATTGATCAAATTTTTGAAACTAGTGAAATTTCCCTCAAATCTCGATACACGGAATAACAAAATATTTTTATCTCTTGCCAACATCCTGTTCGCCTTCGCGAGAGAAATCCTCGTAGATCCTCATCCACTCCACTCCAAAATCATTTTCCAAAATCCCTCTTTTCAATCATCGCGTTTCCTCAAAAATATCTCTCTCTCTCTCTCTCTCTCTCTTTCACCATTCACCCCTTCGATACACATCTCTGACCATTTTCCATTTCCTCCTCCTCCTCCTCCTCCTCTTTTATATCCTTCTACACAGTATTTATAACGGCGTTCATCGATCGACACGGGTTCACGGGACACTAATTGAATAGCCTTGCCTTATCAGATGCCACGAGTGCGCCAGATCGAGGTTCTTTTTTTTTCTTTTTTCTTTTTTTTTTTCTCTCTTTTTCGTCGCCTCTTTCCAATTTACCGACCATCGACTCCGTGCATCGTGACAGACGACAACGGTGAAGAGAGGAACGGGTGGTGTCGTTTCGACGACCACTTTAACGAGCTCCTCCAGTTTCCTCTTTTCCAGCTATCTCCCTCCCTCCCTCCCCCCTTTGTCTCCTCTGTTTCGACCTGTAACTAGCCGTTTCACTCGATTTCTGTTTCCCTCTCTTGTCATAAACATTAGAAATTTCGACGCGAATTGGATTCTGTGGTTAATGCGAGAAACTAGTTTTCTTCGTGGTTATTTAATTTTCACAGTTAAGCGTGTGTTGCTGAGAATGTGTTAAGTAGAATATGGATTTTTTTTTCTGAGTTTGTATATGTATTGTATCGTTGAGAATATTAGAATATTTTTTAAGATGTTATGATTTGAGTTTTTGATCTTGAAAAATTCAAGATTTTGCTTTTCGAATAATAAAGAAATTGTTATTTAGACGCATATATTGGAAAAAAATTTCTTTGAAAATATTCAAGGTTTATCGCGATCGATTGAATTCTGCAACGAAAGTTGAAGAACGCGATTTTGTTACGTTCGAGAGACGTTAAGGGATAAACTCGTGATTAAATTTTATCTAAATTGCAGAAATAGTTTTATCAACGGGATTACAGTTATCAATCTCGTAAACTCGTGAGAGTTTTCCAGCTTTTTACTTGTCTAGATAAAAGAGAGAAAGCGTTGTAAACTTCGAAAACTTTTGACTCGGATGCACGTGGAATTTGAAGATTAAACGATTGGTTCGCAAGAAAGGAAAGAAAGGATTTAAAAATTGTGATGAGAC
The DNA here is from genome assembly GCF_014066325.1 of Apis laboriosa. Lineage (NCBI taxonomy): Eukaryota > Metazoa > Arthropoda > Insecta > Hymenoptera > Apidae > Apis > Apis laboriosa. The sequence continues at coordinate 2,199,292 of NW_025222279.1, forward strand.
ACAATTCTTTATTAACTTTTCTAACCTATACGAGATTTTGAAGAATTAATTGCAAAAAAGTTGCAACGTTGCAAAATTTTTCTCTATCTCAGAAAGGATATTATATATCATATTTTAAGAATTTTTATTATTAAAAAATTTGTGTTCTTAACAAACTTAAAAATTAATTTAAAATTATAACGTACAAAATTCATTATTACAAAATTTCCATCCTTTCTATACAATTATATATCTCTTTTGCAAAAAAAGTATTAATTACAAAAATTTAAAATTTCTCTTAAAAATTATTATAAAATTTCCACAATTAAACATCTCTTTTCCCCCAATTAAAAAAAATTACGATGTTCAAAAAATTCAAAATTTCTCTCCATCGCAAAAAAGATTCTTATTTTTAAAAGTTTTCATTACTACAAAATTTCAATTAATCTTCTTCGTGATCAAATATCCTTTCTTCTCCATTTAAAATCTAAAAAAAATCTAAAATTTCTCTCCTCACAAAAAATTCCTATTTTAAAAGTTACAGTTTCTCGTTACACGATAAAATTTCAACGTTCACACTCGAATATTCCTTCTTTCTCCCCTCCCCCCAAAATTAAAAACCAATTACAAAAAAAATTACATCGAAATTTTCGTAGAAAAAAAACTCTTACCTTAAAAATCCTTAAAAACTTCCACCTCGCGATTAAACGTGTAATCTCCATTGCGTCCAATCTTCTTCTCCTCGCAGTCCGTTAATATCAAGTCGATTCGACCATCGACTTTCGCACGTAAACGGTACGAGAAGCGTTTCGTTTGTTGTTCGTCGCGTAACTACGTCTTAACTCGCGTTATTGGATTTCATAATGGGTCGCTGCCGGCGTTACCGCTTGTTTACATCGCCGTTACGTGACTCGTGTCCCCCACCCGAGGCTTATTGTGTTTACATTTAGACAAGTTTCGTTCCACGACCGTGCCCTTCTACGCACTTTCCTTGCCAGTTGATCGTATTCAGCCGTGGCGAGTGGATCGTATCGGGAAACTTTTGATTATTAATACCGTTTCGAATAAGCGTTTTTTTAATAAGGGTTAAATTAAAAAAGGGGGAATTTTTCGCACGCGTTTCGTGGATCGATGGATGGATGGCGAAGAAAGTTCGACTCGTTTATCGTATTTAGTTTGTTAGAAGCGTGTAAAGTTTCGTGATTAAGGGTATGGAGATGGACGTACGAAATTTGGTGAGTTATTTTTTGAGAAAAAAGAGAGATAGTGTATAGGATGAAATTTTTTTCATACGCATTGGTTTTTGAGAAGATCAAATTTGTAAAAAGTTTCGTAAGATTTTATAAGTGAAATAAGATTGAATTATCGATAAAATGTTGAACGTGAAAATAAGGAAAAAGCGTTGAAATTAATTTTATTTCGTTTAAAAATTATACTTGATTTTCTCAAAAACGAGAACAATAAAATTTTATATATAATATATAATATAATATAATATATATCCACATATTATTGTAATATATAATACAATTAGATATTCAGAAAAATTTTTACAATCTTTTGATCGAAGAATCAAAGAAATATCGGCAAGAATTTTGATTAAAAAGATATAAAAAAAAAAAAAAAATATCTTTTATTCGGTAAAAGATACGCGATATACATATATTTGTCGAATGTATTAACAATTTTATTTCGTTTGTTTTTGCGAGCGTGTGTTATCGATCTGCGCGGAAAAATACTACAAATATTTTTCCAATCTTTTTAAATGTTGTTTATCCTCAAATTTGGCTCGTGTAAAATATACGGATTATTTATTTGCACATCGTGAAAATTTGCGTTCAATTAATTCAACAATATATATTTCCCAACGATTAATTTAACGCTACCTCAAAATTTTATTTACAACTACACCAAATTATACTCGACAAAAGTGCTACCTAACACAGCGACGATATTTTTATTCGATAAATATTACGCGTAATATTTCAAGATACAAGATAGATAAAGGTCATTTCCTCGAAACTCGTCCCCAGATTCATCGCGATATCCGCAATTACAAACTCCCTCCCCTCCCAAATGTTAAACTTTCCTCTTTTAAACTCGGAATAAAGCAATCCTTCGTGCGACTCTCTAAAAGGAGGGGGCGAAACATCGAGAAACGCATCCCTGGAAAAAGAAAGAAGAGACAAAGGGAAAGAGAGAGGCGCGTGACCGAGTCTCTGACCCATTATTCGCGCGCAACCAGCCGCGAGACCCTCCTTTTCTCCTTATTCCTCGCCGTTATCGACGCGGCCAACTTTCTTTCGGCGGTGATGCTCAACAGGTGAGAGAGGAGGCGAGCTTTCGGTATATACATATATATATAACCGATTCAGAGAAACTCGTGTCCTCGCGGACAAAAGGGCGAAGGGCGAATCTCTCTTCTCGGATCTTCGGCGATTTCCAACGATCTTGTTAAAGCGCCAATCAATTCGATATCGTAATTTTCTGCCAAAGTAGATTTTCCACCGATTAAACCCCGACCCCGATTCGCCCGCAAATCCTTTCGATATTCGCCGCAATAATGGTTTTCATTATCAGAAAGAGGAGAGGGGAGGGGAGGAGAGGATCCCTTAAGCGGGGATCCTTCGGCGTCCAGACGTGTAATTTCGAGGATGCGCGGTGGATTTTTTTTCGGATGGGGATGAAGGGGGTGAGGAGAGAAATGTTGAGAGGAAATCAAGGAACCGATATTAATGAGGGGAGAAGATTAAGTCAAAATGAGCAAATGGAGCGTAAATAAAAAAAAAAAATTTCCTGATCGAGAAGCTGTACAAGTCGTATTTCCCTTCGATGACGAGTAACAGTGGAAAAATATAAAGATTATTCTACCTTCCTCAATTTCGAAGTTCCTCGATTCCCTCAAGTTTTAATCGAGAAAGAAATTTAAAGTTTAAGGTTATCGAACTCTTCTCGTTCCCTTTGTAAAATAGATGGAATCGGGAAGAAAAATAAAAGAAAAACTCGATCGAATCGGCAGTAAAAACATCGGCAAACCAAATCCTTCCTCCCCAATCGTGCCATAGCAAAACAGAAAAAAAAGAAAAAAAAAAAAAAAAAAAAAAAAAAAAAAAANAAAAAAAAAAAAAAAAAAAAAGAAAAGAACTTCGAACTATCCTCATAGTCAAAAAATTCCAAGAAAGAAACTTCTTCAAACCGCGTCCAACACGGTCCAACTTCCCCCTTCAACGTATCCCCCTTTCAACCGCTCGAATCGAACTTCTCTCTTAAAAAAAAAAAAAAAAAAAAAAGAGAAAAGAGAAAGGGAAAGAAAAGAAGCAGCCCCTGAAAGGCTCCCTTTTCCATTTCGAATCGAATATCAACGAAAAAATATATATATATATCCCCTTCTCCCTTCCTTACTCGACGTTGTAACGAACGTATATACAGCCCGGTATAGGCGAGTTACCTCTCTCCCTGTAAAAACGACCAACACGATAAACACGACCACGACACGATTTCTCTCCTCCTCGTCGTCGCCATCGTCGTCGTCGTCGTCGTCGTAGTCGTCGTCGTAGTCGTCGTAGTAGTAGCTGCCTGTTTCCCATCCACGCGGTGCCCTTCCCTCCCCCGACTTTCTTTTCACCGCAGGGCAAAAAGCTTTGAAACGTTACAGGGAGAGGGGGTGGAGAATACACGAAGAGAAGATATATACACGCATCTACGTACAAGAAGAGTACACGGGGGGGAGTAAAAAGCATCAAACGTCGGCGCAAAGTGACAGACGTAGTGGGAGTGGTTTTTTGAAAAAAAAAAAGAAAACCTTTTTTCCCCCTTGGCCACGATGATCGAACGCAAATCCGTTCACGCGTGTCTATGGTTACTCACCGCGATGGTTGGGGTCGGGTTTCAGGCATAATAATGCATTCATGCGATGCTGTAAACGGTTGATCCCGAGCCTGATGCACGTACGTACATCCTCCTCCATGTACATCATCGGGACCTTTAATAATTTTTTCTTTTTTTTTTTGTCCCTCCCTTCTGTATTCTTTCGCCCCTTCCCCGTCCATCTTCCTCTTGTGTTTTTTCTCTGTGGTCGGTTTCGTAACTGCTTTCGTTTCCTGTCCCGCGTGGAATTTTTCTCTTTTCTTTTTTCTTTTTTTTTTTTTTCTACAAGTTTGTTTTGAGACGCGTCTCTGTTTCCACGAGGGGGAGAGCGTGGTTTAATGGTTATGGAGAGTTTGTAGGGGAGGAGGATTAGTGGGGGGAGTTGAATCGGTGGATTGGATGGGACTTGGCGCGATTTAACGGGGAGAGATTGTTTGGAATGTGTTTGATTTTTGAGGGGTTGGGAGGATTAGGGAGGAAAGTCGTGGAAGTCGTTGTCGAATCTTTGGTTAATCAATTCGATGATTATTTGATTATTCGTGATAATAGTGTTACTTTTAGTGTTATCTCTTTTATCAAATATCTTTATTAATTGTGATTAATAATCTTTAATCTTTATCGGTATTTGGTGGAAGATAGAAAGAAAGGAAAACAATAATCTTATAGTCTTTATACACGATACATTTTTTCAATCATATTTTCACTTGATAAGAAAGTTTTGTGAAAAAGAAAAATACAACGAGATCTATCCTTAAACTCGACAATGATCCACCGGCTAACTATCCGTGTATCGATCAAACCAATTTGTATTCACGGCTACGTGGAAACGTAAATTGCAAAGCCAGCAGGAAACACAGACTCCGCTCGAGTATCGAATAGTAGCACGTAACGAGAACTCGCTCCCGATGAAATTGTCAGGGAACGGTTATTGACAGGCCGTATCGTTGTTATTGCGTTTAAATTTCAAAAAAAAGTTTCGCGTTGCACAATAAGGAAAAGTATATTATAATCCCGATGATCCATCGTTCTCGATCCAATTCTCACCCCCCGTTCAAAATATCCGAGATAATTTCAATTTCAACTCGATGAATTCCGAAACAAACGAATCTATCAAATATAATTCGAATATAATGTAATATAAATATAAAACGAATAATCAAATATATATTCGGAAATATCAAAATAGAAATTAGCTTTCTAAATTTTACGTAATTCTCTTTCTAATACGGAGAATAATATATATAAGGAATTAATAGTTTTCGTATTCACAAAAATTTGTTCGCATTTCGTGGCGGCGAAATGAAAAAATAAAGAAAAAATTTAAAAAAGGAACAAGATATCTCGGCCCCCTCACGTTCGCTCGCTACATATTTCCTGCGCCATTTTTGTTTGTATTTCGCCGCGATCGGGCACCGGAAACGGACGTCCGCGCGGTGAAAAATGACCGCGGTTCCGGTTCTCCAGCATCCCTGTCCGAACTATCCCCTTGCCTTTCTGCCCCGTCCACGAAATGTACGCTCGAGGTCGGTCATTCTTGTCCCTTTTCCAACCCCTGTGAACCGCGACGCGGAGACATAGTTCTCGTGGTCGTTGTTGAAATCATCCACTGTGTTTTCAAAAACTTGTATCGCGACTCGAACGAGATTCAACTTGTTTGGATGTTTCGAGTTTTGTCGAGTTTTGTCTTCTTTGCAAAAAAAAAAGAAAGAAATTGAGAAAATAATTTTTCAATGATTGGCGAATTTTCTTTTTTTAAGGGATAATGAAAGGGTGGTGTTTGTTTCGAAAGGAAATTTGATAAAGTAGAATTAAAATTTGTGATTTAAATTACAGGAGAAAGACAGAGGATAGTGTATTCAATTTAATCGTTGTAAATTATTTTTATTCATCATAGGGGATGATTTTGATGTTTGTTAAAGTAGAAGTTTGTGATTGTAAGGGGTGGTTATTTTTATTTCATTTTATTTGATACTTGGAGAATGATGGGGCAGAGAGAGTGGGTGGTGTGTTCTGATGTTTATGAAAAAAAGTTTGATAAAGGAAAAGTTAATTTCAAGTTTCATTTAAGGTTATTTTTATTCTAGTTAATTATTTGATGTTATAGGAGACGGATGAAAGATAGGAAGGTAATATTTTTGACTGTGAAATTTTATTAAAGTGTTGTTACGTTGAGGGGCTCTCGTTGGGCTTCCATTTAATGAAAAATTAATATTTATAACTCCATGTTTCCCAACCCAATGTTTGCCTTTAATTTCCTTTGATGTAAAAAAAAAAAGCGAAGAACGAGAGTATTTCGTAAACTTTGATAATTGCTTCTGACCATTTGTAGATTTGTTTCTCTGATTATATACCTAGGAGTATTTATTTCCACTTCCTTCAATGAGAAACAGTGAAAGGGTCCAAGTGTATTTATCTTGATCTTCTTGCACTCCTTGTTTGCATAATGACAAGTAGCAGACGTTTGAATATTTAAATACTTTGATTTCCAAATTTAATAACGAAATTTAAAATGCAATTGTCAAGGTTGAAACGAAACGTGTATTCTATTTTGATTAAATAAGAAAAAAAAATTTTTTAAATTAAAACGGATATCCCTACTTCCCTAGTCGAGAAAATTTCACATGTGTTCGATTACATTATAGTTACAATTATACAATATAGATATCTGCTAGATTTATCCATGAATAGAACGAATGGAAGAAGAAGAAGAAAGAAATATACACGTCCTATAATTCTTTTTATTGCCAACATTACTGCCAGCAGTTACATTCGTCCCATTATACATACACACGTACAGAGATACACCACACGCTGTTCTCGCTATTTCGGACAGCATGAAATATTAAGATAAATGTATTACGCTCGTCGAAGAGCGTACTGAAAAATAGCGTGTCACTCTTCAGAAATAAATGAATATCTTAACCGCACTACCATCAATCTTATCGCTTATCGACCGGTTTATACGTGTATCCACGTTCAGTCTAATACGTTTCAATTCCAAACGTCGGATCAAAATGATCCTCGAATAGAAATTTCCTTACCTCCACTTTATACCTGGCTTTATTCGTTTCTCGGGATATCGAAAAAATACATCTGGCATTTCTTCCATCAGAAAATTATTCCATTATGATTTTTAATTCAAATCTTGATTTCGAATCATCGAATTTAGATATTGAATTGTGTTCAAAGGTACAAGTGGATTTCAGAGAATAAACATCTCGATCCTTGGATTTTAGATTTCGTGGACTCTATAATTCAAATTCTGGATCCTAGAATCTATAAATTCTGTGTTAAAAATTTGAATCTTGGAACTTCAAATTCTGTATCTTAAATTCTGGATTCTAAATCTCGAATTCTAAATTTTGCATTTTTGGAAATCTTGGAATCCTAATTCCTAGACTGTGAATTCTAAATCTTAAACGCTTAGTCTGAAACCCTGTATGTATTGATTCCTAGATCTTGAACTCCAAATCTTGGAATTCTAATTCTTAGACTGGTTTTCAAATCTTGTACTCTTCTAAATTTTAAATTCTAAATTCTTGATTCCTAGACCACAAACTTCAAATCTTGACCCACCTCTGAATTCTGAATCTAGGCCCCTAAATCAGGGACTTTAAATCTTAGATTCCTGATTTTGGATCGCAAATCAAGGAGGAATACCAAAATATCTTATCAGAGCTTGGAAATCTTAATTTTTCGAAACATTCGACGATCACGAATGATCCCTTTCCCCCAATTCTCTAATCCTAAACCCCTTCGTCCCACCCAAGATCGTCCAAATTTCGTTTCCTCCCCTTTCGAACGATATCCTTCTCACCTTCGATAAATATATTTTATCTCGAAACTTGGCATCTCGTAATACTTGGCGAACCGTTAACCGGCATTTCACGTGCAATATTCCAACCAAAATTCCCGAAAACATTGTACGTTATCCTTTACCATGGTCGACCGCGATACACACCCGATACACACGCGACACACCATAAAGAGAATAATTTCGCGTGGCCACCATGGCCGACCGTGCCGTTATTAAACTTTACTCTCGCCGCGGTTTTCGACGTGATCATTTAACACGCGCGGGACGCGAACAAGCGCCATTTAACCGAAATTTTACGCCATCGGGGATACGCTCTATCGTTACATCGCGTGCGCGCACGCACGCGGAATCGCGCTAATTGATTAATGGTCAACAGATGCGTAGGCAGCATGCTAATTCGGCTTGATTCTCGAGCGTAGCCGGCCTGTTAACGCTTCCGTAAAATCCGTCGAAACGAGGATGGTGCAGGCCGCAGAATAGGGATGTTTAAAAACGAAGCTTTCCTTCTTTTTCTCTTTTTTCAAAAATATTTCAAATATTTTCGCGAGATTATTCCCATTATTCCATATGTCGTATTAAAGTAAAGTAAAGTAAAGGTAAGATATTTTGGCGATCGAATAACAAAATTCTAGGCATTTAATATTTAGAATCAAATAATTTGTATTTAAAATATTTTCGCGAGATTATTTCCATTAGTCCATATGTCATATTAAAGTAAAATAAAGTAAAAATAAGATACTTTGGCGATTGAGAAACAAAAATCTAGGCATTTAATATTTAGAATCAAATAATTTATATTTAAAATATTTCAAATATTTTCGCGAAAAAAATTCTAGGCATTTAATATTTATAGAATCAAATAATTAAATAATTTATATGAAGAGAAAGTTTTTCATCGAAGAAAGTTAAATTATTTGAATATTCAATTTTCAAGATGTATATATATATATGTATCGATAATATTAGCGTGATAAACATATTTTTCCACATATTTTTCCTTCTTGGACAAACTATTATTGCAAACTGATGAAGCATGTTTGCTTTCCACGAAAGTTTCTGCTGGAAATCTGCTCGGGGGTTGTTTGCGATGAAGATTGGAAATTATGTATTATTGAAGAAAACGATGCTCGATCGATGCTCCCCCTGGGCCCTGGCTTCGAATCGTCGTTAATTATTTTGGAAATTGGTGTTGCGAGGAATCTGTGGACGTAAAAGTGTGAAATGTATGCGCGTATCCGTGTACGCGTGCACGCGTGAGATTACATGGCATATTTTGAGCGAGATATTAACCTGCCATTCACCTGCTTTTGGTACATGTTAATGAGTTTATATTAGGGATAATTATGTACACGTGCATGATGCTTCCCTTTGTGGTTTTGAGAACATCCGTGCAGTTGTATCAACGAAATTAACTTAAAGTGATTATCCCATGGTTATATGCGTATAGCAATAAAATAAAATAAAATAAAACAATAATTACAATAGTAGGACGATGAGATAAAAATTTTTAAAAATATGGAGAGAAATTTTTGAAATAGTCGATTATCTTTCTGGTCAAATTTGTCACATGACGAACGAAAGTTGATTAAAATTACGGGACACGATCTTGTCTTCAAAATTATCTTTACAATTGTTAAAATTATTATTATAAATAAATAAAATTATAAAATTATTATTAATATAAATTTTAAATTGTTTAAAATTATTATCTATCAAAATTATCTTTTACAATTGTTTATCGTTCAAATTTGATCAAATTTTAAATCGAACTAACTTCGAATGAAAGATCAATGTTATTTGAAACTTCTGAAAGGATAAATTTATGCGATCGTCGAGGAAGGTAATGGACGCATATATATATGTATATACGTACATTCACCCTTTAAACATCGATGCATCAACCACTACCTCAACCCTCTATCCCCAATTAATCGTTCGAAAACGTGTTTCCATCCGATCTGCGACATCGACAAGAAACACGTGCCAGCAAAAACACGTATCCAAATCCACCTTTCCTGTCTCGACTCGTAACCAACCAAAAAATCATAATTCTTGTTGCAGGAATGTTCCGAGAATGCGTTGAATTGATCGCGTTTCGACGAGTTTCGGCTTTGGGAATGGACTCGACCGTATCATTGCTCCTTCTGATCGGTGAGTCCTCTCTTTCACATTTTCTATTTTCACATTTTCATTCACGATCCGTGTATATTGTATAATCATCTCGAACAAAATAAACGAATGAAAATATATTGCAACAAAGGAAAGATGTGTACGATTAACGCGTTACGCGTGTCGTACACGTACGTGAATTTCAAGTTGATTGAAACATACGATCTTTCATAATAAAATCTAGGAACCATGGATAAAACCCGAGAAAAAAAAATCTCGAGAGAACGATGATATTACGATAATATTTTTCCACTCGTTCCGTTGACGGATATTTCGAATATTTCATTTCATTTCGACGCGTCCACTTTCATTAAAATTTTCCCCAAAAATCTGAAATTACGATTAAAATCGTTCCATTCCGTCATCGTTTTTTCGTTTCGAGTAAATCTCAGGTTCCTCGATAGTCTGGATAGTTGCAAAAAAGAAGAAGAAGAAGAAGGGGAAAAAGAGGATAAGATGTCCGGTGTTGCGAGGGTTGCGAGGTGAAAGGGTAGAATGGCCGATTGCCAAGGACAATGGAGAATTGGCAACGGTTTGGCGTTGTTCGTCCTCGTGCTAGGCTTATTCCCTGCCCCTCCCAACCCCGTTCTCTTTCGCCTCGATAATAGCCAGGCGGGGGAAAGAAAGGGGGGTTTGTGTATCCTGGGGGAGGACGTGTACTGTGCCCGAACCGTGTCTAGATTAATGGACAGATAGCGGCCTTATTATATGGGAGCAGGGCTAAGACAATGAGAACCGGCCAATCTGCCATCTTTTTTCGAAAACGTGTAATTTGAATCACCGTCCTCATCAGATAAAGTTGTTCAAAACTTAACGAAGTAATTCCTCGATTTCGATCGATTTCGCGTTTCGCAACTTTGGTTGAAAGTGACAAAGGATCGAGGGGTTGGTTTCAAAGGGGGTGACGATCGAGCAGCGAAGAAAAGTAAAATGAATTTTTCTTTGAATTTTTCTGGTGTGTGTAATACACGAAAGATCGTTTCGAATATTTTTTTTTTTTTTCAGAGATAAATTTCAATTAAGATCGGTGGTAATTTTCGTTATTTAATTTCAATTAATATAATTTATTACGCTACCGTTATTACGTATTATTACGTCAATCAAGTTCGTATGATTGAAATGATTAAATTGATCTTCGCTGCAGTCGTGCTCGATTCGCGTGCATTAACATGATTGGTAGCTTCAAATGCGAGATCGTGTGAAATTGATTTAAATTATATATATTCCTTCTGTCGTTTGTTTGAAAAAGATTTCGCCAAAAAATGATGATAATAGATTAAAATCGCTCGTTAAAGAGATCGAATATAATTTCGTGATAATAAATTTTGTAAAAGAAAGGAGGATAATCGTTTAAATATTATATAATAGTCCTTCTTTGAGAATATAGAGTAAAATTGAACAATACTTTTTGTATTCGAATACGTATTCGAATTTCGAACCTTTCTTTCATGGAATTAAATTATCTTCGCGTTCATCCGGTTACATATATATATATAAAATAATTTCGAAAACCGCGGATGTAAATTAAGAACGCACATTGGATCATCATTTGCACAATTTTAATTCCCATATTCGGTTTTATTTGCTCGACATTTTGTTTATTATCCTACGTTTTAATTAAGGTAAAGATATATATATATATATATGTATGTGTGTATGTATATTTATGATAGAAATATGCGGTTTTCGATAAAACTTTCATATTCCATTTCATATTCCTTTCTCTCTCCCTTTTTTCCAAGCGTATTCACTGTTTTTTAATTCCTCTATATTTTAATCTCGAACAAAAAAAAAAAGCAACACGCGAATGATCGGCTTAATATCGATTATATATCCATTGAAATCGATCGTATTAAAGGAGAAACGTATTTGTTTTCCTACTATCCCTTCGTATCCATTCAATTGAAATTGCATCACAAATTTTGCCAATAATTATTTGATTATTATTTCCTGACCCATTAGCCGCCATCTGTCTATCTATCTCTTCACTATACCTCTTTTATTTCAACAAATACGTAAGCATTATGAAATAATAGTACAATTTTTACCAACAAGATATATATACATATACGATACACAACGATGAAAATTCTTTCATTGGCACACTTTGATTATCTAAAGTATTTCAAATCCAAAATTTGCCTTTATCCAAATTTATTCACTTACGTATTTCGTCACGGATAATTTAAATATCATAATTTTCACGACAACGAACGCAACACGAATGAAAATACCAGCATTCGATCACAGCATTTCGATACGACCCCCGATAATCCAATCGAGAAAATAATTTTAAAAACTTGAAATTTTGGTTGAAGAAACACGAGAGAGAAAGAGAGGACAGACAACTGTTCGAAAAGTGTGGAAATCGAGGGAAGGTGGTAGCCGGCGACCAGTCACCTACGATCGATACTCCTCGAATACCGAGGGCGAACCATATTCCGAATGTCCGGCATCGAACGAAAGATGGGGAGATAAGGGAGGCTTAAGTTTGATTTGGCAGAGATCGACTCCTCCCTTCCTCCTCCCCTCCCCTCCCCCAACTCTTTTTACGCCTACGGTCCCCCCTTCCTTCCGGCGAGAACAACCCCTTCGCCACCACCCTCCTCCACCGAAGGAAGCGGAGGAAGAGAAAAGGAAGAGAAAGGCGCGTTGGTTGTGCGCGAAACGTCCATCCATCCACGTGTGCGTGCGTTGGCCATGGTCGATGCAAACGTGTGTGGATGTGCAGCGTGATGAGCGAGGAGAGAGGAGCGTGATCGTATCGTATCGTGGTGGTGGTGGTGGTGGTGGAGGTGGAACAGGGAAGTGGAAAGGGAGGCAGGAGACAACGAGTAGGAGGAGGAGGAGGATCGGGGGGGAGGAAAAAAGGGGAAGAAGTACGTTTGGTTTGGCAGAGGGGGTGGGTGGTTGGTGTGGGCGTCGAACTCGGGACATCGCGCGCGGATGACGAGTAATCGATCACGAGCACTGTGCCAACACTCTCCGGGCCCGAACACCTCAGTGATTCTCATTTCACGCTTTATCGATGGGAAACCATCGCGTGGATTCACGTTGGGGGGACGGTACGTGTTGGAATGGTTGTTGGACGTCCCTCCCCCGAACGACGATATGAAAAGGTACGGGGATAAGGTGAGATTCGAGGAATTAGTTGGAGGGAAAGTATATCGTTGTTCTCCATTATCGAGAAGATGAGTCGAGCTAAAAGGGGCGAAGAGGGAGAAATTTGAAGAGGAGAAAGAATTAGAATTTTTTCGGAGATGTAACTCCATTTCTGAGAAAGATTTTTTTTTAAGCGTACGTTCAACACAGGTGTCGTCGTCAGTGTGTATAATTATTTTTGGATCTCGTTGAGTTTTATATCGATTGATGTTAGAATTGGAATTAGGCTTAGAAATTAATTTTATCTTTTTGTATCGTGAATCTCGCGGGGACGGTACTCGAAGAGGGGGGTTCGAAATCGCGTGTCAACGCACAAAACGTGAAAAACCGGGGATGAAATTCTCGATTGACACGTGCAGAGACGCTCTAGACGCGTCTATTGATTTCTGATCGAGGCAATCGTGGATGGCAACGAGCCTGTATCGGCCCTGTACGCCTTTTTCGTGCAAAGTTTCGAGGGGGTGGGATGGAAATTATCCATTAGGGTCGAGATAGGCCGCGTTCGAGTATCGACGACGAGTAGTAAACGACGAGAGTAGATGCTCCATGCTGTGCTCGATGCGTTGATGCATCGGGAATCTCGGTGATCGTTCAAATCGAATTATTTAGACCGAAGGAAAAGAGGAAATCGCTTATTATGGATTAATTTTTCGAACGAACGAAAGTCAAAACCGGTCGAAGCCCTAAAAAACTAATTTTTCTTTCGATCGCTCCTTCGTCGTTTCACTTTGAATATTAAAGAAGAATTTGAAAGTGGAAATGGAGAATTTATTTATATCGAAATTAATCGTTGGAATTGAAGTTGGATCGAACGTGAAATTTAATTTGTGTGACTTTCTCTGGATCGATGGTGAAAAATTAATTTATAGGGTATTATATATCGGGAATTTGAAGGGAGTGGATGAAGATAGATCGAAAAGATAGAATCATAACATGGAAAATTAAACGAAAGATCAACGTAGAACGTAAGATAAACGTATCTCACCGAACACGACGATCCTCCTCTCCCTCCTCTGTTTGTTCTACCGTCATGACTCCAACTTTTCTACTTTTATATCGTATCGACCAAGGCTAATCGAAAATTTCTAATGAAAATTGAATTTAAAGGGAAGAAAGTCAAAGTTGAATTTCTGTTAACGAAATAATAAATATATTGTTGCCCGGATATTTAAATTAAATCTCTCAATTTTGACACAATTATGTAACAATAATAACGAGAAGAAGAATTAGAATTTCGATAAGCTCGTGTTAACGTGACGGGAATAGGATACGGATTCAATGGAATGCATACCGAATAACTTGTCCGCATTAACAACTTTGTAACGAGGTGAATGAAGTATTAATTAATTTCTCGCAGTTAATTAACGAACAATTAAGCCCAAGTACCAGCATTGACGCGAAGCACCAATAATTGCGCCACTTGCCGTTGTAAAAACCGATCGACTAAAAAAAAAAAAAAAAAAAGAGGACTCTTCAATCGTGTAATTCATATTTTCTTCCTTTTTTTAATTAACACCTACTACGTGTTTGAAACTATAGCTGAGAAGATATTAAAAATTCAATTTCAAGCGTTGTGTTAACGGATGTATAAAAATAAATATTCGAACTTTGTATAACCGTAATAAAAGTAATTATTGTTGATTAATATTACACGGATGTACAAAGTTATTAGTAAGGATGCAAGTAATAGAACTTGAGAAAGATATAGGATCTACTGATATAATCCACTGATATAATCAAGAGATATTTTTGTTTAAGTAAAGAATATAATTTTTGAAGTAAAGATAACGCTTTGTTTCTTAATTTATTAACGAAATTAAAGCGTTTATAATTTTCAAAGATTGCAAACTATCCGAAACTATTTGTTTACTTCCAACTCGTTCCTGCACTGCACTATATAAGTTACGCGAGGAGGATTGCTCTAAACTGACGGGAACACCGTCCACGAGTTATTTCCGAGTTTTAATTCGTACATTTTGTCAAAATTCACGTGCCATTGCCGCAATTCTACCGAAACATCCGGATTTTCATAGATAGACCGTGTCGCACAATCCAACAAATTCATATTTTTTTACGAACGCGGGTAAACGGAGAATCGTTTCGAATATTTTACACATTTTTACACGTTTAAATACATCCACGATGCGAAACAAAAATACTATCATAACTTTTTTTTTTTTTTAAAAAAAATCTCTCATTTCCACCTATCCCCCTCTCTCGAAACGAACTCGAACGACGTAACACCGAGTTTTATTAATTAAACCACCTTCGATTGGCGTTGAAACGTTGCAAAACGAGTCCTTTCAACGTTCGAAAAATTCATCGTCTCGGACGGAGGCCACGTGCGCCTCTCGTCTCTCGCGAGAAAGGAGAAAAAAAGAATACGGACAAGCAGCAAGAGTAGGTAGTTTCTATCCGGCCCCTATCCCCCTGGCCATCCCCGTATCGATTTCTAGCCGATGGAGTATCGCGATACTCGCTCTCCGCCGCGTCTACCCTTCGCCACCAACCCCCCTCGGTCCATCCACCCACCACCCATCCACCCACGATCGCCATTCTTTGTGCGACTCTGCGCCAACCTCTCTTCTCCCTCCTCTCTCTCTCTCTCTCTCTCTTCTCCCTCCTCTCTCTCTCTCTCTTCTCCCTCCTCTCTCTCTCTCTCTCTCTCTCCTCTCTTCTCCCTCCTCTCTCTCTCTCTCCTCTCTTCTCCCTCCTCTCTCTCTCTCTCTCTCTCTCTCTCTCTCTCTCTGTCGCTCTCGACTGGTGACTTCTTTCTCCCTTCGACTTTTTCCTCCCCTTCCCTTCCTCCACGCGTGTCCTCCCCGCATCACCGCGAACGGACATTAAGCGAGGGTACGTGTCCGCTGGAAAATGGACGACTTTACCACCGGCCACAGCTCTTCCGGATCGCGTCTTTGGCGCGAACGTCAGTGTTAGGGGATGATGAAGGGGGTGCTGGAGCGTGGATGGGGTTTTGAAAGGTTGGTATTGGTTGGGTGATATATGGAAGGGAGTGAAGTTATTGTCTTGTTATAGGGAGAAGGAGGCTGGATTTCTCTCGGATTTCTTCGAATGTTCGGGTGTTTCTCTGTGACGAGAGGTATATTGAAAATCGGCAACGACATTGGACGTTGTTCGAGATGAATTATTGTGAGTTATTAGTAATTGGAATGATTTTCGAGAATTTTGTGAGGTAATGGATGATGGAAAGGGCGATTTGAAAAATTGTATCTTTGTGTATTATACGTATATAATTCTTTTGAAATAAGTTTGAAAGGAAATAGGAAAGGGAAATGTATCTTGTTGACAAGGAATAGCGAAATATGTAGGGAATGTTATTGTAAATTGGGAATTGTTCCTCCTGAACACGAGAGATATTTTTGTCGAAGAAAATAATATCGTTGATCGGGAATCCAGTTACTATTTTTATAAATCGTGAAAAGCAAAATGGTCATTTCGTCATCAAGGATTAAAAGATTACCGTTCAGATTGAGGGAACAAGCCGAATCTATACAACACATCGGATCGCATTTGTTCAAAGAATAATTAATTCGACCATTCTCGATATTCATCGAAACGTATGGAATTAAGTTGAAAGGATGACGATTTATCGATTGAAATCTCGATCGAAATTGATGAATCGTGCACGAAATAATTACGGCGTAATATATCTCAGTGCGTGGATTTAAATGACGATAAAAAAAAAAAAAGAAAAGAAAATACAGATCATTTTCACGTCGCGTTACAAATCCCTGTTTTCCATTGATTCTTCCCTTTTTCCTCCCGTTTTACGTTTCGCGAATAGAATACGTTTTTAATGAGGCACGATGGCCGGACAACGAGAGACTGAGGTCCTTTTTTTCATTCCTCCATTTTCCTTTTTTTTTTCACCGTCTCTTTTCAATCGCCGTTTCATTATTGCGTTTTATTCGAATCATTTGGAAAATCTTCGATTCGTCGTCGCTATTTCGGTGAAAAAAAAAGAAAAATAAATAAACAAATAAAACAAAAGGGGAGAAAAATGGAGTAATTTCGATTGGATATAGGGGATATTTGGGTCAGTGTCTAATCTTTGACTAGAGGGAGAGAGAGGATGGCTTTTCGATCGATATCGCTCGTTTCGTGATTTATTATTATTTTTTGAATTATTATTATTTTTATTTATCGAAATGAAATATTTATTGTCGAATACTACTTAAAAAAAAAATTTTTTTCTTTGAATGATGTCAATGACTCGTTGGGAATAATAAATATTTTTAATATTATTCCTTGGTTAATAATTATAATAGAAAACACATTTCGGCAACCGTTATATTCATATATTCAGAAGTCCGCTAGAAATTTCGTTGTGTGTTGATCAGTGAAAATTTGAAATGAACGATTGTTTCTACGACGAGAAATTAATCATCGAACTAAATATATAATGATTAAATTAGAGCTTTTTTTCTCTCTCTCTCTCTCAAAATTGAATTCACATTTAACGTAACTCGACATTGTTCGTTATAGAGGCAATTAGCTGCTAAATAACAAACCGAATAATTTCCATTCGTCCACGTGAGAATCGATACGCGCCGTTGAAAATATAATATCGAAACAGTTGCACAATCGTTTCCGGTAAATATTAAAATCACCTTCCAATTTCGTATAATTCTATTCCATTCACAAAATTCTTATTATCTCTTAATAAATCCCCAAAAATCCTTTCAAAATAATAAGAAACAACAACGAGTACAACAAATACCCTCGATTATCCTACCTTATAAAATTTCAACTTTCTCGCAAAAATTCTTCAACCAATATATATATATATATATATGATAAACCAAGGCCAACTAATTTTCATATATTCTTCACACGCACGCACATCAGATCGCATAATTACCGGAGAACTCGCGCATCAATGGGGCGCGAAATTCGTCCCGTTCCTCCCTCGCCAGCCAATTTCCTGCCGCTCTTTCTCTCCTCTCTGTGGAAAAGGGGCGGCTGAAAGATTACCCCTCGTGTCGCGGGGTAAGTTCGTTCGAGCTGACAATGCTTGCGTCTCCATAACTCGTTCCAAAACTATCTCTACGTGACCGTGTTCCCAGATTCGAGGAGCAGAAGGAGGAGGAGGAGGAGGGAGAGGAGGAGGAGGAGGAGGAGGAGGAGGAGGTTGGGTTTAGATCACGCGTAATCCCATTATCGTTTTCGAGGATTCGTCGTCGATCAGATCAGGTTTATCCGTGGTGGACGATCGTGAGAGCGAGTAACGATCGAGAGTAATCGTGATCTTCGTGCGATCGTTGCAAATGTCGCCACGGACGAGGGATTGAATACGCGCGGGACGTGGAGATAACGAGACCCTGTAATAAACCGCAATACGTTTGTTAATTGTTTGATTTGTACGAATACGTTGATTGAATCGATTCGAATATTATGCGCATGATTGATCGAAGAGGTTCATTGTTTATGTACAAATCACTATGTGATTGACAATTTATTGTGCATGTGTATAATATTTGCAGTTAATCGATGGGAACGGAAGTGGATTGGTGATCGAGGCAATTTCTTCTTTCGTAAAATGTAATAATATTCAGACATCGAACAGATTATGTACAGGATGATCGTGCACAATGGAGAGAAGAATTTGGACGACCTTTGAATCTATTTAGAAACAAAATTCGTGGTTGGGACCTGAGACGATATTTTTCCAGTCTAAGAGAAAAATCAGAGAAAAATTATTGCAAACACTTGCGGATTCAGCGGACTTTGTGGAAGGCGTAGCCCTCCAGGAATTCATTCCTTAGATTTGCTCGATCACTGTGTCCAATGCACGTCCATCAAAGATCCTCGATCTCGAAAAAAGGGTTTTTGATAGAATTTTTTGAACAACTTTTAAAACCTTCAAGAACCTTTTTGAACTTCGAACTGATAAACCTTGGTCAGAACGTGGACTTTTGATCGTCTCACTCAATAGAACTTTGTAATAAATCAATTTTATTGCCATATACTCCATAACTCTACATAGATTGAATCTAAGAAAACTTTTAGTTAACAAGAGGATGATGAAGAGACTATCCGAAGAGACAGTGTTGGACGCGTCTCGAACTGAAGAGAATCGAGGGAAGATAAATGGAAAATCGGTTGGATTTCGTCGATCGATCGATTTTGTGCGCGGATCCCGGATTCGAGGCGGAGGATTTGCGTTGCGACCACAGTGCACGCCGCGTTGCCAGAGGCGTTAAAACGCGCGCTTAATATTTAGCCCGCGCCACAAAGCGGAACGCATCCAACGCTGCCAACGTATCCCAAATTTTATTAACGATATCGTCGATCAAACGCAATAGGTCGATAGTTTCGCGAACGTTGCCCCCTTTCGATCACGTTCCATGCACGCGGTCCTTTATTCGTTTCAGATTATTAAAATATTCGTAGATACGAGGCGTGATGATGCGTGAATTTTACTTGAATTTGAAATCGAATTGCCAAGGATTGTGGAAATTGTGAAAGAGAAAGAATTATCTCGTAATTTTAATCAAATTGATTAATTCTCGCGAATATAATAATTGCTGGTAAAATGGAATTATATAACTGTTTACGTTTGAAGGTGTTCAATTCGATTCGAAGGAAAAGGAAGGCAAGGGAAATTTAAGATCTTGGTTCCCCTCCATCGAGCGAAAATTCGTGATGGAACGGGATCCACCGTTTTTCCGTCGTTTTGAAGCGGCGCGGACACGGTTTAATCCGAAAAATAGGGGGTTGAAGCGAGGGTTGACCGTGGAGGATGGAAAAAGGAAGGAAAAACACGTAATAACGCGGGGATGAAAATCGGATTGGCGTGCGGCGCGTGAAATTAGTTTTCACGATACCCGCGCAACGATCGAATGTTAAAAAATATGAAAATCGATGATGAATGAAGGGGGAAGAAGGGGGGGGGGAATGTTCGTTAATTAACTCGAAATATTTGTTTATTAATTAATCCGAGAGATTTAACGAGGGGTTCGAATAATAAAATTTCGATCGATGATTATTTTTTTATCGCATATATTTTGATCAATCTCTGAAAAAGTATCGAAATCGAGGACACAACTTGTTTCGAGATACAACGATTCTCGAAATTTAATTTTATTATTAATTTTCTCGCTGATTTTTCTCCAATTTCAAAATTGTATTTTTAAAATGTTTGGTTGTAATGGAGATAGCGATTTAATCGGCTACTCACGAGATACTTTTTCGAGGGATGCATTCATAAATTCAAAGCGCGTTCTTTATCCGATATCTTGACACGTTGACGCGTAGAGGGGAAAGTTATTAAAAGATCGTAAGAGACAAGAGATACGAAACAAGCGCGTGCGTGTTTGCAGGAAAAAAGAATTTTAATTACATTTCGCTTGTCCCTTCCTAATCTCAAATCCTAAACAATTTCGTGTTTCCTTGTACGCGCAAACTTTAATCACTTCTTCAACTAACTTCAATCCTCGCGCTTGTTATCGAATTTCGCTAGGATGAGCTTGAAAAATCGATAAATCGATACTGATAAATCGAAACCGTCAAAAATTATAATAAACGAAAATGGAGAATCGTCGAAACGATCGAGTTGAACTTAAAATTAAAAAAGATCAAAATCGAAAATACCGAATATATCGATATATATATATATACACAATTTCTCTATATCACGATTCTTCAAAAATCCTTCGATCCTTAACTCTTCCCCGTCGAATTTTTTCAAAAAAAAAAATAAAAAAAAATAAAGAAACTTCGCGAATACATCGAAATATATGTACACGATTTCTCATATATCGCGATCCTTCAAAAATCCTTCGATCCTCGACTCTTTTCCCCTTCTATCCCNATAAAAAAAAAAAAAATAAAAAGACTTCGCGAATACATCGAAATATATGTACGCGATTTCTCATATATCGCGATCCTTCAAAAATCCTTCGATCCTCGATTCTTTTCCTCTTCTATTCCCGTCGAATTTTTCTAAAAAAAAGAAAAATAATAAAGAGACTTCGTGAATACATCGAAATATATGTACACGATTTCTCATATATCGCGATCCTTCAAAAATCCTTCGATCCTCGACTCTTCCCCGTCGAATTTTTNAAAAAAATAAAAAGACTTCGCGAATACATCGAAAAATATATACACGATTTCTCATATATCGCGATCCTTTAAAAATCCTTCGATCCTCGACTCTTTTCCCCTTTTATCTCCGTCGAATTTTTCTAAAAAAAAGAAAAATAATAAAGAGACTTCGCGAATACATCGAAATATATATACACGATTTCTCACATATCGCGATCCTTCAAAAATCCTTCGATCCTCGACTCTTCCCCGTCGAACTTTTCCAAAAAAAAAAAAAAAAAAAAAAATAATAAAGAGACTTCGCGTAATCCACGCGTTGAAATATTACAACTCGAGCGCCTGTAGCCTAAAACTCGGCCGCCCCCTCCCCTTTCTATCGCTCGTTGGAATGGCCGCCGCCATTGCCGGTCGTGTGTACACGTGCCGAATCAGATTTTCATCTGGTGTATCCGTGACGCGGTCGTTCCACGCGTCTAATCCATCACCGCGTGTGGCAGGGGCGTTAGGCATCGCGACGCCGTGTCGACGCGTGCATCCCCGTTATTGCATGTTAAAGTTCGTCTCGGCTGTCAGGGCTTGACACAACAAATCGGGTTTGCCATCCTGTTTCCCTCTGCGTTACACAACGTTGTAATCGAGAGAGATATTAGGCAGGGGAGGGGGAACGGAAATTGGCGGGCTCTGGTGTCGCGTTTTAGCCCTGTTTATTAAAATCGAGTCGTTCTCGACACGAGAGAGGGGGGGAGGGGTCGAAATTTCGAATGGTTCGGGTGTAAATCGGGTGATTTTCGTAAGATTATAGGTCCTGTAAACTTTTTAGACCCGCTTGGAAGTTTTTGAAGGATTGATGTTAGAAGTAAAGTGGAAAAGCGTAGGATGTATTGGGTGAAATATATGATATATTGTTTCATAAGGTAAATGGAAATAAAAATTGAAATTGCGTGAAATTTTAAAAGCTTAGGTTAAGTAGCGTAGTATTAGCTGGAAATTTTGATGGAATATATATATTTATTGAACTGAATTGAAAATTAGGTTAGAAAAGATACGATGTATCTAGTAAGTATCTCATAAAACGTAACTAGAAAATTTAGAACGAAAATAACGGCTGTTTCATAACGTGTATGTTACATGCAACGAATCCAATTGAAAATTTACATTAAAAATTCCACAATATATATGTATACATCTAATGCTCGATTATAACTATCCAGATTACATCAAATTTATCCAAAACGTAAATTTTAACCGCATATGAATAAAATAATTTCTCCATTCTTTTTCTTTATTATTCCAATCAACTCGAAATCAAAGACGTCTAAGAATTCTAATTCCATCTCCATAAAATACACATATATATATATATATAAAAGAATCGTTCAAATTTATGATAAATGCCGAAAAATTTGCGCGAAAAGAGAATTGGCGCGGAATCCTATTTCACGGTCCAGGGAATTCCCGATCCCACTCGTCTCCATGACGCGTCCAATCGCCGCGCGAAATTCAATTATTCCCGCCTGCCGGGTTATCTACATAATAACCGAGAGGATCCGATTAAATCGGTAAATCGGTGTCTGCGGGTATATCGTGATCGTGTTTCCTCCTCCTCGCGAACACGGGTGTACACGGGCGTAGGATTTGGAAGGTCGGCGGAAAGAAGTGAAGCCGTGGGATGGGGAGAGTTTAATCTCGGCCACGATGAATCACTTTCCGCGATCGGATCGTCGTCTGGCCGCTTGAAACGTGGAAAGCCGCCGAATTAACTTGCAAGTTGCAACGAAGGCGCGCGCTAGACGGTGGTGGTTGATGACGATGAAAAGGGATTGGATGGGTTGGTGGAGGTTGACGAGGGGATTAATTTCGATGGATGGACGGTTTGCAAGTTTTGTTAATGCGATTAGCTTGGAATTGGCTCGTCTCGGCTCTCGAATAAGAATGGAGAGGGATTGTTAATGACTCTAAAAGGGACGTTGATCGATCTCGAGAGAGATGGAGAATAAATTTCAATTTTTCGTTCTTATTAGTTGTTGGAAGGAGAATATTCGGATAATGGATGAGGCTGAAAGGGGTAGGATTTCGGTTTTTTGATATTTATTTTGATTATTGGAAGAAAAATTTAGTAGTGTTGATTTTAATTTTTGGAAATTTATAAATATAGTTTGGTAATTCAAAAATTAAATAAAGAATGATTTAGCTGGAAGATTTCGATATTTCTTTCCTCTTTCGATTCATAAAAGAAATTTGAATAATCGAAAGAGGTTCAATATACGAGACCAAAAATAAATAACAAGAAATAAATATTCTACCACTATTTACATATATATACACACGCGTTTATGGGATAGAAAAATCTGTAAAACCATTATCCTACCCTATCCAACCCCCATTATCAGACCGAATATAATATAAAGAGGAAAAGAAGAATGACGAAGTGTGACGATTCGAGGATGTGTTCAGCTTGGATCGAACAAGAGGGTGATGGTTGAAGAAAAAGGAGGAGGGGGATCAGGCGCGAACGAGGGGGGTTGGAGGCCGCCCTTTTTTAGACCACTTATCGAACAGCCACTCGACTGCTATGCACGATGGCGGCTATATTTAATTCGCCGCTTAGTCGGTGAACCGGCGGCCCACTTGACTCCTTTTCCACCCCCTCCCCCTCCCCGAAGTTCGATGGACTCGGGGGCTAATTCCGCTCCTATCTGGAGCGCCTACCTGACGGAGCACTGGTCCCATTGTGACGATTCCCCGCCCATGTTGCCGATCGATTCGAGATCCGACTTCGAGGTCCGACTACGTGATCCGATTGATACAACGGGGGTATGCGTCCCTTGTTTCGTAAGGACAATTGTATCGGGGAACATTTGCGGATTTCGTGCTGCGATGATTGATTTCCAGGGTTAGGAGGAGGGTTAAGAATTAAAATTTAGATTGGATCGTTATTATAAATTGTTTAAATTCGAGTGAACGTACGATTAGAGAGATTTCAATTTCATGGGTTGTTAATAGAAAGATATATATATATATTGGATATTCTAGTATTAATATCATTGCCTATTCTCTAGAAATTATTATTTATTCCAGGATTAACCTGGAATGGAAAAGAGGGATGATTAATAATGATTGAACATTAATTTGAAACGATTTTAGAATTAAATTAATAAATAAGTAAGATTGTATATAATGATATTACTATCCAAGATTTCGAAGTAACAAAAGTTCCTTAATTAACTTAACAATCGACAGAAACATTAATGATATAAATACACGTTTTAACAACTACGTATTTAATCGCGATATCCTGTCATTCTAACAAATTTCTAAATTCCACGCTCGATATTCCACACGATATTGTTGGAGAAAAATTTTCAAAAAAAAAAAAAAGAAAAAGAAAAATCCACTCGCAATCCCATTAACCACCCCATCCCAATTACAAACCGCACTCGAGAAAAAACGTACACCGTAACAATCGGCATCGTTACGTCGCGTAATCGCGATAATCTCTCGTCCTTCACCCCTCCCCCACGCCCCATTAAATCATCATCGAGAAGCCCGCTCGCGATTCCCCAGATGGAGGAGGAACATCGTCCCTGTGTGCGATCGAGAGGGGGAGGGGATCACGAGGATATCGAGTCGAGTGGTGGAACACGGTTTTCCACGGTTTTCCATTTTTTTCACCGCTTTCGATTCATAGTTAAAAAGCTTGGTGGTGGACCTTCGCTCGCGATACTCCACGATAATCAGTAGCATAATGGAACTGCAAACGTCGAAGTGTGCACCACACGGTAATATCTTCCCGTATGGTCGGTCGGCGGCCCACTCGCCACTGGACGGAATAATGCAATAACGTTCCGCCATTATTAACGTTCATGACTACAGGAATGTAAAAAAAGAGAGAGACAGAGAGAGAAAGAGAGGAAAGGGAAAAAGAGAATGAAGAAGAGAAAGAGAAAGAGAAAGAGAGAGAAAGTAAAAGAAGGTTTGGAGAGCCACTCGACCGTATTTCCTGTGTACTCTTTCTGTATCCTCGTTTCGTTTCTTTCTCTCTTTCTAGTCTGTTTTTTCTCTCTCTATTTTTTCCTTCTTCCTTTTTTTTCTTTTTTTTTTTTTTTTTTGCATTTTAACTCTGTCGATTTCGAAACACGAAGGATAGAAGAGGAGGCGTGAAGTTTGGCGAGGGAAGAAGAAGAAGAATCGGTTGTGCTTCACTTGTGGAATTTTTGTAGATCCCCCTTGGAATGGGGAATTGAGTTCTCTTTCCTGCGTGCGAATCCGTTTTTCTTTTTTTTTTTTTTTTTTAAGGATATCTAGAATTATCTCTTTTTTAGAGAAATTGTGAAATTTTCGTTGTTATCTCGTACGAGAAATTTTTTAAAGAATTTTTCGCGCCAATATTCGTCATTCCCACGAATGAGATAATAGAGGGGAAAATTTTTGTAAATCGTACGATACTGCGATGATATAAACTCGAAAGATTACGACTATGGGAATTCGCGTAACGTAGGGGAAGTTGAAAAAGGGAGGAAAAGCAAGGGCGGTAGAGTGAAGTTTATGAAAATATGATGCGATACGTGCAAGTTAGGATAAATAGGGTGCAGTCTTAAAAAAAAAGGCGTTTTTAAACTTGTAAGAAACGATGCACGAGGGACGTTGGTATTTTACGCATTTAATCTTCTTAAGATACGAGGCAAAAAAAAAAACAAAACTGGCAAAAAAAAAAGAAAAATATTAACGAACGATCCACCAAATTCATTTTCACATTTTTTTTTTTTTTAAATCTAAAGATTATAGTAAGTTAACTAAAAATGGAATAAAAGTATAGTCGAATAACAAAAACTATGTCAAATCTAAAAATAACTATAGATCGGAATAGTGGTAAACGTAGGAATCGGTTAAAAATAAGGAGGAAGCCGATAATCCAATTTAAGAAATGGGGGCGAGAACTCTAAGTTTGAACTTCTTAAACAGATCGGGTCGCCGTATTTTAGTCATTTTATTCATTCTGGCATCTGGTTTCGTCGTTCTAATCCTTCTGTCATTTTTTTTAAAAAGAAAATTTTTTTCTTTTCCTTCTCCCTCCCCTCTAATCTCCTCTATCGACAACGGGATTGACAGATCTAGGTAGGGAGAAATGATGGAATGAAAGTAGAAGGGCCTCCGTTCGAATAATAATAAATTGTTTACCTGGGAACAAGGTGGGAGTTGTCGCGATATACAGGGTGTTTCTGCGGTGTACACAATCAAACCGAAACAAATGAAAAACAAATTTTTTAAAAAAAAATTCAACAAACACCCCCGGCACTCCCGTGCCACATTTTGCAAACAAGGTATCTGTTTGAAAAAGGCAGCGATACGTTACATCGAAACAAAGAACAGCGAGAAATTTATTTTCGTTATTGGAAAATCTTCCGGTAGGATGCCATGTGAAATATAAATATAAAGGTAAATAGCGCAATGCGAAATGAAAATAATTCTTGTTTACATTCAATTTGAAGAGATTTGAGAAGTTGTCCGATCGAAAGAATATTAAATAGGCACGGTTTAATTAATTTTCACTCGTGTGATAATAAAACCTATTTACGTTTTACAATTCGTCTCTCTAACAAAATCGTACATTCGATCGTATTAATTCGAGAATTAATCCTCTAACCTATCCATGATCTACTCTCGATTAATGTACCGATGATGTGTATCGTATTATTGAACATCTGATCTACGTTATATTAACGAACAAACACGCATTATCCATTGATCCTATAACAAAACAAAATCCATTATCCTAATCATCATCATAGGTACATCATACGTAACAATACGTCTAATCAAAATCAATCTAAAATTTCTTCTCTTTCTTCCCTTTCCAATTTTTAATTATCACTTACAACACAGTTACACAGTTAATTATAAACCTAAAAATATCTAAAATTTCTTCTTTTTATCCAATCATCGAGCTAATCTAATCTAATCATCAATCGTAGTTACATCATAGGTACAATTAATCAAAATTTAAAATTTCTTCCTTTTCTTCGTTCCAATTATTAATTATCACTTACACAGTACACACATTAATTAAAATAAATCTAAAATTTCTTCGTTCCAATTTTCAATTACCACTTTGTCCAACTACGAACAATCATCGAGCCGACTTAATTTAATCATCATCTATACGATTAATAAAAATAACTTTCCAATTTTCAATTATTACTTACACAATACAACATAGTTAATTAAAATAAACCTAAAAATATGTAAAATTTCTTCTCTTTATCCAATCATGAACAATCATCGAGCTGACTTAATCTAATCATCATCGTAACTACATAGATACAATTAATCAAAATTTGAAATTTCTTCTTTTTCTTCGTTCCAATTTTCAATTACCACTTTGTCCAACTACGAACAATCATCGAGCCGACCTAATTTAATCATCATCTACACGATTAATAAAAATAAATCTGAAATTTCTTCTCTTTCTTCGTTCCAATTTTCAATTATCCAACCACGAGCAATCATCGAGCTCGCCAATCGATCGAGAACCATAATCGTTGCGTTAAAATCTCCCTAACGCGATCGAAATCTCATATTTCTCTCTCTCTCTCTCTCTCTCTCTCTTCATCCTTTCCACCGATTCAACAACCGGTTCTCCATTTCGACGTGCACGTGTTACGACTGCGAACCGGTCTCGGTTAACGTGATAACGTTCGATTATTGGTGGTGACGGGGGGGGGGGGTCGAGCACACCGAGATTGCGACCGGCCCGTGCTCGTATATCAAAGCTGCCGCGTGTTCTCCGCTTTTCCCAACCTTTGCAACATTCCCGTCAAAATCCTGCCCTCCCTCCCTCTCTCTCTCTCTCTCTCTCTCTCTCTCTCTCGCCCTCTCCTTCCCCCGCGCCCGTTTCGTTAATGCGTAAATACGAGGGACGAGCCGGGCGAAATGGAGACCCCTGGATAAACCGAGACCCATCCCTTGAACCACGGTTAAATTCGATCGTCCCTCTCTCTCATCCGACCTCTTTAACCTCACTTTTCCTTTTGGATTTTACCTTTGACTAGGATTTTGAAATCGATTTCCTTTTCTTCTTTTTTTCTTTCATCATCGAATTCGACCTTATCTGACCTCCTTTGGTCCTTTTTGATTCGGAATTTGACGTTTTATTAGGATTTTGGAATTCTTTGTGTGTGCGTATGTGTGATTGAATTCGATTTCCTCTTCGATCGTCTGATGGATTTTGAAATCGATTTTCTTTTTTTTTTTTTTTTTTTTATGATCGAATTCGATCTTATCTGATCTTCTTTGATTTGGAATTTTGCTTTTGTATATGTGTGTGTGTGTGTGAATTTGATCGTTCCTTTCCGATCGTCTGATGGATTTTGAAATCGATTTTCTTTTTTTTTTTTCATGATCGAATTCGATCTTATTTAATCTTCTTTGGAATTTGCCGTTTTACTAGGATTTTGGATTTCTTCTTTTGTGTATGTTTGTGTGTATGTGATTGAATTCGTTCCTCTTCGATCGTCTGATGGATTTTGAAATCGATTTTCCCTTTTTTTTTTCTATCCTTCTTTCTTTCTTCTTGTATTTATACACTTAGAGAAATATTAATCCAAGTGGTGGAAAATTTCTAACAATTATTACGAAAACACGCGTCGCGCGAGTTAGAGTTTGTCGCGTTACAAATGTTTCTCTCGAACAGAGAGACAGAGAGAGAAAACTCGAGTAAAACACGAGGTTGTTTATTGCGAAACGCGTCGAACGTTTTCCCTAACCCTTGCCCATCCTCCGCTCATCCTCCAGTTTCGCAAATCACCTCCAACAACTGAGATCCTGCGCGAAATTTATGGAGGATAAGCGGGGGATATCGCGGTGGTGTCGATTTCGTCCGCCAAGTTTCGCCCCCAACTTCGCTGCTAATTTCTCGTCCCGCCACACCTCAAAGTACACTTTAATCACGTTAAACGGCAAGTAAATTACATAAGATTGTCAACGCTCCGAGGATCCTATCGAGCCGTTACATCCGACTTCCGGTGTAACCAGCTCGATCTCGTTCCAATTCACGAAACGAAACTTGATCAATTTATATATGCAATGAACAATTTGATTCGTATCGTAGAAGTAAATCGTGTATATTATATAATTATATATATATTATATATTATATAAAATGGAAAAATTTAAAATCTTTCGTGATGAGAAGAGTGGAAAATTAAAAATTGAATTTTGGAAATATTTGTAATATTCTTTACCGCGTAATTGATATATTATAAAAAGAATGTGCCAATTAATTAATTAACTCTTATATCTCACAAAAATTTGGCATTGTGAAAACAAATCGTAGAAATAAATCGTGTATATTATAATATATATATTATATATTATATAAAATGGAAAAATTTGAAATCTTTGGTGATGAGAAAAGTGGAAAATTAAAAATTGAATTTTGGAAATATTTGTAATTCTTTACCGCGTAATTGATATATCATAAAAAGAATGTGCCAATTAATTAATTCTTATATCTCACAAAAATTTGGCATTATGAAAGAGAATCATAGAATCGTATATATTAATAATTAATTATATTAATAATTATATATATATAATATATAAAATTTGAAATCTTTCGTGATGAAAAAAGTGGAAAATTAAAAATTGAATTTTGGAAATATTTGTAATTCTTTATCGCGTAATTGATATATTATAAAAAGAATGTGCCAATTAATTAATTAAGTCTTATATCTCACAAAAATTTGGCATTGTGAAAACAAATCGTAGAAATAAATCGTGTATATTATAATATGTATATTATATATTATATAAAATGGCAAAATTTGAAATCTTTGGTGATGAGAAGAGTGGAAAATTAAAAATTGAATTTTGGAAATATTTGTAATTCTTTATCGCATAATTGATATATCATAAAAAAAATGTGCCAATTAATTAAGTCTTATATCTCACAAAAATTTGCCACTATGAATCATAAAAGTACATCATTATATATTATATAAAATATATATGTTATATGGAAAAATTTGAAATCTTTGGTGATGAGAAGAGGATGAAAGTGGACAAATAAAAACACGTATATACAATGATACGTAAACAATGATACAACGCGCGTTAAAAAAAAATATTCTATTCATTTCTTGAAATCTAAATGGGATCGTGTCTCGAAGCGTTTCCCGTAAATGGTCGTAAATTTCGCCTCGGTCGGGAGGAAGCGAGTCGTGAGAGATCCGTTTGAATCTCTTGTTTCCGGCTGCATCGAGCATAACGGAGATCGCGTACTCGTTGCAATATCCGGCTACTTGATTTAAAATTTCTTCCCTCCTGTTGCGCTCACGTGCATTTAAAATTGAACGACGTAATCCCTGTTACAGAAGCTTTCTGCTCGAACCCTCTTAACCTCTCTCGCAAATAAAAATTCTGCCCACTGGTGGACGCGAAAAGGAAACTTCTCGTATTCACCTGGCTAGATAATGAATATCATCTTGGCTGAGTAGCTTAAAGAGTCATGTTTCATTTCTCCCTCTATTTAGAGGAGAAACTACTTTGAGTGATTTGCAATTGTCGAGAGATAATTTCGTTTTTGATTTTAATCATCTAATTACTCTGCGATTGTTACTTTGAGAATATATATTTCGATAAATGTATCGTAACGGTCGTGGAAAATAATTAGTGGATGATGGATAACACTTTGTCTCAAAGTGCGAATCAAATTATTCCATGGTAATGATATAAATTATTCAGTATTTTATTATAACGGTTCAGAAGAATAATATCCTTTTAAATTAATTATTATTTCAAATTGAACGAAATTTAATCAATTCTCCAATCTTTCTCGAGAGATCAACGATGAAATAAATAATTATATCGATTCTTTCTAAATTCAATGACCATCGATCGATTCTCAAATTGGCAAATCGCAAAATTGCGCTTCAAATCCATTATAAGCTTGACTTCCACGGAGCAATGGCGCGATGCGAACAGTTTACAGGAGTTGCTTGCGTAACTCCTCGTTCGATTATCATTGATTATAACAATACGTTCGAATTTGGACAGAACAGGGTTGTCCTCGAAAGCGTTGACAGCCCTGCTTTCCAGCTCGCTTTCAATTATCTCGAGAAGCGTCGGTACACCGATTGGAAATTGGAAAATTTCACCTGGACATTGTCCAACTTGTCAAGAATACTTTTTCCTTTTTCTTTTTTTGATTCGATCGTAATCGAAAAATATTTTTCACTCGATTTTGAAACGCTTCGTTCCGTGTTTAAAAATTATTTTTTTAAATAATTTTTTAAAATTCATCGATATTCGAGATACATGAATTTTATGAATATTTGGACTTCAAATACGAAATTACATTGACGAGCATTCTCCAGCAAGTGGGAGAACGCGATAGAATTGAAAGGGTACGTGAAACGAGAATTGTACGCTCTACAGTGTTTCTCAACCTTTCCTGAAACCTTCATCATCTTCCTATCATCATCATCCAATATCAAAATTTTTAAAACATAACATAACATTTCATGACCACGAAACGCTATCGCTATCATTTCCACGTTAATCTTTTCCTCTCTTATCCCACCAATATTACGTTCCATCAAAGTGAAATCTAAACATAACCTAGAAATTTTGCCGCGAATAATATACGCGAAAGAAGAGAGAAAACAAAAGGAAAATACTCCACGCTCCAAATTACATCGACGAACGTTCCTCCCTCCCCTTCCAAAAACTCGAAGAAGAAATAAAACAAAAGGATGATCGAGAGAAAAGCTGATCGACGAAAGAATCGAACGAGATTCTTCTTCCCCGGCGACAGAGTTTGAAACAGAGAGAGATGGGAAAAAGAAAAGGGAGAGGAAGAAGAGAGAGAGAGAGAGAGAGAGAAGAAAAGTGGAACGAATTCGCGAGAACGGTCCTCGAAGAAATGAATAATAATTCCAGCGGCGTGGTTCCGGGCGGCGACGATTTGCAAAGCGTGGCGGCGACAAAACAATCAAAATGTATAAAGGACACAAATTCCCCGGTCGTGGTTGGCTGGCTTTGATCTGAAGCGCGGTTTCGCCTCGCGACGAGATGATAGCGATACAAGGGGGAAACTGGGTCAAGTGCAGTTCAGTTACCCTGGCAGGACCTGTGTTGCCGCGCCGCCGCGTTTTCGAAACACGCACAAAGCCCCCGTTTCCCCGTTTCGACATCGTGTTCGACACCTTTATTTATCGTCCCTTTCCTGCGAAATTTCGAATTTTCTCTCTTTCTCTCTCTTGTTTCTTCTTTCTTTTTTCAATTGAAGGAAAATTAGGGAGAATAAATAGAGAGATTTTGCATCGAATGATAAAAATCGAATACTCGGTTTTAACAATCGATCGAGCAGCGTTTTTATAGTGGCTTTAAAAAAGGGTGCGTAAAATTTCGAACGCAACAGAAAATTCGACATTCGAATTTCGATTCATCGAGCAATTGTTGTCTTAGCAGGTGGATCGGGGAGGCTGTCGATTTTATCGATCGGAAATCCCGTTTCACGAGAGATTCTTTCTCTCTCTCCCTCCCTTCATTTACAACAACAATATCTTTACAAATTTACAGTAACATTTGTACACAATAATATTCATCAATATTTGTCGAATTCTACGCTTCCCATCAACGGCAATCTTTCACAACGCGCGATCAACAACTTCCCTTTTAATATTTACCGATATAAATAGCAGAGGGAAACGGAAGAATAAATATATCGGCCGATATTTCCCATAAATTCCAACGTGTACGCGTTGTTCGAACGAAGGGACAATTATACGTCGAATAAAAATTCCTCCTCCTTTCCAAAATCGGATAAAAGATGAATTACACGTATCCCGGATAATGTATACATCATCCTCGAAATCTCGAAACAAAGAGTAAAACGTGGGTGGAAATATTTCGGAATATGGTCGAGCCTCTCCGAACCCGTGTATCGGAATATCCTTTTCCGTTTCGGGTCCAAAGCGAGTTCCCTCGTCCTCCATTCCTCTATGGAGAGACGAGAAAGTGGAAAGACACGGATGCACGAGCGGAAACGAGGTCAAAAACGGTCCGGTTAGCCCGTCCAACGATCTCTCGAAAGCGCTTGAAAACACGAGAGGCGAATCCGCGAGAGATGCCTGCATTTCCCTGGAATTTATCGATGACCCCGTTGCCCTAACACCCTCCCAACCCTTGCCCGCCCTCTCCAAATCCCTCCTCGACTCGATGCCTGCCCTCTCGATCGTCCTCCTCCTCTATCCGATTCAGGATGAAGGATTTTGCCGGCAATTCGGTGACGATTAACGCTCGATCCCGCGTCGATTTAACGTCGACGGATGTCGAAGAACTCTTTCTCTGATTTTTTCCTCTTTTAACCCTTCGTGTATCGAATCGGAGGATCCGCTTTTGAAATAAATATTCTAGAAATGAGAGAGAGAGAATTCTTTCGACTTAGTTATGATGCGTATTTATTCGTGCGATCGAAGGAAAAAAGTCGAAGATTCTCATCGAGAGGACGCTCGATCCTGCATCGATTTAACATCGACGGATGTTGAAGAACTCTCTTTCTCTTTCTCTGATTTTTTCTTCTTTTAACCCTTCGTGTATCGAATCCGCTTTTGAAATAAATATTCTAGAAATGAGAGAGAGAGAATTCTTTCGATTTAGTTATGATTTATTCGCGCGATCGAAGGAAAAAAGTCGAAGATTCTCATCGAGAGGACGCTCGATCCCGCATCGATTTAACGTCGACGGATATCGAAAAACTCTCTCTCTCTCTCTCTCTCTGATTTTTTCCTCTTTTAACCCTTCGAATCGGAGGATCCGCTTTTGAAATAAATATTCTAGAAATGAGAGAGAGAGAATTCTTTCGACTTAGTTATGATTTATTCGCGCGATCGAAGGAAAAAAGTCGAGGATTCTCATCGAGAGGACGTAAGAAAATTTTGCAGAGAAGGATCGTTTCAAAGAGAAATTTGAAAAATCGATGATGACGTTTCCATTCCATACATTGATCGACAAATGACACGTTTCTTCGATCTTTCGTTAACGATCTCTTTTCTCATCCACGAAACGCATTTTCTCGAGAATATCTCTGTTCATCAAAATTCGATGAACAAAAGTAAATCTTTCTTCGTCCGTAATATTCTTTCTGGAAATTCATTCCAGGAATCGAAACGGGATAAATCGAGGTAGCATCGCGTTTTGTCTAGTTTTCTAGTTCTTCATATCCGTTTCGTTGAAAACTCGAGCGCCTATCGTCGTCGTACACGTCGAACAGAGGAGGGGAGGGGGTGTCGGATGAGCAAGGACGCGGGCTGCAGCGGGTATAATCGGCTTACAGCAACGCAGCCTGACGAGGCCGTGAACGGACGGGCAGACTTGATCCCCAAAAGCCTCGATACCTCGAAAGCCCCGATATAACTCCCTCCTCCTCTCTCGCTCTCTCTCTCTCTCTCTCTCTCTCTCTTCCTCACTCTGCTTCCTCTCTCGTTCAGCCTGGCAAAGCCGAACGTGTTCGCTCGCGGGGTCTACGGCGAATGGAACAGAATGGAAATACGGGGAGAGCCGGGTGATCCGTTCGTATTTCCCGCGAAATGCGGACTGCCTGCCTTTCAGCCGCTTTGTATCCGTTTTTTTTTTTTTTTATTTTTGTCCAAGTGTGACAACTTTTCTGGAACAGGGAAATTGGTACGTCGTTTTTTTTTTATTTATTTTTTTTTTTTGTTTACTCGTTGCATCGAGTAATCATTTATTTGCACGCGATGAGGATTATCGTTTATCGATTATTTCTGATAAAATTCTAGTATTCGGATTTTGGAACGTTTGAAATGAAGAAAAAGAAGGGTAGGTTGGATTATTGTGAAGAGTAATCTTGAAACGTTGTTTAAACTGATATTGAGAGAAATTTAGATTATAATGGTTTTTGGACGCGAAAGACTTAGAAGCGTGGGATCTTGCACTTTCGAATGCTTCTTCGTTTAACTCGATATCGCTTTTCGTTGCCGAGATATCGTTGTATAGATGAAAGGTGATGATAATTTTTACTTGGATAATTTTTGTCCAAGTGTGACAACTTTTCTGGAACAGGGAAATTGGTACGTCGTTCTTTTTTTATTTTTTTTTTTTTTTGTTTACTCGTTGCATCGAGTAATCATTTATTTGCACGCGATGAGGATTATCGTTTATCGATTGTTTCCGATAAAATTCTAGTATTCGGATTTTGGAACGTTTGGAATGAAGAAAAAGAAGGGTAGGTTGGATTATTGTGAAGAGTAATCTTGAAACGTTGTTTAAACTGATATTGAGAGAAATTTAGATTATAATGGTTTTTGGATGCGAAAGACTTAGAAGCGTGGGATCTTGCACTTTCAAATGCTTCTTCGTTTAACTCGATATCGCTTTTCGTTGCCGAGATATCGTTGTATAGATGAAAGGTGATGATAATTTTTACGCTTTGATCAAATCACGTTTTATTAAAATTCGGGAAACTTTGATCCGCTGTAATNTTTTTTTTTTTTTTTGTTTACTCGTTGCATCGAGTAATCATTTATTTGCACGCGATAAGAATTATCGTTTATCGATTATTTCCGATAAAATTCTAGTATTTTGGAAGGAAAGTTTGGAGGAAAAGAAGGGTAGGTTGGATTATCGTGAAGAGTAATCTTGAAACCTTGTTTAAACTGATATTGAGAGAAATTTAGATTATAATGATTTTTGGATGCGAAAGATTTAGAAGCGTGGGATCTTGCACTTTCAAATGCTTCTTCGTTTAACTCGATATCGCTTTTCGTTGCCGAGATATCGTTGTATAGATGAAAGGTGATGATAATTTTTACGCTTTGATCAAATCACGTTTTATTAAAATTCGGGAAACTTTGATCCGCTGTAATTCCGAAGGTGGTAACTTTGGGTGAACGAACGGAAGATCGTTCGAAGCGCAGAATCTTGCCCTTTAAAACGCATTTTTATTTATCTCGATACGACTTTCGGTTCCCGAGATATCGTCGTGTAAAGAGGAAGTTAATTTTTGATCGTTTCATTATCGCTTACTGGGATCTCTCGCTATCTCCAGCCAAATATTATAAATTCCTGGAAGTGCGTATTTCCAGGAGAAAATGTAGTAATAGATTCGTTCAATTATCGAAAGCATTATCTTGAACTATCCTTATATCTCGACAACCGATGGAGATATCGGAATGAATCAAAAAGGGGCTTCAGTGGTACGATCTTCTCTATCTCTCGAGTGGATTTCATGGCAAAATTTTTAGTTTCTTCTTGCGCTTTTTGCGATGCATAATACCTAATATTTTATGTTTTATCAATCGATTTAAACGTGCTTCGGTTATACATAAAAATCCTTCTTATTTAAATAATTTCGAAGAGTTTTGAAGAGGTCTGAATTCGAACGATATACTTCTCAACTTTATAAGTATATTTAAAGTTTACATGAGATAATCTTTTAAGCAAGCTTCGTTATCGGTTAAAAATTTTTTTCAAGGATGTCCAACGTTAGAATTATATCAAGAGTCTTGCCGACTTTCGAATCGAAACGCCCGATCGGAGCGGTATAACAAGATCCGATCTCGAGGATCGCGATTGTGAAAACTTTCTCGAGGAGCGAGTTCAAACGGAAAGTTATTTCTTTCGCGGCGGCTTGCCCCGTGAGGAGCGGGCAAGAGGACGAAGCAATCTAAATAATGACGAGAATTCGATGCTTCGTGGAGAAAAGAATCGAACAGGGTGTTAAGTCGCGATAAGAAACGTCAAACTTGGAAACTCTTGTTTTCAACGCTCTATCTTTTTCTTCGCCAACTTTTTCAACTTCCAAACGTCTAATTCTAATTTCTTTCCTTATACAGTTTTCTTCTTTTCAATGTTACTAAAAATTACGTACGTTTATTTCTTTTTTTTTTTCCTGATTCAAACTTGCTTTATCTCTTTCTTTAAAACCTTCCTACTTTTTGCTTATATTTCAAAATATCTCTCATTTTTTTATGAAATTTAAGTTCGTGAATTTACTCCAATTCTCTTAGTTTTTATTTGTATACGGGGCAAAAATCAAGGTTTCTTAAATTTATAATTGAAATTTCATCGACTGACCTAGTTCCTCCAAGGAAACGTGAACTTAAATATCCACAAATGTCCGAAATAAATCGAAAATACGAGTCGACAAGACGAAGAAGAAATCACTCGACCATTTGATAAATGATCCAACCATTACGAGAAACAGATGTAAGAGGAAGGAGGAAGATAGAGATTTATCGTACGATTATACGTTCGGGTACGTCATCGTGCGTTATTTACATTAATAAATTAACTATTTACCGCTCGGCGGCGTAATAAACGGCAGTAACGTGAGAAAGCGCCTCTGGCGAGCCACAATCTCCACTAATCTGCGTCGTTGCCGCCCTATCCCCGCTTTTCATCCGGCTGTACACGTAGAAATTAACCCGTTACTAAAACGAAACTCGTGAAACTCATTAACATTTCCGTTGACGAGACGACGTTGTCCACGAGAATCCATCAAAAGAATCGATGAAAAAAATATGCAGCAACATATACATCGATTAATTTATGAAAAAAATATATTCTAAGTATCTATCTAAGTGTTTTAAAATACACGCGAGATTGAGAAAAATAAGCAAAAATAACATCTTTTAATTCTACGATTCTAAAACTGATTTCGTAAGTTTAAAATTTTTCTTTCAATTCTTCGTTCAATTCGATCGATAATACGATAAGAAGAAAATGTTAATCGAGGATATTTTTAACCTCAATGTTCTCTAACATTCCGGATAATATTCCTCCAAAAGATGGATCATTGGACACGATCGATTCGTTCTTAAAAAGAGAAAGTTCGATTCGAACGGACGGCTCTCGAACAATGACGGACGGCGGCGTTGTCGGATCGTCGCGTGGGGAAACAATGGCGGCGTGATCACGGCCAATCCCGGCGCGCGTCGCCGCGAGCGGGAAATTGAAACGCGAAAATCGAACGTCCCGGATTCCTCCTCGTCGCGGATCAAAGATGAAGCTGTTTTTCGCGCCGCAAAAAAAAGAAAAAAAGAAAAGCACTGGATACATCCACCATCCCCTCCCCTCCACCGCTTCTTTCTCCACCTACTTTGTGATTCCCCGCCCTTGTGATTCCTCGCGATCGTCGCCTAAGTGTCTACTCGGTTGAAAAATTGCGCGCGTCCTCGATGACGGAAGAATAGATCTCTCGTTCGAGACCAAAGGGCTGCTGATGAATAGGGTGGCGGAGATAGGGAGAACCCGAGGGGTTTTATTGT
Organism: Apis laboriosa; assembly: GCF_014066325.1. Taxonomy (NCBI): domain Eukaryota; kingdom Metazoa; phylum Arthropoda; class Insecta; order Hymenoptera; family Apidae; genus Apis; species Apis laboriosa. Next base: position 2,237,644 of record NW_025222279.1, read on the forward strand.
TAGATAGGTGAATTAAGGGCTCGTGTGATGTTCGGGAACATATGGGGACGTTACATATGTCGAGGTTACATGTGTTGCGGATTCTGGTAACCAAGAGAAGAAAGAAATACTTGGAGAAGTTTGGAAATTTTTATATTTACTCCTTGCGTAGTTTATCGAAAATTCCGATTTGATCGAGTCGTACTTGGATTGCCTTTTGCGACAAGCTTAAATTGATTCTTATTACTAGAAAAAAGAGATGGTACAGGTGTCGAGTCTCTACGATCTCCAAGATTTGGGATTCTACAAATTACACGTGATTACTTTCAATTATCATGTCACAAACATCACTTGAGAAAGTGCAAAACTCGCGTGAAAATTGACTTGTACAAACGACGGACGTATTTAGAAGATCTAAAAAAAGAGAAAAAAAGAAAAAGAAGAAGAAGAAGTCTGTGAAGAAAACCCATCACCCCATCTCGATATCAACGACGTTAAGTGCGTAACGACGCCCGACTGATTTCTCACCGCGAGCAACGCAAACACGCGAGGAAACAATGGCGCGGTACAATGCTCGACTCTTTATCCCCGCGTTCCCCTTTCTCTCTCTCTCTCTCTCTCTCTCTCTCTCTCTCTCTTTCTCTCCCTCTCTCTCCACCCGCCTCGCTCCTTATCCCTCGGCGAAGTCAGAGACACCGGATGGACGGGGGTTGCCCGCGGGCCGACACCAAGAAGAATAGCGGCACGACAGCCGGAGAGCAACGGGAGGAAACACCAGAAGAGGGGAGGGAGGAGGGACTTTTTTTTTTATTTAATTAGCGAGATGTACGAGGCACAAAGATCCGTCCCCTCCTCCTCTCGGGTTTTCAAAGACGCCAGCCCACCCCACCGCCCCTTGTCTCTCCTTTCATCGCGATCTCTCGCTTCCTTTGCCGTTTCGCTCTCCGCGCGGGATTAATACCACTCCCCCGATCGTCCTGACGCGCGATCCTTTACCCCGGTGGGATGGGATAATGCGCCCCCCCGTCAACCTTCCTTTGATCCTGCGGGGTGACGTTCTGATTCCGGTTATACCGGATGGCGAGCTGGATGTGTCGAGTCTTTTGGAGAAGAGCCTATTTTTTTCTTTCTTGGAAAAAAGAAAAGTCGACGAGGAGAGGTAAGGATTTGCGATTTGGGTAATTATGCGTTTTTGGAATGGAAGAGGAGATTTGGAATTGGAAGTTTTTCTCTTTTTTCTCGATACGAGCGCGTTAAGGCTTTTAAATTTTTGTTTTTGTAAAGAAGAAAAATAGAATTTCTTTCTTTTTTTTTTTTTTTTTTTTTTGAAAATTAGGTCGTTGAAATTTTATTTTTCTGGAAAGGAAGGAGAAGTGATTTGAAATTGGGTAATTTTAAAATGGAATTTTAAAATTCGATTATATACTTTTTTATGTTTTTTGAAAGGGTTAGGTTTTCCTTCTTTTTAATGAAACTTAATAATTCTGTTCTGTAACTTTTGAATATTTCATTGTGAATTAAGGATACGAAGGAAATAGACGAAACTCGAAAAAGCGTCGTTCGTTTTTTTTTATAGACATTAAATATCCATTGAGAGGATTATAAGTTAGATCGTTTATGGTGTTAACACGTAACTGAAGTTCGTAGTGTAATATAAATAAAGTTTATGGAAGTTGAAGATCGTTGAAAGTGTACACATCGTCTTCGATAGAATGTCTTCTATGAGCAGCAATGGTGTAATAGTTTACGACGTTGATCCACCATAACTGAGAACTATATAGAAACTTTTAATGGAACTTTGATACCGGAATTTTATGTTTATTCATTCTATTTGAACAATTTCTATATTTAAATGATTCTTATATACGTTCAATAATTGATTCAAACATTTAATCATCTTCAATATTTCAAAAATTTTTTCCCTCTTAACTAATCATACTTCTCTCTGCATTATCAATATCCAATCTTTCTTAAACTTCTTAATTAAAAAATATATTTTCCTTTCTTATTAAAACCACCTTTATTTTCCTCATTAATATTCATCTCTATTAAAGACATCTCCTCTCCTTTCCCCAATCCAAAAATTACAAATATTTCTACCCCATCCTTCCCTCTCCATTATCAACATTCAAACAACCACTCCAACAACGTTTCCATTATTCAAACACACTTTTTCATTTAAATATCCTACCTCTAACAATCGCTAAATTACTATTCTTTTTAAACCTCCATCTCGCTCCAAACTTCTCATTTTAAAATAAAATTAATTCTTCCAAACTTTCTCTCAATTAAAAAAAAAAAAAATCCTCTGCAATATTCAAACATGCATCTTCCAAAAATCACACAACAATCCTCCAATCCCTCGCAAGCATAAATCTCTTCAAACTTTTCCTTCCTTCGAAAGAAACAAAACGAATTCTCATCCTCCCATTAACAAAACGCACACCACTCTCGCTCCACCCTAAATCTTGGCCGATCGATGGAACGATCGCGATGTTTGCTTTTATCTCTCGTTCAAACAACGAAAATCCCGGAGATGCTTCTACGGCCAATCAACTCGCATTCCCTTCTTGCACCAACTGCCTCGAGAATGATCGAGGAACGGAGAACGACCGGGGCAAGTTCATTGTCAGCCCGCCAGCTTGAAGATTGAAGAGGAAGAGAGGGGGAGGGGCGATCGAGCGCGTGCAAATACCAGGCGAGGGTGGAGAGAGGGTGGAGGAAGTCCAATAAAAAACTTATTAAAGGGGCCGTTGGGGAAGTCCCAGTAAATATTTGACCGGTCTTTTTTTTTTTTTTAGACTCGAGCCGTTAGCCGTTATGAGGAAACTAACCCTCCCCGTGGCTTAGTTTTCGTCCGTCCAACTCTTCATCCCTTCTTTCTCGTTGGATCAGAGTTGGTTGCCGATCTTTCGAATCTCCATTCTATTTAATTTTATTACCTCTCTATTTTTGGATAGCCAGGAGATAGCCTGTGTGAATTTTCCACAGAATGAAAATAGAAATTTGATATAATGATTCGAAAAGTGGGGATCATGATGTCAAGTACGATGCTTATCTGAGTAAGAACATTGATTGTTTGGATGAAAAAGTTAAGATGAATGAACATTGAAACGGGGAAGACACATATTATACTATACTATATAATTTCAAAAATGTTCAAACAAAGATCCAATATTCCCCCTATTCAAAATCACCCTCGAAATATAAAAATTCGCGCATCGAGTCAAAAATCCCTTTGGAACGAAGGAAGGAAGAGGGAAGAAATGCTTGCTGCACGAGAGATAAAAGATACTTGTGTTAACCCTTTCGTATAATCGATACGGGACGGTTTCAATTTAGTCATCGATTCCGCGGAAGAACCACCCCCTCCCCCTTTTTCGAACAATCGCCATTCCATCATCGGTTTCGACTCTCTGAATTGGCCGAAAGATATCGCTATTGTTTAGAGACGCATTGTCTCGCCGGGCCTCCGTATCGTTGCACTCGTAGTTTTCGAGTGGCATTGTGGAATAAACGCGTGCCATTGTCCCGCGGTTTATCGCCGTGCGGGTTCACTCTCGTTACCTTCTCCCTTCTCTCTCTCTCTCTCTCTCTCTCTCTCTCTCTCTCTCTCTCTCTCTCTCCCCCTCTCTCTCTCCCTCTCTCTCTCTCTCTCTCGTTCGATTTCGTATTTAGGCGCTGACGTGGAACGTTCGCAAATATCGTTTTCCTTTTTCTTTTTTTTTTTTTTTTTTTCATGCGTGCTGCTACGAATCTACGTACGAGAGGAGGGTGATGCTCCCGAGATAGGGGAAGGTTAATTGTTGGGCTCGTTGGAGAGGAGTTGGGGGAGAAGAGGAGGGTGGTTGTTGGTAGTTGCATTGGAGATTAATTATACGTGATCTTCGAATAAATAATGTAGAACGTGCGGCAATATTTCTTTTTTTTTTTTTGTAGAGTGGTGAAATGTTTCTTTGGAACAGGAGTGTTGTGGCAAAAGTTTGTAAAAAAAATGAATGGAACGAATTTTAAGAAATGAAAATATTGTTATACGAGACGTGTATCGGAAAATTATTTATTTTGATATTTTGATATTAAGATTTATTTTGTCAGTGTATGTAGGAGAGAGAGAGAAAGAGAGGTGTCTCATCATTTTCTAATCTCATTTGGGGAAGGATAAATTTGATTTGATATTGTTAGTGGTACTAAGTTGAGAATTTTGCATCCGTGTAACGGATTATTTGCCGGATTAATGTAATGAAATTAATATGTTGAATTAATTAATTAATTGATTGTAAGGCAAATACTCGCGTCTCGTTTTTCCATTCGACGGTTTTCTACCTCTATAGAGTGATATTGTGCGTTAATTGGATACAATCATCGTGATGTATCTCCAAATGTACAATATCAGTAAAAAGTCGATGCTCGATAAATCAGAGAATCTCGTTTAATTTATGTTTAATATTGTTCCTTGAATGGAGAAATTGCAATGGAAAGGAGTCAAATCTTTCGACGAGAGATTTCGAAATAGAATAAAATGTATTTCGCGCGAGTTCGAAAAATGTACGTTTTGCGTTTCCACAAAATTCAGGATGGAGAAGGAGTTCTCTGAGCTTTTAGTTTTATAATCTACGATCCGGTACTTTAGATCGAGATAGACCGAGAGCGCCTTTGCAATACAACGTCGACATTTAACTTTTATAAAATATCGTGTCGTTTATCATCTTGTTCGCGGTAAAAGTTGGAAAACGATTGTGAATACAATGGCAACAACCGATAAAGTGCATATTCAACGCTGCGTGTTCTCGCGAATAAAAACTGTAGCACCAACTTACTTGAAATCACTTTTTCTTCGCATCAAAAGATATCCAGAGGTCTAGCCTTTTTCTTTAAAAAAAAAATTACATTCAATTACACTGTGATTAATGTTCTTAAATGTTCCATCATATATACTACGACGAAAAAATTACACGTTATTTAAGAATTTCTAGAAAAACGTATACAAATTTAGATTTAATTCCACTTTTCTCTTCTCTCAATAAGAAAACACACTATTACCTTAGAACGCACATGTATACATATATACAACAAAATCAGAAACTTCTTTCAAAAGCAATCCTCCTATTTTCTCAAGAAAGCATGTAACAAGAATCCAAAATTTTAAGAAATCCCTTCTACTCTCTCCAAAAAAGAAAAAATATTGAAATGATCTCTACAAAAATACAAAAATCAGCTCCGTTATGCCATTCATTCGTTGCAAGAACCATGTATACGAAAAATCTCTCCCTCCCCTCCCAAAAAACAACAAGGCAACAAAATAAGAAAAATTCCTCAACTTCTCGAAAAACTCTCGTTGGACGACCATTTTCCGTCCTCTGTCAAAAAAAAAAAAAAGAAGAAACAAGCTTCGATTTCGAAGCTGCTGGTATCCAAACATTTGGCGACGACGCTCGCTAAAAAAGAGAATCTGCCCCGATACGGTATCGACAGCCGGTGACAGTTTAAGCTCGAGTTCACCGCGTTCGGAGATCGATCCAGCCTCTCCACCCTCTCTCTCTCTCTCTCTCTCTCCACCCTCCAGGATTCTCCTGGTCTCTCCAATCGAAAAAAAGTAACGATCCATCGGCACGGGGCGCCTCGTCCCGCTGTTACGCGGCTGGCTGCCTTTGCCTCGGATGGAGATGGAAGAAGAGAGATAGAGAGGAGAGAGGAGGAAGGATGGATGCACGCAAGATAGGTAGACAGGATAGGTTGGCGAGGAGGGCGAGGACGACCCAGTCAGGCGGTTTCGAGTGTCTTGTCAATATGTATAGTGTCATCGATGTCTCTCCACCGGACGACTATCCTTCCTGCTGCGTCCGTGGTGGAGATCCATGGACGCGTGACGCGCGCGTGTGCGTGTTCAGGTTTCCCACGTGTGTGTAGAATATGTAGAATATGGGGAGGGGAGGAGGGGATGAGAACGAGCGGGTGGAAATTATCTGCCTATCCAGTGGCGCAAGGATGCCTATTGTGTGGCCGCGGGGAACTTGGTACGGGGCCAACGACACGAGCTGCATTTTTCTGCGGCTAAGTGAAAGCTTCGTGGCACCACCCTGTTACGGTGGCAAGATTTTCTTTTCGTTTTGGAAGGGGGGAGGGTAATTTTGGGCAATTGGATTTTTTTTTTTTTTTTTGGTAGAAGGGATACAAAAATATACTTGGGTGGAAAGAGCAAGGATTTTTAAATGAGTTAAGAGTTTTCGGTGTTCTTGGAACTCTTAGGAAAGAGAGAAGAATAATTTTAAGGAATCGAAGATTTTTCTTAGTGTTAAGAGTATACGCGAAAGTTAAGAATAAGAATTTTAGAAATTTCGAACGTTGATGTAAAAAAATATATTCGACGAGTATTTTATCTTTATCTGTAACTTGAAGTGACGAATCTATCGTATCGTAAATATCGATAACTCGTAAAAATTACGAAAAGAAAAATTTCTCTCGAAAAGAAAAATAATTGTATCGAGTTAAAAAAAGCGACATCGATTTTCTACGACAAGCAAGGGGGGAGGAGGTTGTTGTATTTTTCAACCATCCCCCCTCGTCCTGGTTGTAGGAAATCTCCCGGTTGTAGGGGAGCGAGAGGAATCACAAAGACTTATGGCTCGATATTAATTTGGTGAATTATCGAGGTCGCGCGGGGGCGAATTATATCGCATCCCCCCTTCCCCCCTCCCTCGACTCAATGGAACGATACCGAATTTATGGGGCCAATTTTCGCGCGGGGGGTCACCGGAAATTAATACGAAAAACCGGCCAACGGATCGTAAACAACGGCCACAAATTTCAACGCGGTTATTTAAACGCGGGGCGCCCGATTAAAATGTTGCTGTTATCGGTAATTATAACGATCAGCACGTGCAACTAATTAACGTGCCATTAGCCACCATCACCACCACCACCTCCCGTTCCGCGTCCACGCCGTTCGGCCTTATTGTTAAGAGATATAGACACCGTTTTGTGCACGCGTCATTGGGTTCCCTCCCCCCTCTCCAATTCCTCGTGAAATTCGGCTCTGTTCATCAGGAACAATGTATTCAGGAACGAGGAAGGGGAGATTTAACGTTGAAATTCGACGCTCGAAATGGAATTGGTAATTTAGAGTTGATGAAGGTTTCGGAGGGAATGAAACTTTTTTTCTTTTTTTTTTTTTTTTTTTTTTTTTTTAGAGAGAATGATTATCGCACGGATGTTTGATTTGCGACGATGCTTTTATTGTTGTTGTTGTTGTTGTTGTTTATTAGTTGATAGCGCGCGCGTAGCTGAAAGCGCGAGGAGATTGAAATTGGATTTCGATTTTCTTTTTTTTATTTATTTATTTATTTATTTAAAGTGGAATTCAATGATATTGAGAGGAAATTTTTGTATCACGTGTTAATAATGTGTTAGGAATTTTAATTTATGCAAGATTTTATCGTATCAAATTGAAATCGAACGGAAACAAAAGCAAGGGAAAAGAGACGGGAAGAAGGAGAAAAGGAAGAATCTAATTATTACCATAAATACGCGAATGTGAAAAATATTATACGATTCGTGGACAGAGTATGCATATTCGGGATTTTCGTGATAACGGAATGTAAATCGGGAATAATTTTAAATTTGCGATAGGTTGGGACGAGGTTTGACTAGGAAACGAAGGAGAGGGGGGAAAAGAGAAAACGAAGAAAGGCAAGCCGCGAGCAAAAGTTAGAGGGTCACGTACGTCTACCGGGGATCCCTTCGAATATTGTTTGTGAATCTCCCTCGGTCGAGTTTCGATTAATTAAGTGCTCGACCCTTTTCGTCGCCTTCGTATTGCTCGCAGCCATACTTTCATTCGAACCCTTCCTTTTGAAAAGTGTTTTGTTTGTGGCAGCCGGAAGCCGTAAATTGAGCACACTTTCGCGTCCTCGTCGCGTCTTTCCCGCCTTTTCGTTTCATCCTCCACTCCATCAATCGTGATGCGTCTTCCCTCCAGATTTTCCACGATTTCGAGACGGTTTTTTCGGCAACAAGTAACGTTTCCTTCGATAAAATTTACTTTCATCTCGTCGCTTCTTTTCTTATTTTTTTTTTTTTTCTTTTTCAATCGATTTGAAAAATCGATAAAATTCCTTCCAAAGATATATTTCGTTCCGTGTCTTTAACTTTATCAATCATCGTGTGTTTTTTATTTTCTTACTCTCTCTTTCTAAAATTTTTGAAAGATTTCAGATTCATTTTTAATTCTTTATCCTCGCACTTGCGAAAGATGGATTTTTATTATTTTTTTTTTCAAATTTAAATCCGTTACATTATTATATATTCTTTCAAATCGATCTCTCGAAGATCACGTCCAGAACCACGCGAAGCTGCCACTTCCCGATACAATCTTCGTTAACACATTTTCTTCCCCCTTTCTTCCCTTTCCCCTTCTTCCCTCTATTCGCTCGTTAGAGCGGAGTGCCGATCGATCCATCCTCGTCGTTATCGACTCTCGCGCTCGAATCGCGATACTCAACCAGCCGAACTTGAAAACTAATAATTAGGGACACGGATGGTAATTAAAAAATTATTGCCCATCGAGCATACGCACCTTCTTCTCTCTTTCACGTCGCATGAACACGTTCTTTATATATTGATATGACGTAATTAAGTGATCAGGAGGAATAAAACGAAATATTTCATAAATATTCGAAAATTATAAATAAATGGAAAAGACAAACGAAAGAAGATAAAAACGAATCATCGAATGACATTCGATGATTTGATTTTCGAAATCATCGACAACAGGGGTTGTCGTGGACGATAAACTAGGAAGGAAAAACGGTTGCTCGAAAGAGAGGAGATGAGATAAAAATCAGGGGCGTATACACTGTTTGAAAACAGTGTGTGGAATGGAAACTGGAGGCGCAACTCTCCTTTGAGAATTGGTTGGGAGGATAAAGCAGACGTATCCGATATTTTCCTTTAAATCCTCCTGGGGGAGCGTTTCGAGGATCATTCGTTCCCCGGAATTGACCCGTGAGGTGAACGTGACGTGGACACTTTTCCCGCATCATGGTGTTTTTCCTCACCTTCTGTAGCCCACAGAATCCTTCTGTATCGATGGATTTGAAAGATTCGCGGTTCTTGTTGCTCGACGAAAATGTTTGTCTGCCATCGTTCGTGATGAAGGAGGTGTGTGCAAGGCCAATTTTATTCTTGGATTGAAACGTTCCAGTGATGATTTTAACTGAGAGAAATGTTTTATACTTTCTGAAAATTTAAAGTCATTTTTATACAAATATCAGAATTCTGATAAATTAACGTTAGAGCGTGTGTGCATTTTAGAAATGAACGGGTAATTTTTAATTTTTTTTCATTTTATTTACACGATTATAAATGTATCAGTTGTGAAAGTGATTCGATATATCTAATATTGAATGTGCTGTATAATGTATCTATTGTAATTATACGACTAAGCTGATCGATTGCGTTACGCATTTGAACAATAGAATTATGGTAATACACAGGGTAGCCCGTATATCGATCCTCATATATATATATATTTAAGCCAGTTTCTCGAACAAAATTAATTTCAAATTCTAAATCTTTCGAAATTTATTATTTACTTTTCTTTCCAGTTTTCGCAATTTTAATCAAATTCTTTCGAGATTTTTTTTTATAAACGTATATATAAAGAGTTTCTCCTCCATTCGATCTAGAAATAATTCCGTATCTATATCGGAAATACACTTATAGCACGGTTCATGAATTAAATATCCTGGCGATCGATACGTGGTCGTTACACCCTCTATAACAAAGGAATAAATGTAAAGTGTGTCCATGAAATAGTAACCAAATGTTTAAACGAACAATTGTGAATAACTTATGAATATTAATCATCTTTAATCATTTTATCTCGCGATATATAACGTTCGACACAATGGAAACGAACCTGATTAATAGTCTCAATTATTCACCCTCGAAATCATTCCATTGATAACCAACAAACATTTCACTAAACTCTTCCTCAACAAATGTTTCCTCCAATTATCCTTAGACGTAGGCTCGATCTTCTCTATCGGTTAAGACGACGACAACGACGACGACGACGATACTCCTTCCCCCATCTCGTTTTTCTTCTCGAAGCAAACGAACGAAACAAGAAAAAAAAAGAAAGAAAGAAAGAAAGAAAATAAGAAGAAGAAAATTTCAATCCTGCTGCAACATCCCTAAACATCATTCCTCCTCCCTCTGCTTAAATCGCGAGACCGCCGGTGACGGTCCTTAAAAGCGGAGGGGTTGGAGGATTCATCCTCGGCTGTCTTGAGCACCGCTGAAGGTCGGACGTTTCATTCGACGCATTCACGACAGAAATAAATACGAAGTGAAAAGGGCTTGGATTCTTTTCACGGAAGAATATAATTGCCAGAAAAATAAACGATCGCAAAGTCTGTTTGCTCGCGCCTCTCTCTCCCCCTCCCCCACCCTCCCACTTCTCTTGCTTTCCTCCTTTCTGTGTAACTGCTGCTGCCTCCTCTCTCTCTTTTTTCCTTTTCTTTTTTTTCCATCTCCCTTCCTCCTCCCTTTCTCCCTCTCCTCGTCGCTCTAACCCTTCTCTCTGTCTCTCCAACCTTCTTCTCCCCTCTCGAGCCACGTCCTCCTCCCTCCCCCTTATTGCGACTTGGTGGAAAAGCTCACTCGACTCGCGGGTCAACGAATTCGCAATTACGATCTTTCACGTCGACGTGACTACCTACTCTCTCGTCGACTTTGGAATCCCGATATTCCTCCCTGCGATGGAGGAACCAACCCCTCCTTCCTCCTGTCTTCCTTCTTTTCTTCCCCAACTTTTCCAACTCCTGCCTCTTCTTTTTTTTTTCTTTCTTTCTTTCTTTCCCCTCGATTTTCTCGCGTTCACCGATCCTCCTCTGTTGGTTTTTCCCGTCTTTCCTTTCCCGGCTGTTGACTTTTCTCTCGACAGCTCTCTCTCTGTTTCTTTCTCTCTCTTTATCTCTTCCACTCCCTAACTCGAGTCTCTCTCTTACTTCTTAAATTCCATTCGTGAATTCCCAAGGCCCCGTTCTCGATCAGGTTTTTTTTTGAAAGTCGGCCTTTTAATCCTCGTTATATTTTTCTTTTGTACGGCCGAGTAGTGAGTTTCTTCGAGAGGGTGGACAGTATTTTTTTTTTTTTTTTTTTTTTTTTGATTCGTTCGACACTGTTCGTCGGAAATGTGTATACGGAATAAACTTTTGTTCTTCTGTGTTTAAGTTTTTTCTTAAAGCAAAGTTGATCTTAAGTCGTATTCTTGATTCCAATAGCGGGGTTCTCGATTGGAATTTCATTTTTCTTGGTGATAATTTTATAAGAAAACGATGGTGTGCCGTTTCTTGGTTTCAACGTTTGGAAATTAACTTTCAAATTCGAAATTATAATTTATTTGTTACGATATTTTTTAATTTGGAAATATTATTATTGCGATAGATCGTCCTCTTCAAACAGATGACGTTCAATCTTTGATTCAATCGAGGAGATTGATCAGGTTTAAGGATCACGGTTTAAAATTTTTCAATTGATATATAATTTTTCATATTGGAGTAATTATATTTTAAATTAATTATCGCATGTTAATATTTCACATCTTGTAACTTGTGGAAATTACAATGGAAATTCAAATTCTGCCCGCCCTTTTCCTTAACTTCCGCTTTCGTCGATCCTTTTCGGTGTTTCTCCGTTTCCTTCGTCTTCTTCGTCCGCTTCTTCTCTCTTCTTTGAGCCTCTCCGCTTTGGAGGCAGCTCGAGAACACTGGCGTCGAGACAGTAATGAGATTTTCGAGATCCAGAGGCGGTGTCATAATCGCCTTAGGCTCGACGCGAGCGCCATCATCGAGCATTCCTCCTCCTCCTCCTCCTCTTCTTTTTCCTTCTTCGTTGGAGGAATCGAGATTAATTTTAAAATAGAAATTATTCGTTTGGCAATTATAAACTTTTTAAAATGCTCGACCTTTGTGTGAGTATCTGTTTGGTATTTAGATTCGGTATGAGATTTAATTGATTGGGAAAAAGTTTTTATCTCGCAAGTGAATTGTTGATAAATTCTGAATTTTGGAATTGTTGTTGCTTCACACTAGACAGGTTAATTTATATTTTATTAAGTAATCTTCGATATTGTCAATATTAATCTACTATTTAAATTATTTAATCGATTGAAAATATTTTCATTTCGTAGTTGAAAATTGCTTTAAAACAATTTCGAGTTTCACATTTATACAACTAGATTTCTGTTTATTTTTTTAATGATATTCAATACTACAATAATACTAATAATTCGCAATATTGAAATTTTGAAATTGCGAATTTTTATAGGATATAAAAGAATATCGATTCTGTGGCTGTAATTTAAAAGAGTCAGATTTATTTATTATCGCAACGAGCAATCTGTCAAATTGCTTTTACTCACCGTGTACATATATGATGTAGATAGACGTTAAAATCTATGCAATATTCAGACAATCGTCTCAAAAGTGGAGCATCGATTTAGAATCTAATAAAATTGTATAAATAACGGTATCGCTAGTCTATCGCTGTCTCTATTATTAAAAATTCCATTAAATATTTATTTGCTTAAATCTATACAAACTTTCAATCCCAAGTAATCATACCTGTAAAAATAAAACAAAATGATACACAAATATAAATATTTATTCGTTATATATCGAATGATAAGAATATTGAATATAAATGTACATATACAAGCGCGCGTTGTAAATTAATAATCCACACATCTTAGCCACCGTAACCACTCGGCAATCTCGCTTGTCCGACCACGCACCGGCGAATACTACTTGCACAATGATGCGTAGAACTACTTGTCGGATTATATACGATCCTCTCGATTATATACGACCTATAATACTACTTGCTTGATTATATACATACGATCACGTACCACATACACATACATATATACGATCACGTGACCACACACCATCGCATAATTATCCTTTCCTGACCACATCGTCTCACGTAATATTTTATCGCAACTTTTCGCCGATAAATAAAGCACACAGTGTGCCGTAACTTTCTTAACACATTTTGACGTTAATATTATTAACGCTAGCTCGTCTACCGCGTGATATAAAATATTTATATTAATTACAAATCCATCAACTAAACTCCTTCCCTCTACTAGATTAATCCTCCAAATCAAAATTCGAATTCTTTCGATCTATATACTCGCATTACACATCTTCTTCTAACTTAGAAAATTTTGGTGTCTTATTTCATTGAAATTTTTCGTCGATAAATATACACAGAGTGCTAGAACACGTTTTGACGTTAATATTATTAACGCTAGCTCTATCATATAAAATATTTATTAATTACAAATTCATCATCAAGCATCGATTAAACTCCTTCCCTCTACTGGATTAATCCTCCAAATCAAAATTCGAATTTCTTCTATATACTCGCATCTTATTCTAATTTAGAAAATCTTGGTGTCTTATTTTATTTATTTTTGCAATTTTTCGTCGATAAATACACACAGTGTGCTGTAACACATTTTGACGTTAATATCATTAACGCTAGCTCTATCATATAAAATATTTATTAACTACAAATTCATCATCAATCATCGAATAAACCTTCTATTTATTAATCTTCCAAATCAAAATTCTCTTCGATCTACATACTCTATATCTTCCTCCAACTCGCGTTTCGCGATTTCGTACCTAGAAAATATCTTTTTCCAAAAGTAGGAACGGAAAATATTGCTATCAGAAACTGACATCCGGCACGAATATTAATCACGAATCGATTCGTACCGAGCCCGGATAGCATTCATGAGTTTTCACCGACCGTCCACAGCTTTTTTTTTTTTTTTTTTNTTTTTTTTTTTTTTTTTTCCTTTTTCTCTTTTTTTCACCTGGAATAACCCAGGGCTTCGGTTATTCGATCTCCGTTCTCTCCCGTGGCTCATAAAAAATGCAGCGCCGCGATCGCGCATGCATCCCTCATCAAAGCAGGCGCCGCTCGAGGGAGGGGGGAGGAGGAGAGAGGGGGGAAGGGGGAAGGGGAGGAGTGCACACTCGGAGAAAACCAAAATATTCCGCATCGATGTTTTCTTTTCTCGCCGTTCCACGGATCTTCTCCCCATTTCGGGGATCACGTATCACGCACGCGTCCAACGATGCGTCCCTGGAAATTAAGCGGAAACTAAGCTATCACTTTCCTCGCGAAATCGTGGGCCGCCATTTTGTTTCTACGAGAAGAATTTTTTAATTGGAAAATGATTTTCGATATGCGAATATTGTATTGTGCATAGATTATGTGAAGCGGAAATGATTGAAAAGTAATGATTAATATAAAAGTGTACTTTGAATAATTGCAGAAACGTTTAATATAGTTTTGTATAATTATTTTTATTGACATTTTTTATTGTATATATATATATATATATATATATACAGTGTTTTGAATTATGCAAGAAATAATTTCACTTGTAAAGTGGATTTTAAGAAATTAGTAATTAGTTAATTGTCTTCAATATTCAAAAAAGTTGAAAAGATTATTTTGAGATTATATAAAGATATGGAAATTTTTGCATTATTGATGATTAGATGATAATTCTCCAAATAAAACACGAATAATAAATAAACAAATAAACAACGAAAGCAATTGCCGATTATGGATTATCATAAATCACAAATTGGGAAAATCGATAGCAAGAAAGGAAAAAAAGAAATGATGCGACGAGTGAAAAGTAAAACAGACGACGAATACGGGCGAAACCTCGTCTCCTAGTTAATTTTCATGGAGTACGAACTTTATACGTTATTCGGAAAAAGTATTGTAAAAGGATAGGATAGGGACGAGGAAGAGAGAAGAGAGGAATGGAAGGGAACAAAAAGCAAAAGGTTGGAAAAGGTTGCAGAGCCGTTTCGACGTCGTCGTCGTCATAATTCAGGGGGTGTCGAGGGATTCTAAATGTATGACGTAGTTATACGCCGATACGTTTTTTCTTTTTTTCTTTTTTCTTTTTTTTTCATCCCTCTCATCCTTGGATCGGATGGCCCCGGCTACAATGACACGGAACGAAATATGCGAGCACTCGTACGTTATCGACGCGTCAGAAACATGAACCAATTTACAACGCGTCGATATCCCAACTCGAGAACTCGTTGCGAAAGAGTAAGAGACGGTGAGTATATTTGCGGGAATTAGAATCATTCGAGTGTTTCACGAATTTTCGCGGAGAGAAAAGAATTTTTTTTATTCTTTTATTCCTTCTTATTTTCATCGTTTATTTCCCTTACCCTTGTACTTTCTCGTTTATTAAATATTATTACATGAAATATTTTCTCTGAAATTGTAGGGATCGGGAATACGCTTTTTTAATATTTAATTCGTAAAATAATTTTGATACATAATTTTTCTCTTTTTTCTTTTTTTTCTTTTCGAAATATTAGGAGGAATATTAGGAATTTTGGTATTTATCGATGTAATATTATATTGTTTAAACAATAGTGAATTTGTTTTGAATGTCCGCTTCGCGGTTAAATAACTGAAATTCATCGGCTTATATAACGCAGGCAGGGTTCTTGTTAATGCATGATACATTTCACGGCATGAATAAGTTCGTCATTGGTGGTCCGCTCATGCACAGTGTGATTCCACTTGGCTGGCGTGCCATACCTCGTGATTTCTCTTTCACCATGCATACGTAGATTAGTGCGCCACGTGCCCAGCCATATATATATATACACACGCCAACACCGCTTTTCGCAAAAATTAAAACGTAATAAATGCGTTTATCGGAAATAAAATAATTGGGGGAAAAATTGATCCCATTTTATGATTAAAAAAAATCGAAATTGAATTTCAAATCCAATTTGAAGTCCAAAAGAAATTAAATTTAGGATTTAAGAATTCGACAATAATAATAATAATAATATTTAAAATATTAAATATAGATTCCACATTAATTTAAACCCCGTGATTTTAAATCTTTTCAACGAGAGAAAAGAAATCTATCCCTCCATATAGAACGAAATAAAACTTTTACATATTAAACTCGATTCGAACTATCCCTCGAGACAATTCAATTCATTAAATTATATCCCGATTTATGAACTCGTTCGTTCTTCCTCCCTGCTAATCGAACAAATTTGAAAAATACCAACTATTATACACTGATTGGAACGAAACGAAACGAAACGCGTTATTTTCTCTCTCTCTCCCTTGTTTCTTTTTTTTTCCTTCTTTCTTTTTCGCCCATTCAAATTCGCCGAAATTGCCTACTAAAAACGGAAAATTGAACCGGAACTCTCGCCATTTTCCACACGTGTCGAGCAATTACCCCCCCGATCGGTTGCGGTGCGAACGATTATTGCCGCGTGGATAATTGCAGAATCCAATAACAAACGTCCTTGAAGTCCACCGCTCCCACGGGGCTTTTGTGATTTAACTGTGCAACGTAACGGCCGCAATTATGAGTTATTCAACCCTCCCTCCCTCCTTTGAAAACTTCCCGCGCGATTCGAAAACGGAAGAGGCGGAGGGAGTGATCCGTCTCTCGGATCGAAATTCGTGGAAATATATTTTTTTTAGTGAAGAAAAAAAAATTGTCGAAGAATTTTTTATAATTATTGTTATAGAATTTAAAGTTCACTGAAATTTTATATACATGATTTCATTTTTTTGAATGTTGTCAGCAACATTACTATTTCATAGTTGGTAGCTATTTGTTTCTCTTCGATACACGTATTTCAAATTTATAAACAGATACGCGCAATCACGTATAATCAAATATATTCATTCAGCTAATATATTTTATTTATATTTTATTTATTGTTTTCCACTGCCCAGTCAACAATTATTTATTTGTATAAATCGAATATTGTAATTAAAAACACGTAGTAATAACTATGAGGGAATATAGATTGTGAAATGATTTGACTTGAAAAGAAATAGAGTAGCAAGAAAGAATATATTTAACAAGGAAAAATAAAATAAACTGCGTTAGATGGATGTCTTACCACCGATTCCTTTGTTCCATTGATCCCGAACGAGTTCGCGTCGCGGTTCAAAAGAAAAGGGGAAGAAAGTGAAACGGAATCGAAACAGCGACAATACACAAACATACCTTTACGTACGTAAACTCGACAATACATGTAATGTAACGATATATTATAAAATTTGCAACGCCCAAGTGCACAAGAATGGAAGGGAAAGAATTTCTTTTTTTTTTTTTTTTTTTAATTACAAAAATATTCTTTCGATTATATAGAAAAATTATTATTAGAAAAATAAAATTATCGTCCGTGAAAACCTTTTTCTTTCTTTCTTTTCCATTAAAAGAGAAAGAAGAGAAGGAGAAGGAAAGAACAAATTCGGACAAATATCGATATGGCGAAGAACACGAGGGAAGAGGGTAGAGGAGAAATTGGTGGAGAACAAGCGCGATGGAAAAAGGGAGGGGGGAGGGGAGGGGAGCATTGTAGATTGGATGGTGACAAGATGCGGTAAAATTGCAACTGTCGGATCTCACGTTCCACGGATTCACGTGCTGCCACGTACAGGCACACACCGTTCAGAGCCAGATTTTGCGAATGAGCTTCCCCCTCTCCCTTTTCCCCTTCCTCCTCCCGTCGATCGATCGACAATCGCGCTCCCTTTGACACGCGACTTCCACGATTGATGGAACGATGCCGTTTAATGTTATGTACCTTTCGTTCGTGCTTTATTGGCTTCCGTCACGCCATCACGTCGGAGTTGGAAAAAGAACGAGTGAGAGATACTTTTTGGGGATGAAGCGAGATAGTGAATATATAAATATATATATATATATACATGTTTCGTGATATTTTATTTTAATCTCTTTTTGTAAAATTTCGATAAAGAAATAATGCTAAATATATATAACGAGAATAATAATCAATGTATATCTATAATTAATTTCTAGCCACTTGGACTCGTCCAATCGTGGCTATCTTCTACTACTTATTCCATCACTTTTCTCGAAAATTCGCAAAAATATTCAAAATAGGACGATATTACATACTTGTTCAAGAGAGGGAAAAAAGGGAGGGAAAGACGTAAGAGGACAAAGGGGATCGTGAGAGAGATCGTTCGTTTATCCACAATTATTCGAGGAATCGGTGTCGAGATGCGTAAATCATAACGGGGACGAGCGGGAAAATTCGAGCGGCGAACCGATTACTCGACGCGGTAACCGAAATTGGTCCGCGCGATGGCCACCGATGGAGATGGATTATTGATCAGATTATTTGGAAGACGCGGCCAGCTGTTCGATTCGCAGACCGAATTATTCACGTATCCCGATCTCGGTCGTTTCTTCGATCGAGCAACAGAGGATTCTGGGAAAAGGAAATTCCGCAAAAAGGGAATTCGACAATCGTGTTTATAAAATGCGTGTGTACTTTTTTCGAGGAAAATTTTTAACGAAAACTTCTTCAGGGATACCGATATATGTATTTTTAAAGCATTGCTTTAAAATGTTATTGTGACGATTATAGTAATATCGTGAAAATTTAACAATTTGGGAGTTAACTTATTGATTATATAAATAGGTATATAATTTGAAGAAGAATTTATTCGAACGATCCATTCCACTTTTTTAATTCCACATCATCACCGTGTCAATTGCTATCGTCAACGTCGAATTATTATTATTATTATTATCGGGCCGGAAACGTATATATAACGTCTAGGAGGATCGGAATCGCCTTTCGGATTGGGCCGCATTTAAAACAATGCCAGGCTAATAAATCAGCGATAATGCATTCGCCGTAATGAATAAATTGATCGAGTTATTGTACGGCCATATAAATTAACGTAGACGTCGGCGTGTCGCGCTTTGTTCAACTATGTAGAATTTGAAGCACGAAATAATCTATACTGCTGTTGCTACATCGTTGTTCTACGTGTGTGTGTACACGCCAAAATGAACGTATAAAATGGTACTTGAATAAGAACGAAATCACAAATCACTGTATCTTTCGTCGTAGACGATACATTCTTTTTTTTTTTTTTTTCTTTTTACAAATAAAAACAGCGAGAAATTATACGTTATTTATATGCACGTTTTCGATGGACAATATACGTGTATAGCGAAGAGAAAGATTTGAGAAATGATACAATTTGAAATTTTCATAGCAATGGTGTATTATTTGGAGGTTAGAATTTTTATAAAATAATGTATATTGGTTTCAAAATTTTTATATTTTTCGTAACGAAAGATAAATTTATACAAATTTTTTGAAACGTTTTGTTTCTGTTTCAAAACCTCTTTAACGAAATGGAAAGACGAATCAAATTTAGGTTTTTCTTGATAAATTTGAAAATTCGCTGTGCAAAATGCAATACGCACTTTTATCCTTTTATTTTATAAATTTTTTGAAATATTTTACACAGATGTAAAAAGGAGAATAATTTCCTTTATGAATAAATGAAAATGTGTAATTTTTACACTTTTCGTATCAAAACATGGTATAAAGTTTATACATTATTTCACACTGATAAAAGTTTTCAAAATATTTTTCCTCGATTTTAAATTTTCAATATTAAAATAGGTGTATTTATAGTATAATATAGCTGCATTTATGGAACTTTTACATTATTCGCAGAGAATTACAATGAACAAAAATTTTCGAAATATTTTGCTTCTATTTTTCGATATATATATTCGATAACAAAACAAGAATATTTAAAAAATGATTTACCGCAATAATGGAAATTTTACTATAAAAAAAATGGAATTTAGATATATTTCGTAAAATATTACATTTTGAAAAAACTGTATTAACATCGTATACAGACAAAAAAAATTTCATTCCCGAATGTATCATATTATATATTTTATATATGTATTGGCAAAAGTTTTGAAAACAATTTTATTGCAAATTCAAAACTTTTGAATCTGTTTATTGAATGTTTTTTTTTTTAATATAATAAAATGTCATTTGAGATTGAGATTTACAAATGTTTTTAAAATATTAAACCTTTATTATCAATTAATGAAAAGAAAATAATATTTATCGATTCTATATACAAATAAAAACAGTATATTTTTTATTTTTCTACGTAAATTTTATATTGTTTTCACGTTTCGCGTTTAAAATCCTGTTTTCAAATATAATATTATTTTCAATCTCTTTAAAAACGAAACTTGTACATAAATTAAACTTTTTTTTTACAAAAATTCATAATAATTACAAGTAAGAATAATATTCATATAATTNTGTTTTCACGTTTAAAATCCTGTTTTCAAATATAATGTTATTTTCAATCTCTTTAAAAACGAAACTTGTACATAAATTAAACTTTTTTTTTACAAAAATTCATAATAATTACAAGTAAGAATAATATTCATATAATTTCACGAGATAATAACATAACTTTTTAGATGAAACAAATTTTTTTTCATATGTATTCCCTTTAATATTTAATCTTTACGAGTAGTACAGCTCTGCGTGTAACCAGGCAAGTGATGAAGCTCGAACGTAGCCCGACAAGTGATACAAGCCAGCGTAATGTCGAACAAGTAGCTTGCCTCTGTACACGATCAGTCACGTATACATCCAACATGATTGAACAACCGAACAACAAATTAAAAATTTACAACACTCGATAAGGAAAAAACTATTAAATTATAATTATCACTCTCAATTGTATCATTGTACATTTTAAAATTGTTTAAAATCAATAGATTTCCACGCGTTCTCTCGTATCAAAAAATTTCTAATTTCTTTTTTAATCTAAAAATCATCATCTCGAATGACGAGAGACATTCAAACTCTGACAACAGAAACAAATTCCTTCCCGAGCAAAACCTCCATATCAACACCATAATTATCCCCGATAGTACAACTCTGCTCCGAAAACCAGAGTTGACAAAACAATTTCCATCCCGTTCCAGCTTCTTTTACCGGTTAATTTAATGCTCCTGCATGATTTATCGCACAAGTACACCCTCGTCCACAAGTATATCCCCCTCTTTCCCTGTAAAACGATTTTCACCAAATTTTATAATATTCGATGTTTATCAAAAAATACATCTCAACAATAATGAACAATAATAATCAATCTTCTTTTTATCGTTAAATTATGTACCAATCTTGGTATAGTGGCTTTTTCAATATTTTCTTTAAAAAATTTAATTTGTTAATTTGTTATAAAAATTTTCACGAAAAAATATTCTCGGTATCGATTTCAAATCGTTCAAACAATTCCATAATCATTTAAAGACAAATATCGTTCCACGACGATGAATAATTTACGTCGTATACTTATGGACAGGACTGTACGTGTGCGGCAACAGGGCCGCACGAAGATTGATCATTATTATAATCTGGTAGGGTGGCGGGGCGCGGGAACATCTGCTACTGCGAACTCCTCTCATCCATCTCCATCACGCGGCCGTAGTTTCGCACATGCATAATCTCGACAAACCCCGTTGTCCGACAACCAAGATCCATTTCTGATCTTATTTGAACCTCGTATCCTCGATCCGTTCCCATCCTTTGCGTGATTCCTGTGATTCAGCGTCGTGTTCCCGATATGTTCGTGGATCTCGTTTAATTGGAGATCCACTTGCGTTATTAATTTTTAATTTTTCAGAGGAGGGGGGACCGGTTGGTGGAGAAATAAGATCGATCGGAGGGGGAAGACGGAGGGAGAGATATTCGATGGAGAAATGTGAGAAAGGTGGAGAGAAATTATGGTTAGGTTGTTTTATTTGGAATTTTCCAATTCTGGAGATTTTTCAATTATTTTTCAGACTTTGGTTTCTTAATGGTCGAGAGGCGAATCTCAGATAGGTTGATAGAATTGGAGAAAATTATTTTTTGAGCTTGTATAGAGATTTAATTTAATAGATTTAATTTAATAGAAAATAGTGCTTTTTGTTATAATTTATTATTTCATCAAAAATGTATATAACGTAACTAAATATATACGAATATGTAGAGGAATAAATATAATATAACTTGCAAGTTTCATGAGATTGGAGAGCGATTTACGTTAGATCTCGAAGTAATAAAAGCACGAGTATTGATTCGTGAACAGATTCTCTCGGATCTTTATTTCCCCTATTACGAAATGTAACATAAAATCATTTTACTTTACTAGTAAGACACTCAATCAAATCAAATATTTGCGTGTCGCAGAATCATTTCTCATTGCGCAAACGATATGATATTAATTTTTGAAAGGAGGGAGATCGGTCGATTGGTGAAGAAGATCGATCGGAGAGGGAAGACAGGGAGAGAAATTAGGCGATAGATAGTTTGATTTGGAATCATATGATAAGAGAGAACAACTCCTTTCTTCCTTTCTCGAAATTATATCTCGAAGAACCATTACAACCGCGCGGAAATTCAAACGAAAATTCAATCGTATTGAACGAATTGATGAAAAGAAAAATTATCGCCACGAAGGGGCTCGATTGGAATCGTAAAAAATTCGTTTAAAAACACTAAGAAAAAGAAAAAAGCCACCCTGTTTAACCTTAAGACTACCTCGAGGTATCCAGTCTTCCTCCTTGATACCTATCTTTCCTCGATTCAAGGGACAGATACCTCCCTCCCCTTCTCCCTTCCCTTTCCTCTCTTTCCCCCGTTTATATCCGTTTCCATTAATTCAATTCAATCTATTCGATATTCATCGACGCGCGATTTCGTCCGAATAATGGCGGTATTCGGCATAAATAATAATAATAAAAAAAAAAAGGGGGGGAGGGCATTCGACCTTTCATTAAATTTATGATAAAGGATTCGAAGGGGGGAGGAGAGGAAACGTTTGGAAACGAGACCCCGCCGGAGGGTTCCTCCGCTTCCGCTCGGACGTATTGTCGCGCGACAAATCGATCGTCCGCTCGGAGGGAGGGGATGGGAGAATTCGACCTCCGATCTGGGAAGCAGATAATCGAAACGAAGGGGGAGGGGGGGGAAAGGTTAAGGAAAGGATTTCCTTACATTTTCCATTACCTTTCCTCGCGTTTATCCAAAAAAAGATGTGACGCCGCGTAATATTTCCGCCATTTCCCCTTTGATTTTTTCCACCTTTTGTATCTGTGAGATCTTGTATCAAAACGTTTCTTCCTCGGGATGAATATATATCGGGGATTTCGGGAATTGTGAGGGGGATGAGGGAGTCGAACAGTGTGCTCAGCGTGGAATTCAATTGTTGGAAGGATATTCGATATTCCGGATAAAGGATTTATTCGTGGAATAAAGAAGGTGATTTTTAACTTCTTTTAGGAAATTTTTGCTATGATGAGTAACAAATATTTCTGATCGATACTGGATCGATTTTTTTTAATTTGGATGATACGTTAGATTTGAATAAATTTAAACAGATGGACTCGTGCGATTAAGATATCTTCGGATTCTCGGAAATCTCTCAAATTGATTGATTCACTCTCGAGATCTTCTTCGATCGATGTAATATTTTTTCCTTTTTCTCTTTTATTTCATCTCTTTATTATAGATTTTTCACATCACTCGATTTCCCATTGATGGACAAAAATTTAACAATTTAAAGTTACTTTAAATAAAGTTACTTTATTCGTAACATAATTCCAAATAATTGTAATGCCAAACAATGATTAAATGAAAAACGGATCAACTATAAATGTTACTTGTTAACAAGTAAATTACTCGAAGTAACTTTATTCGAAATTTTTAAATCTGATTACTTTTTCCAACGAGTCAAACTCTGCCCGATAATCCATCGATCGAGTTAAAATTTCGAACAAACCTCGCATTACATTTGCCCCCCCCCCTTATTACTTATTACAATTATCTCCAATTATTCAAGTACAATTGCCACACATTTTCAATAATATTCAACACCCTAGCTAATCATCGTTTAATCCCAATAATTCCTCTCTCGCAGATATGAAGCGAGGAAGAGATACGGATATTCGAAAATGGAATTTCGTTTTTCATTTTTTCGACAAGACTTGCACTTGCAGGGGGCAGTATCGTCGTCGTAGGTTGGCAAGTTCTAACGAGGGATACAAATTTGATCCGATGTGGCGGCGCGCCGAGACGCGGGGCGTGAAAACGTATTTTCAGCCGGGCCAAATAATTCATCCGATGAATTATTTCCGCTCGAGCGACGCCACGATTATTAACGAGGATCGATCGATCGCCCCTCCACCTTCGCCGCGATCGAAACGCGATTCCGCTCTTTGGAATAATCGAAATAAGTTTCCTTTCCTCGAGTTTTTATTTACCATCTATTTTTTTTTTTTTGGACGTGCGTGAAGGTGGATTAATGACGAATGAAATTTTCGAAACGAAAATTCTTTCTTTTGCGCCTTTCTCTTTCACGGAACGAAAGTTTTTCGTGACAAAGAAACGTAACGAAGAAACGCAAAAAGTTTTCGATTTTTCATCGATAGAAGAACAGTTTTCGATTTTTTCCAACCGCGTTTCGTTTCAAAGGAGTTTCTTTTTCTTCTTCTTCTTCTTCTTCGGCCCATTACCTCAAACGCGACGAGAAAACCGTTTTCACGGTTGTCCGCGCGCGGTGGAAAAACGCTGCTCTCCGCGTATTTTTCCCTATTTCTCCCCCCTCCGCGTTCTCGAATCTCCGCGCGATGCTGAGCATCGCGAAAATCGAACGATCTTTCGCGTGGAAATTGACCAAGCTGGCTCTCTAAAGAGATAAAGGTATTCGTATTTACTTTTGCTTCGAAGAACAGAGTTGGCCATTTTCTAAGTACATTCGTGTACGTACGTATACACGAAGAAGAAGAATTTTCAATAGAGAATAAAAGATAAGCGCAGAAATATCGTAATTATCGACATATCGAATATTTAAATGTTGAAATCGAATCTGCTACTAGAAATACACAATACAATTTCTCTTTTTTTTAAAATTAACCGTAAAAATATTTAATTCGAATGAATAAAATTGGTTCTATTTAAAAAAAACGAGAGAGAGAGAGAGAGATACATTTATAGAAAAAGAATGCGATTTATCGACTCTTTCGACCTCGTTTCCTCCAATTTTCAATATTCTTCTCGATCGAATTACCAAATAAAAAGAATTATTTCCAATGATATATCTATCGATACATCCAAATTCATCGATATATTCGAGTATCTACACGGGAAAATAGAGATTAAAACGAAGGGTTAATGGAGGAGGGGATGGGTGTGCAAGTGCAAGCGCACCAGGGACGATAATTCAGAAACCGGAGAAATCAATTCCGGTAAGCCGAATTCGACCTACATTCCGCATCGATTTGACACTACACCAAGCCTGAGATTAAACGGGCTGGGAACCCGAGTGACCGCGTCATCGGCCCGCTAAAATATTTAATTCGAAATCCGTCGGATTAAAAACCGTTTCCCTGCTAGCTAGCCCGGCAACCCCTCTCGATTTATGGCCGAATCATTTCCTCTTCGTTATAACGTGCACATCGTTGTATATAGGCGGGGATCAATCCATTCTTTCGCGTTATTTTCGGTGAATGGAAATATCTTGTTCAATTTGAATTATTTTTTTTTTCTTTTTTTTTTTTTTTTTTTTACACAAATTTACACAATTCTGTATTTCTGTATTTTTGTTCAATATATATGTGTGCGCGCGCGCGCGCGCGATGTGTACTGTTGGTATTATGATAATAATGCGAGATTTAATTATCGATTTATTTTTCGCGAAATTTCACGAATATTTAATTTATATGAAATAATCGCGATACGATGCAAATTTGTGAAAATAAATTTGTATATCGAGAATGTTATGTAGAAATTTATGAATAATTTCTTCCTATCGTCTTTTATATAAATTTGTATTAAAAAAAAAAGAAATTTTAACGTTTTTAACCATCGATACACAAAATATACGATAAATAAATAAATATACGATAAATATAAATATTTTTATATTTATCGAGAGAAAATTTATCGAGCGATACGATATTTCAAATCAAAGTTGGGCGACGAATAGAAATCCTAAGAAAAAAAGACTAGCATTTTTTAACCACCGATATACAATACACGATATTTTAAATCAAAGTTGGATGAAATAGAAATCCTAAATTCGTATAAAAAAGGATTTTAGCATTTTTTAACCATCGATATGCAATACCGATATTTTAAATCAAAGTTGGATGAAATAGAAATCCTAAATTCGTATAAAAAAGGATTTTAGCATTTTTTAACCATCGATATACAACATACGATATTTTAAATCAAAGTTGGACGACGAATAGAAATCCTAAGAAAAAAAAGACTAGCATTTTTTAACCACCGATATTTTAATTTAAAATTGGGTGAAATAGAAATCCTAAATTTGTATAAAAAAAGATTTTAACACCAATATACAAAATACACGATATTTTTATATTTATGGAGAGATAGAGAAAGACAAGAGAAAGACAAATTTATATAAAAGACGATATTTCAAATCAAAGTTGGACGATGAATAAAAATTCTAAGAAAAAAAAGATTAGCATTTTTTAACCATCGATATACAACATACGATATTTTAAATCAAAGTTGGGCAACAAAAAATCCTAAAAATCCTAAAAATCCTAAGAAAAAAAAAGACTAGCATTTTTTAACCACCGATATTTTAATTTAAAATTTTAATTTGAAATAGAAATCCTAAATTTGTATAAAAAAAGATTTTAACACCAATATACAAAATACACGATATTTTTATATTTACGGAGAGATAGAGAAAGACAAGACGATATTTCAAATCAAAGTTGAACGATGAATAAAAA
This sequence comes from Apis laboriosa, assembly GCF_014066325.1. Lineage (NCBI taxonomy): Eukaryota > Metazoa > Arthropoda > Insecta > Hymenoptera > Apidae > Apis > Apis laboriosa. The sequence continues at coordinate 2,264,354 of NW_025222279.1, forward strand.
TTCTAAGAAAAAAAAGATTAGCATTTTTTAACCATCGATATACAACATACGATATTTTAAATCAAAGTTGGGCAACAAAAAATCCTAAAAATCCTAAAAATCCTAAGAAAAAAAAAGACTAGCATTTTTTAACCACCGATATAAATACACGATATTTTAAATCAAAGTTGGATGACGAATAGAAATCCTAAATTCGTATAAAAAAGAATTTTAGCATTTTCAACCACCGATATACAAAATACAATACGATATTTTTATACTTACTGATAGAGAGATAGAGAAAGGCGAGACGATATTTCAAATCAGAGTTGAATGATGAAATGGTTTGTCGACGCACGAACTCCATTAACGTATATCTATCTGTGTCTTTAATCTGCCCCTCAGCCTGCATTCTGGAACTCGTGGTCGGTCAGCAAGGACCGGTGTTCGTTCTCGAGCCACCAAGCACCCTGGTCTTTTCCAATACCACAGGCTCCCAGCTAAGCTGTTCCGCTCATGGGAGCCCAACGCCGCACGTCACCTGGATAACCAGTCCGGATCAGAGATCGGTCACCGCAGTTCCCGGGCTAAGGTGAGTTAATTAACATAAATTTACTACTTTTAATCCCCTTCCTTTTTAATCCTTTTACCGCGTTCGCCAAAGATTGCAACGTACCCGTACTCCTCTTTCCAAGTTCGACGTATTTTACTTTTTAGACAGAAAGAAGAGAAGAATTTTTCAAAATTTTCCATTAAAATTTATTTCTACAACGATACTTTTATTTCGGAATAATTAATAGGCTTTCCATACAGGCTTTGAAAATATAAATCTCTCCTCTGTCGATACAAATATCTTATAAATGGAATAATTGGACAGGAATTTTTCAATTTATTAATACCATTTCTATAATATCGTTATAACGATTTTACCTTGTTTTAACAACAATTTTACGAATGAAACGATTATTATACTTCAAAAAAAATTTATCGTCACGATTCATCTCATATATATATATATCGAATTAAATAAATTAATAATCAACGCCACAATAATATTCGTTGTACTACATCACTTCACGCTCCATTGTATTTATATTCAAACACGTTTCCGTGGACAGATACGTGGACGTTGTAAGGAACGCGTGCACAGAGAAAATGGCGGCGGGTTTTCATGGGTTCGGCGTAATTCCTTTATCGCCAGCCAGTAAGTAGTAAGATCCGTATTTTCGGCCGGAAAATTCGCCGATTCGTAAGAGTGGTTGCCGCGATAGAAAGCGGGTAAGCGGATTAGCGTGGCGGGATTTAGAAGTTGCGAGCCGCTGTAAATTGAGGGAGTTTCGAACGGGGCGGACTTAGCAAGAGGGCGCCATGTTGAAAAATACGGTTGCCATCGTTCCCGCGAAACACATAATTACACGCATTGAACTTTTGATATTAATCGGGGCCAGGATAATTAAGCGGGAAATTCTTCCGCCCCGAACAATTTCGATCTCGCCTTCACTTTGCCCCTGTTTAACCCCGTTCGTTCAATTTTGTTTACATCGAAAATATGGGACGATTTACGAATATATATCGAGGATTAAATTGAATTAGATTTTTCTTTTTCTTTTTGGAAAATAAAAAGTAGGGGATAAATTTCAAAAGCTCGTTCAAAATCTTTATCTTCGATCTTTTTTCCTTTCTTTTTCGTTCGATTTTTCGACATTTTTCATCGATCTTTTTTGATCTATTATGATTCCATTATATCTCTCTATCCAACAAGCAAATTTCACGTGTTCAATTTACTCGGGTACTGTTCTATTATCTTCGATCGTGTGATGTCCCGTTATACTTGTTCAATTAAATACGGTTATACACTAATTACCTAATTAGATATACACCGATGGCCCCAAAAACCTGCGTTTCTGGAACTGGATCATTAATTGATCGCGATGATATATTCTTTCTTCGAATTCTAAATCGAAAACGTAATTGGATTCGATGGTCGGGTACGTAGATAATTTCGATATTTAATTTTGTATTTGTAAATTGACAATGATGAATTTTTCAGGAATCAGTTCGATCGGATAATTCGTGTTTTTTTTTTTATATAAAATCGAAGATTTAAATTTACATTACGATACGAAAATAAGAGAGAGAGAGAGAGAGGAAAGAAGAATTTTTATATTATCCCGGAATTAAAATAAGAATTTAAATTCGGAGGGGGAGTTATATGGAGGTCACGAAAGGTTTGGTATTATTGGAAGTTTGACGCCACACGTCCGGCAATATCGTAAACGTGGCACCTGGGGAAACCATTTCCTCCCGGTAATTGAAATGTTCCTTATCCAATGGTCGTCTGGTAAGTTTGTCCGCAAGCAGGCGTCCCACAGGAAGGCTGCAAGCCTCTCTCCCTACTTCTCCTTCTAATTCGTTAATGAACGAATTTTACTCAACGAATAATCCCGCGAAAGAGTGAAAAATTGTGGAACGAAATCTAATTTCTAATAAATTCTCCTTAAAACGAACATTCCCTCCCTTCTCTCTAGGTGATTTTAATTTTCTCATTATTTTTTTTTTTTCTTTATTTTTGAAAGCACAAGTTTAGAATAACCTAGTTGAGACTAGCTTTCGTCTCGTTGATCGTTTTCGATATTACGATCATTCTCGAGTTTTCAAGAATTCTCAGGGAAAGAAAGAGAGGTATCATTTTTTTCAAAGGAACAAACAAACTCTTCCCTTTATTTCCTCTCATCCTTTTTTATCCATCCATATATCGATCGATCGAATTCAAAACATCTAACGCAGAGCATGCATTAGCATTCGAACATTTTGAAACGAACTTTCGTATCGAAAGCCGCAAGGCTCTGTGGAGAAGAATTCAAAGCGGAAGCGAACCCCTTTCGAAGCCTCCCGTTCATCCGTCAAACGTTTCCTTTTGCTCCCGATTCCCCGCCTTCCCGTAATTCAGACGTCGCGTTTTCTCTTCATTTCGCGAAACCCGACGACTGTATCTTTCGACAAGAGTCGATCGATTAAAGAGGAGGCAGGAGGAGAAAGAGAAGGAGGAGGAGGAGGAGGAGGTTGTTTTTCGACGAAGGAAAAGGGGGAGGAAAAGGGGAAGAAAAGGAGAAATTGGTGGTGGAACGAATTCCAAGAAATAAACGAAAGAGAAGAAGGATTGAAAAAAAGGAACGAAAGGAAGAAATTATCTGGCCGAGTCGAGAATCTAATACACTACGTGATTCGATCCGCTCGAACAAATTTGTCTTGCGTGTAACGTTTATTTGCCCTCGAAACAGCTAGTTTACGAGCGGGGCGAATATTTGTATAGTTAAGTGTTCCGATGGAATATACATGGCGTTGTGGAAAGTTTTGGTACGGTGTTAATCTTACCGTGGAATCTCGTAAATTGATGCGATCAACAAGCTGGTAATACACGTTTATTTACGACGTGTCTCTGTAATTCTATTAATCCTCGGCTGTTACTACAATTTGAATTGGAATTTGAAATTAATCACTTTGAAAATTTGTGTTTGATCATAAGAAATTTTTTAAAACGTTTTTTCAAAACGTATACGAAATTTTCAAATGAATGAAATTCTATATAGAATATTACGTGAATTTAGATTGATAAAAAGAAAGAAAAATATTATAATATATTTCATTTTGCAGAAATTAAATGGAAAGAAGAACGGTGATCGGAATCTGGAAAAATTCCTTTTGTCGAATAAGTAGTATCGGTCAGCGCATCGGTCGAACAAACGAAATGGAAATACAGCGAGCCGAGTCGAAGTGGAGCGAGCCACTAAATAGTCAGACTAGCATCGATACGCTAGGCGAAACAAATGCGGTGGGAGGAACGTTATATCTTTTGAAAAAAGAAAAAAAAAGAAAGAAGAGAGAGAAGCTAGAAAATAATGACAAACGAATAGCAATGACAGATATCGATTAATTAAACAAGCGAGAATTGATGGGAAAATCAAAACACGCTATCGTGTTGATGGAATACGATCGCGTTAGAGCGGACAAGTAGAATAGGTAAATATTGACAGACACAATATCTAATCAGACTAATACAACAGTGGCGTGTTTTATCAAGCAACTGTTACACCGATTGTGTAAGTAATTAGTACAAGTGGGTTACGTAGCTGGTTAAGTAGTGTGGCAGGGTGTATAGTTAAACAAGTAGCGCGGGGCAACGCTTTATCAGCCCGACTATCATAAACGGGGAACGTAACCACGTTGTTCACGTACATGGACGCGTGTAATTATGCGATGAATACGGAATACCAGTTTCTAATTAAACCTGTAACGCAAGAAAATGTGCACTCGGACCAAGAGATAATTTTTAATTTGAATCGTGAATCGTTCGATTCGTAATATTTGATATCCTTTAATGGAATATAATCTAATGAAATGTTTAGTGCGTAGTATAATTTAATTCCTCTCGTGATAAATCTGGATATATCACGAGAATATCTGAAATTTACAAAACTTACAACTTTTTTTTTTTCTCGTTAACTTCGAATATAATTTTTTTTTATCTTTGTTCCTTTTCGAGAATATTCTTTATTATTATAACGTTTATTATTTATCATTTCGTAATTAAAAAAAATAATAATGAACGATACACTCGAGAGAAGAAGAAGATGTGAACGAAATTTTATTATTTTCTGGGAATTTAATATTCATTTTGCTCAAAAATTCGAATTATTAATTATCGATGAAATCGATTTCCCCTTGATTAAAATATTACTCGCGAATATATACACCGTGAAATAATAAAAACGGAAACGAAAAGATACGATTTCGATTGCTTTGCTCCACCAAGTTGCTTGGAAACTTTCTGCGCGAGGAAAGTTTATACCCAACGTCCGCCCGCGATTTTACTATCAATTAGCGAATTTAAAACGCGGCAGGCTTATCCTGGTGGGCAAAGGTTCGTGAGCCAGAAGCCCATTAAGCGTTAATGTAAATCATTCTCACGGCAAACATCACGCGTTTGCCAGCGCATTTAATCCTGCCGCGTATTTATTATGCGCCTGGGAAAGCTCGCGTGCCTCGACGATCGTTCGATACGCTCCTGATGTTACGAAAAATGAGATTGAAATTTTTTTCACATTTTACAACGTAAAATGGAATTCACGAAATCTCGAATTCAACGAGCTCGTCGATATCGTGCTTAAAAATTTTCGAGTGAATCGTTGAGAAGGGGTTGAAATAGATTTTTATTTTTGCAATTGAATTTTAACACCGTTTTTTTTAATACGAATTACAATGCAAAAGTTTTACGAAACGTCTATCATTTTTGCAAATCATCACTTTTGAATTTTTGAAAAGTCCATCCATTTTCGTCCGTTTTTTTTCTCAATTTTTTTTTTCTTCTTTTTTTTTTTTTTTTTTTTATTTGGAACAACAGTAGCGTATTTTCTCCACCACCGTGTCCCAAATTCCTTCATCCCCGAGCTAACAAGCGGAAATCTCGCGACGGTTCCCCACGTATGACGAGTTCAGACAAGCGGAAGCCAACCGGAGGTTTGACCTCTCGTGGAATCAATACTGGTGAGACACGGCGACATTTTTTTTTTTTTTTACCCATTATGACGAATCTTGAATGTTTCATCTTGTTTGCGGGTAATTCGATTCGGCTAATCGGCTCAAGGAAATGTTTTCCAACCGAAAGAGAACTCTGTTGAATTCGGAGAGATTTATCGAGCGAAGAGAATCGAGAAACAAATGAAATTAGAAATAGAAATAGATAAGAAGAAATATAGATAAAAATATTAAAATATATTTCTCGTAATATTTTCCCGTTTTCGATTCTAAAAGTCTGAAAATAAGATGAAAGGGATTTCAAAGGGATAAAATTAAATAGCAGGGAAGAACGATATTCTTCTTCGATGAAAATTAACTAATTTTCTTGAATTGAGAATTTCTTAAGTAACAAAAAAAGAAAAAAAAAAAAAAATAACTTCCAACGAATCGCGGCAGAGTTAAAATACGTAGGATTTAATTCTCTATGATTTAATATCAAGTACAATATTAAGATTAAAATTTTTTTCTCGTTATTCATCTCGTTTGTTCACATATTTTAATTATCCCCTTAACCACGTATTTTTCTACCGTATTTTAAAGAGCTTTAATTCCGCGGAATTAATAAAAGATATTTTCCCCTCGGAAAAAGAAATTTTCTGTTCTTTTCTAACAAAAAAAAAAAAACAAAAAAAGAAAAGAAAAGGAAAATCACAATGACGAATTATAAAAGTTAAAAATGATTAAATTTATCTGACGAATGAGGAAAATAGGCAAAGACGTTGAAATTCTAACGTTTTCATTTTCTTTCTTTTTTCTGTTTCCTTCTGGTTGTTTCAGACAGCTGCTCGGGAACGGCACCCTCTATTTTCCGCCATTTCTGGCGCAGGATTTTCGAGCGGAAGTGCACAACGCTAGGTACAGGTGTCGTGCGACCAGTTCAGTAGGAACCGTGCTTTCCAGAGAAGTCACTCTTCGAGCTGGTGAGTTTAGTAGTGCCCTTTGTTCAATTCAATATCGACTGATCGAATTACCATAACTTAGTTTCCTGATTTTAAAAAGAAATTTTTTAAAACTGAAATTCAAAGTTTTTAATTCTAAGATAAATTTATTTACACGTTTGGGATTATTTTTAAAGAGAATTAAAAGAAATTGATGAAATTATTTCTTATGACGATAAGAGAATTTCCAACAACTTCTTCTATTTTTAATTAAAAACTCATTTCTCGTTGAATTTAAATTACACACGATTCGATTTATTATTATTAAATTCAACAAAAAAAATGAAAATTAATTAACCTAAATTTAGCTTAAGATTCTTGAAAAAAAATTAAAATTCTAATAAATTATCTAATATAAGATTCATAGACAAAATCTAGATTCCCTGGTAGATTCGAATCTATATTCAAATAGATCATCACGGTGGATCGAATATTCAAATATTCTTCAGAAATCTGATAGTATTCTACTGCTAGTACGATTACTAGATTACTCTAATCAACAGTACGAAGCGTGTATATATATGTTTCAAATAGCAAACAAATAAGAAACTGTACGCGAATCGGAATAATTAAAAGATCCTGTGCGTTAGATTTTATCCGCAGTGTACTCGAGAGTGGTCCAGCGCGTTAATAACATAAAAATAGCGCAAAATAGCGAGGGAAAAAACGTTCGCTTTGCCGTGTTCCCACAGGTACAGACAGAAGTCTCATTATCGTGTCCCAGTGCGGTGCTCATTAATTACTATACCTTTTTTTCCCGATCTCGCTCGGCATCGGGAAAGGGTGAACATTCGTGTAGACACGCGCAGAAATAATACACGCGATATTATGAGAATAGTGATCAGAACTTCGATATGAAATTTATAATTGAAAATTGTCTTATTAATTTCACGATTCGTTTGATGTGAATGATGAAATTTTATTTTATATATATATATATATATACATATATATTAGATATTTTTTCTTAAAAATATTAATCAATGTAAATTTTTGCGAAATTTGATTTTGAGAGAAACTATGGAATATTAAAAATATAGGAAAATTGGAATAATATTTTACGAATAGGGATAAATTGCTCGCACGTTTTATTTTGAGATTGTAAGGGTAAGTGCTATTTCTTGTTATCCTTTTATTAAAAAAAATATTTGATTTTCTTGTTTCGTAAAAAAGATATTTAAAAATAATCGCATCGATATCTCGGTTATCAAACTATTTTTATATAACAAAGATAGGTTTGGTAATAAAAAATAAAATATATAAAATTATATAATATTAAGATAAAGATATGAATGAACAATTTTTAAATTTTTTTTATGATTTTCTTTTTTAGAATAAAAGTTCAGTAGTGTGTATGTCCATTATAGGTTATAAAACATCCATATCCATAACTTTCGCCTATTTCCGCGCCGTTATACGCGAAGCGTGATCCGTAAATAGGGCACCTATTTATTGTCACTAAACAAGCTGCGGATCAAGTTACTCGCACGAATATATGTTTCAATTCCAATAATAATGCTATTATCTTAAGTACCTTTCCTTCCGTTGAAAGTCTACGAACTCTGCATTTATATTTCCCGCTTTCAGTTAAAATCTTTTAACTTATATGGCTTAAATACTTGATCAATCAATAAAATGATGAAAAATTTAACCTTAAAATCTAAATCTTCAATATTTACACTTTTCTCTATATCTAAATTTTTAACATACTTATTACATCTTCTTATTACTATTTCAATTTCTTTGGTCAAATTAGATTAGCTTTATTTTACATCTCTTTCATTATACTTTCTCCAAACCAAAAAAAAACCAATGACTTCAATTAGATCAAGTTACATAACCACAATCGTGCAACGCATCACAAGTTTACGATCTTTATTACTTTTATTACTAACGCAATATTTTCTCGAAAAACCATATCCCATATCAAAAAGATGACATCCACGTTTTTTTCATATCAAAACACAAAGCAACCAACGAAAAAAAACTCGAAAAGAAACTCGTCCCATTCATCGATACGTTTCCATGTTGCGCGAACACAATAAACGTCAATTACATACAGTGAAGGTAGAAACGTGACCGGCCGCGACAACTGGCGGAAAGTTGGTGAAGATCCCATTATGCCGGAAACGTAGGCCGCGTTTTCACCGTAGATGTCCGCGAGTAAATACCGAAGGGAAAACGCAACTGAAAGCCGTTAAATTGTATCGAAGGGAAGTTCGATTCGAGCGAGTTGGCGAAGAGAAAGAGATAAAAGGAGAATAGGATGGAGGTGCGAGGGGGGAAAGAGGAGGAGAGAACCGTCTGCAAACGTTGTCGAGAGAACAGGGGGACAAAAGTTGGTCCGGCAGCCATGGGCTTTACGTGAGCCACCATTTAAATGGCTGATTTTATGCCGACCAACGCTATACAAACCCGTAAAACGTGCCCGTTACGGATAGCACTTGTATATTGGGAACCGAAATTAGAAGAGAATTCCGAATCCTTCCATTTAACTTGCCTTCGATCCTGCCACTGAGACTCGCCTCGTTGCTTTTTTAATGCGGTCTCGTAGACACTGCCAACTGTTTTAGTTACGCTCTTTTGTTGCTTTGAATTTCTAGATTTTTCTTCGATTGGAGAAAAAGAGAAATTGAATCCTAGAATCGAGGAATTATTTTGTTTAGATGTTTTTTTTTACTGGTAAGTTTAAACAATTATTGTAAAAATTATTTCTTTTTGTTTTTCGAGGTTAGAATCTTTGAAGGTGAAAAAAGGAATAATGGAAATGCGTAAATGTGTTAGTTTGGTGAATTAATTTTTTTAAGTGGAAAAATAGATATTTTATTTTACAATGGAAATATTTAGTTTTCGGTAGTTTTTAGAAATTAAACGAAAGAAAGAATTAGAGCGAATTCGCTCTGTTTCGAAAGATTCTTCGCTCAAGTTGGAATACGATTCGAAATAAACTTTGGTAAAAATTTATGAAATATATAAATTTTGAACACCATAGTGGAACGAAATTTTTGTTTTTCACTGTTCCATTACAATAATTAGGAAAAAAAAAAACATTGGAAAAAGTTTTCAACAAAGATCACGATTAATTAAGTGGGAAGAAGTGGCGGGCATTTATTTTCCAAGCATTTCGATTTCCAAGTTTCTTGGAAAGAAGAACGACAGTAAATTCTGGCAAAGTTCTCGAGACCTTTTGGAGGAGGCGCGTATCGATTGGCCGGTTTCTTCGTCCGGCGGAAGTTCGTAAGTCGGGGCCGTCAATGGTAACAGAAATTCTTCTTCCTACTTTTCGTCGAGTCATCCCTGTCTGCCGAACTTTGGAAAGTTTTCCGACAGGAAACGCGCGCGTACACGGTCTGGCCAATTTGACCAGAGGGAGAGGGGGAGGAGAGGAGGAGGAAGGGAGGAGGGAGGGGAAAAGAGAAGGAAGAATTCGAAAGTCGAATTCTCTCGCGATCATGTCCATACATTTTCTAACCTTTTGATTCTTTCTCGTCTGGAAGTCGGTCACTTCGCCAACTTCTCCACTTCTTCCACTTCTCGAACATGAATCGACCAACTTCCACGTGTTCCACTACGGTGGCTACTTTCCTGTCGTTCGTATTTATCGGATGGAAAAGCGGAGGAGTTTATCGAAACAATTCGAATCGATCGCGCAACGATGGATACATTCGAGCAAAAAAATTATTGGCAAAATTATATTCGACGAGCTGATCGATTTAAACGAAATCACAATGAAATATTGAAGAATACACGCAGAATAAATCGTTATTATTATTTTATACGTTGTACATATTTTTGTTGATCGAAAACGAGATATTTAATTTTCTCGTTTGTAAAAAAAAGAAAATGAATATATCTATGATTAAGTTTATTTAATTTCATTAAAATCTTTTTATGTTGTTTTTTTAAATTATCACAGATATCCCCTTCGATCCTTCTCGGAATACGGCCTCCAATTAAACGCCATTCAATCCCGTCGTAATCCCATCAAAGATGCAACAACAACAATCGAATCACCGTCAATTCGCCAAGAATTTCCGCCAAATTTACTCTCAAAGTCCAACACTTCTCCCCTGCCAGTTTTCCAATGGTAACAAGTTTCCCGGACTAATAAACGACGCGACTCTCTTCTTAAATGTAATTACCGTCCTGCGAAAAGGAAAAGGGAAGAAAAAAAGAGAGAGAGAGAGAGAGAGAGAGAGAGAAGAAAGAGACTCGAGAAGAGATGACGACGAAAGGGGGGGAAAGAGGGAACGACGTTGAACGCAAACGATCATCAAAAGTCGCATCTATGAGACGGCGGCGTTAATTAAACCTCGTTACTTCCCTTCGAATTTCTCTCTCTTAACAAGTTGTCGTCCAATCGAAATCCCCGATAATATCTCGAACGATATTGTCTCGATCCTTCGACGTTTCCCTCTCGTTTCTCGCCTCATACATACATACATACATACATACATACATACACATATTTATGTATATGTAAATCCATATATCTTGAAGAAGAGAGGAGACGGAAGAAAGAAGATTTCGAAGAGAGTGGCTCGTTATCAACCACTCTGTTTCGCTCGACGTCACCCTTTCGCAGCGCGCCACGCAGAAAACCAACTCCCTGAGCAAGAGTCGAGCCTACCCCTGGCCTGGCCTCGCCTCGTCGCAGCTTTGCACGCGCGAGACTCGAGATACTTGCAAACCTGCCGAAAACCTCTCCCCTTCACGCGCGCACAGTAGTCTTCCAGAGACTCGTGAGGCTGGCGGTCGACACGTCTCGCGCAGCCAGCAGGAGAGAAAACAGAGCGCAAGAGGGGGAAGGAAGGTGTTCCAAAGCAAGCCGTGGAGGAAAGGCGACCCGTGTGGAAAAGGCCCAGTTCATTAAAATATGTTCCAGCCGGCGGTAATTACGCGTTTAATTATTTAAACGAGTGACCCGGCATTCAGCAAGATTTCACCCTCCCCCTCTATCTTTTTCCCTACCTTCTCCTCTCCTTTTTTTGCTCTTCCCCCCATCCGATTCCACCTCTGGTTAAACTCCTAGCCCCTTTATTCTCCCCAGTACCGTTTCTCGCTCTCTCGATGATATCAGAGGCCATCTTCATCCAATCTTCCCTACTCTTTTCTCGTTCTCTCCTTCCCTCGCTTCCTCTTTTTTCCTTTTCTGCTTTTCCTCCCTCGTGACAGAGTTGCCTCGGACCTTTCGTCGCGGTTTGCCATTCCGTGTCTCTCTTTCCTTTCCTTTCCTTTCCTTTACTTTGCTTTGCTTTTTTTTTTTTTTCAAGGCGAGGTCTTTCAACGCGACGCCCTTTCAACCCGACGCGTACCGTTTCCGGTTAACCTCTATCTTCGTCGCGAGCGAGACGCGACAGACGGAGAAAAGGGAGAAGGGGAAGTTGGAGGCACGGTCTGCCACCGGCCAGATCCGACGCGGATACCACGAGATGAGACGGTTAATTGGTGGTTGAAGGGGACGCAGGGGATACGCAGCATATTCGCCAATTCGTTTTCCATTCGGAGAGGTTTGCGTTTCGTGCTCCGCGTTTAATTAATCGTTGGGGCGCGCGAGAACTGGAGGGAATTTTTGCAGAGACAATGATCGTAGATAAGAGATTTCGAGGGGGTTTTGGAAGGTTTAGGGATCAAGGGTTTGGAATTTTTGTCAGCAATGAGTGAATCAGATGTTTTTTATTATTATTATTCTCGACGAAAGTTTTGACGAAGCACGAGGAGAAAGAGAGAGAGAGAAAGAGAGTAAGAATCGGTTTCGAGTCGGTTATAAGGATACTTTGATCTTGGGAGAAGATTTAATTTTAAACTAAAAATAAAAATTTTCTCATCGTTTCAAAAAATTGATTGTGAATGATGTGAATTTAAAGATATTCTTTTTTTGAAACGAGATTTAACAAAGAATTAATCTTTTTCACGTGTAAAATATAAAGTTGACGAAGTACGAAGAGAGAGAATAAGAATTGGTTTCGAGTCGGTTTAAAGGAAGGAGTTAATTCTTTTTGTCTGTATTCGAGAAATTAGGATATAAGGATACTTTGATGTTGAAGAAGATTTAGTTTTAAATTAGAAATAAAAATTTTCTTGGATTTTCCCGTCATTTCAAATGAGAAAATTGATTGTGAATGATATGAATTTAAAGATATTCTTTTTTTGAGATGAGATTTAACAAAGAATTAGTCTTTTTCACGTGTAAAATATAAAGTTGAAGTACGAAGAGAGAGAATAAGAATTGGTTTCGAGTCGGTTTAAAGGAAGGAGTTAATTCTTTTTGTCTGTATTCGAGAAATTAGGATATAAGGATACTCTGATCTTGAGAAGATTTAGTTTTAAATTAAAATTAAAAATTGAGTTTACTTGGAAACCTGTTGTTGAACGAGAATTATGAATTTATTCATTCTACGTTCTCCTCTTTCTCCTAACAACTTTCTTCTCGTGTAATTTCGAATCAAAATATTAAGAAACAAGTTTTTCGATTATTCAATGATTATAATTCTGAAAAATTACCTTACACGATAACAGTGATCCTGATAAATTCAAAATTAACGATTCCAATATCCCAACCCTGTCGAAGCGATCCGTTCAAAGACGCATAATCGGAAATCAGGGGAGATATTCCTTGAGAGATTGAAAAGGAAGAGAGGAGACATGCGGAATTCACGTATGGAATCACACCAGTGATGAGAAGGAATACTCGATTAAAGAGGAGCAAAGCAGGCTGATTTCCTCGCTCTCTCTTCTCCGATGTACACGGTATCGCGAGTATGAAAGGGCCGAGAGATACAGAGAGAAGGCCTGGACCACGGTGAAAAGCGATGAGGAATTTATCTGAAATGACATCGGCTCGACCCTCGTCGCCCGCCAAAGGACTTATTCCCGAGGAGAGCCGCATTGTCTGAGGAAAAAAGAGGGAGCCGTGCTGTGCTGCCCCTTCCTTCTTTCCTTCTGCTCCCTCCTCTTTATATATATATATATGTTTTCTTTCTCCTTTTTTCCTTTTCTTCTTCGCTTTCACACGGGACACTCGCGAGGGAAAGGCCACTTCCGATGATGATCTTCCGAATCGCACGAATAAAGAATAAATGGATTAATGATTAATTGACTCGAAGAGGGATTTTTTCTTTTTTTTTTTTTTTTTGAGAAACAATTTGTCGATTGGAAAGTTTCTTTGTTACGTCTTTTTATTTACGGTTTTATTTTTGTATTTAAGGTTATTTGATTGTTAAGGTTTTAGATTTGGATTTGAGTTTAATCAGATTGAAAGGATGATTCGTCCATATTTCGATTTTCGACTCGATGTTATTATTGGACGGAGAGGAATTCTTCTGATAGTTGCATTATAATTTCGAGAAATAAAGGAAAGGGAGTGGAAAAACCTCTTCAATTTCAATGAATGAAACCATTTATCCTCATTTTCAACTTTAAATTTAATACTCGTCTATCCTATTTAAATCCTATTTAAACGAAAGTAATGAGAGCAAAAAAATAAATAAATAAAAATAAGAAAAATTTCAATAAGATATAACAATAGATTATTATATACAATATGAAGCAAAGAAGGGGATACGAATAAAAATATTCGAGGAAACTCTTCAATCTCGAAAGAACGAGCCATCCATCTTCGTTTCATCCTCAACTTCATATCCAACTTTATATCCATCAGAGCGGTAACATTCTCAACTTAACATCCAATTTTATACACATCAAGAAAAGAAAAAGAAAAACACGTAACGTAAAAATTCCACCAATGTCATCACAGGAATAAATAAAAGGATAAAATAAAAGTTGCCAATTCAACTTCAACTATCTATCAAAACGATCTATCAAAAATTCAAAACGATAACGCTCCCATAATGCACAAAGGAAAAGAATAAAAAGAATAACGTTTCAACGAAAATTTCAAAAGTACAAATATATTATATATATATATACGCAAGATAAAAAAGATAGAAAAAAAAAAAGATATTCAAACACAAAAAACTTTCGACTCTTGTCAAAGATACGAGACAGTGCATAAAGAATAATAAAAAAAAAAAAAAAGAAACCTGAACGCTTCGAGGGTTGATCCATCCATCGGCGTATTACGTCAATCTATGAGAGAGGGAGATCGAGATGTCGCGGGTTGTGCGGTGATATCGGGACGTGAATCGAAAAGAAACTTAATCCCAGGGTTGGCTGCGAATCCACGGGAAATATCGTTCGCCCGGTTCGATGGAGATCTGCGCATATTGGCCTCGTTTGCACGTTTCGTTTCGCCTCCCCTCCCCTTCCACGGAATTTGATCGTTATCCAGGTATTCGTCAGCGCCTCGGTTGGGGGCCGTATCTCCTCCAAGTGGCTTCCTAATTTTTCACGTCTCGAAATGGCAATCGACTAGAAGATTCGACTTTCGAAGAGTCCCTCTCCCTCCCTCCTTTGTGCGCCCCCGATATTTTCACGCCTCCTCCCCTAGATCATTTCCTTCCTGCGAACATTTCCTTTGTTTTATCTTATCTCCGACGGATAATTAATCTCTTATCTCCATTTTTCAACCTTGGATTTTAAATTTTTGGACTTCGAGGTTCTTTTTGAAATTGTCGATTTTTAATAATCTTCTTCGGGAATTCGATCAATCGGTTTCTTTTCAAAAGATTGAATTATTTTTTGGTATCGGGGATACTTTTGCCTTATTGCTCCTCTCTCTCTCTCTCGCGGTAATTTAAATCTTCCTAACTTTCTTCGGGTAGTTAGAAAGCTAGTGGTTTCAATTTACGTTCCGCTTAAGCAAGCATTCCGAGAATCCTAAGTAAATTCTTTCTAAAGCTAAGTCGTTTAAAAAAAATTAACGCTACGTTAGTGTCCCTTGAGTTTCTGTTCCATTATATAGAAATGTTATTTCTAAATTAATTACCAGTAGAAATTGTCAAAATTGAAATTGAGAAGAATTTTTTTTTAAAAATTGCCTTACAGCTTTTGGAATAATATCAAATTTGAAATTGAAACGCGATATAATTTCATAATTTCATCCGTTTCACAACTTCATAATTTAATTAGATTACAATTCTCCTACGATTCTACACGGATAATACTTGGACCGCCAGTTTAATCCTTTAATTGCGGGTGTGGTTTATTATAAATCACATGTTAATTTTTATATAAATATAGAGTTTGAAGAATAAAAATATTTTTCTAAATATTTTGATGAACAATTTATGACAATTATTGTCTCGGAATACAAACCAATAAATACTTTAAATACTTTAAATACTTTAAATACATTTGATGAACAACCATATTCTAAGAATATTATAATTTGATTTTAATAAAATATTTTTTTTTTCGTTTTTTTTGGAATTAGAGCGATCAACTGTGCTAAAAGCAAGCGGCAGATTAATAACGTACAATGAATATTTTGATAAAATTAATAACAAAGAAGAATTAAAGATCCGAAAATATTCTTGAATACTCTTCTGAACAATACAAAAAGATCGAATTATTATATTGGAGTAAATATTTTAATTTGGAAAAAAGTGAAACCGTCACGTTAATGGAAAGAATCGTATAATTTAATCCACGTCTCCTTTCAGGCAACATCGGTACTCCTTGAACGAATTTTCGCGAGAAGAAGGCATTGCGAAATTTTCGAATGTCAGAAGTGGGGAAGAAGTGACTTAAACGCGTTACCTTTAATACTTAAATTGTGCCTCCGAAATGAGACGCGTAACAGCGTGACGCCCTGGCTGACAGTGCTATTAAGAGCAATATCGTAGCTACCTGTCAGATCTGGGAATAAATGGAGCGGCGACGGAACTGCTGGAGCTGAAAACGAATTTCCGGATGCGACGCTAATCTTATCTCCGCCGAGGGAATTTACCTCGACAAACGTCCTCCTTTTCTTTTCGATATCTTTTGGATGCAAAAAAAAAAAGGAGGAGAAATTTTAATACAACCAGGAATATTTTATTATTGCTTTACTTTTTTTTTAAATCGATAAAAAGTAATCGAAAATTTACCATTATTATGAAAGTTCATAGATCACGATCGAAGAGGGAATTATTATATTTTTCTTTCAAAAATCTATCTTCCAACTATATTTTATTTTAGCAAAATAAAATTATTACAGGAGAGATCCTTTGACGAAGGAATAGAAAGAAGCTCGTTTAAATCCTTTCCAAAATCTCTTCTCGAATATACGGAATACGAGTCCTCCACTTTTTCTCTCGACGATGAGAGAGACGACACTGTTGAGAGACCTTCGATCCATTACATCGTCGTCGATTTAACAAGGATCGTAATGGCGACGCGAGGATGGCGGTGTGTTCTCAGAAACGTTTCGTCGATTTTTATCCTAAGGATTTTTCCCGCGCGGGATATGGAACGGATGTCACGTCCATCCACGTGATTTATAGCCTTTGCTATAACGAAACGTATTCGAACGAAACGTGTCGGTAAACAACGTGGAACGTTTGGTGAAAAATCGACCGAAAAGGGGGATTTATGTAAATATCGGATGAACCCCCTCGCCCCCCAATCCACTGTCACGTTTCTCTTTTATTTAGGTCGTGTGTATTTCTCGAATAAAATACCCGCTCGAATCTTCTTTGCTGCTCTGTTTACAAATCGTTGTTGATCGATTTGCTGTGAATTATCTCGGATGTATACCTCGTATATTATAAGTCATCGTCATTTTTCATCTTCTTCCTTCGAGTTATCGGTAATTATTTTCCGATTGGAAGAAATTTGGATTTAGATTGCTTAAAGTAAATTTTTTTTAGCAAACGTGAACAGACAATTATCTCAGTTATTTATTATATTTATTTATATTATTTATTATATTATTTATTTATGTATTTGTCTATTTATTATATAATAGGTGGAATTGTGAAATGAGGGTTTGAAAAAAATTTCCTTCGCTCTTAAATTTTACACGCGAATTCCTCTTGCTAGATTTAGCACCAAAAGTGATTGTAATATCGAAGAATTAAATTGACCATTAAAGTCATAAGTAAATTGTTTCGTTATTAAGTGGGATTCAAAGGGGGTACTTATTCAACGAGAGTACTCCAGGATTTTCATATTGTAAGAGTTATTATGTTACGGCTGCGGTCCAGGGATTGAACGGGATTATTGTCTTTTTCTTCCTCCCTCTGTTTCCGTTTCGTTCGAACATCTTCCTCCTTCCAATTCCTGAATTTCCAATAGAAGAGTGGAAATAATGGTTCAACATTAGTTATTGGATATTTTATTTTTCTAAAAAAAAAAAAAAAAAATTGTAAAAAGGATAACATCAAATTTAACTCATTCCAAATTAAAAATTCTCGAATCCATTATAACGATCCGCCATTGCGTTTCTAAATCAACGAAACAATTTTTTCATATTTTCCTTTCAAGTAGAAATATCTTTTATCAACTTTTTTAACTTGAATCAAAAGCCAAACAAATCGTTGGTTAAACTTTGCGAAACGTGCGAAGAAACGATCGATTCTCACATCCCCTCCTCCCCCTCCAGAGGCGAGGATCGACCTTTGACCAAAAACTCTTCGACAAACTTTTAATCCACTCAAGAGAGAATCCCGACAAAACGCGCTCGAAAACGAATCAATAATCCTCTATCACGTTCCATAAACTCTGAGCTCCAAGTCCCCGCGGGAGATTCTCGGGGAAGAAAGAAATCCGCAACCTCCACCCCCGAAACTTATCAACCATTCCTCCCTTTCGTCCATCCCTCCATCCATTCGACTCGTGCAAATAGAAACTCGAAACGTTGTTCCAAGGACATTTCCACCATAATTTCTCTTTCTTTCTTTCTTTCTTTCTTTCTTTCTTTCTTTCTTTCTTTCTTTCACAGACATTCAAACTTTTCGAATGTAAAAATTGGAAGGGAGGGGGGGAGAAAAGAGGGGAGCGGAAAGGTAAAAAGAAAGGGGAGGTTTAATGAAGCGACGCTTTAATTACGGAAAGGGGGTGGTTGTTGGTCACGAGGTTCTTCAACCCTTCTAATCGAGATTCTCTGTTTGGATTCCAGTGTTGACGGTGCCCGGGTACGATGTTAGGGTGAACAGATCGCCAGTGTTGGAGGGATGCAACGCGGTTTTATCTTGCACGGCGAGGGAGGACGTGAAGGAGCATCTGACGGTCACCTCCTGGTTCCGCGACGACGCCATACTTCTACCCGGTAGCACGGACACAGGTAAATTAATAATCTATATAATAATATTAAATTATTAATAGTGTAATAATTATTAATAGTAAATTAACAATCTATAATAATAATCTCGTTAATTAAAAAATATATTTAATATATTTCTTTCATTTCTCGAAATATAGATTCTAAGTAGAAATTTCTGGTTCCCCGTTTTTTAAATAAATTAGAAAAATTTTAAATTTTTCACAATTTTCGTATTTTTAAATAATTGTTAGCAAAGTTAGAAATTTCGTACGAGATTCGTGAAGAAGGACAGAAAAAAGAAAGCGATTTCTTTTGAAATTTTGGATAAGATATTTTAAATAAGTAGTTTATGGATGAGAAATCTTGCGATTAAATTTAATTTAAACTATTGCGATTTCCATGATCCGATCATCCTGTTATTCCTTCAATTAGAAGTTTGGAATACTAGTGGAATGGGACTAGTTTCAAAGATGTTGAAATGTTGGTATTAATTCTCTACTCGTCTAGTGTTAGACAATCGTTTCTTTAAAAAACACTTATTAATCGCTGGAAAGCAATACTTATTGATTAGATATTTATTATACGCAAGACACTCAAATTAATTATTTAACATATCTACGTAGATTCACGCATAACTGTACATCCTTATATTTTCAATATTCTTCTCTTCGTGGCACGAGTAAGAGATTAAAAATGAAACGAAATGATTAGAATGCCTGGCGGACGGGGCAATATTCTATAAAATATTTCATAAAATGGATGACAGCGTGCCATTCCCGAGATATTCCCCCTAAAAAACTAACCCCCTTTGAAGTGCACTCTTTCTCGTGAAATAGTCGACTTTAATTGCTGACAAACGGCACGCGTGTTTATTAATATTAAAAAAAAATATTACCGTCGAGATTTATGCTCGTTAAACGTCTGGAAACGATTTCGGAAAATTCTACTACGAGAATTGAACGCACCAAATCAAAGCCATCGTAATTTTCCCCCTCGATTCAAAAATATATTTTTGAAAACGATATATTTTTCATAAATTTCCGACAACAACGATCGAAAATCTAAATCCAAATCCTCAAGTACTTCAATCAATTTAAAATTATCGATTCCAAAATTGCATCTATCAATAATAATCCATTATCGTCTGTAAGATATAAAACGTAACCTTTATTTCGTGGCATGAATTTTTGAAACGCTTCAGACCCCGACAAAGCAGAAAAACATCCTCTTGGATACGATAAGGGTGCAATGGGCCTCTAGAGGGGATGCTCGATGATATTCGATTGGAGACGAATGGAGAGGGAGAGAGAGAGAGGAATGAAGGGACGAGCGAAAGGGGCGCCTAGGATAAAGTTGAAAAGACGGAGAGCGGAGAGTATTGGAATGGGGCGGAATATAACGCGGCGGCTAACTGCCGAGTTGTTTCGAAGTTGTTCGTTCGTGGTGGACGTGTTTCGAATCGGTGGGGAAGGGGTTGGTAAAGGGAGTTTGATAGTTTTTAAACGTTCTTCGTGCCTGAACTGGGAATAGAGACGGTGGATGATACCCGATGGATGGATTGATAGTGTTCGTTTGATTGCGTTGGACGATGTATATAAATATATTTCTGAAAGGAAACTTTGTTTAAAGGAAATTAGATTTACCTTGGATAATTTTGTAAAGTTTTTTTCTCTTCTCAATACATCAGATGATTTCTATAAAATATTAATATTAATATTATTTATTATTTAATCTCTTTCAATCTTTAAGGAAGTATCATTTAAACTCTGTTCTTTAATTCAACAATAATTCGAACGCCGTAAAAAAAAAGGAAACACACGCGTTCATTTTCAAACCGGAAGATCATCGTGTTCTTTCATTTCCAGTGTCCAGGTCGTGACTCTGTTTAAAAGAAATTAGATTTACTTTAAGTAATTTTCAATACATCAGATGATTGTGTTCTATAAAATATTAATATTTATTTGCAATTTTTATTATTTATTATTTAATCTCGTTCAATCTTCGAGAAAATTTAACAAAAGAGATACCTGTATTTCTTTAACGAATAAAAAAAGAGTTCGTTCTCTAATTGAACAATAATTCGAACGTCGAAAAAAAAAAAAAAGAAACACACACACATCTTCAAACCGGAAGAAGATCATCGTGTTCTTTCATTTCCACTGTCTTTCATAGTCACAACTCTGTTTAAAAGAAATTAAATTTACTTTAAGTAATTTTCAATACATTAGATGATTATGTGTTTTATAAAATATTAACATTTATTCGTGGTTTTTATTATTTATTATTTAATCTCGTTCAATCTTCGAGAAAATTTAGCAAAAGAGATACCTGTATTTCTTTAACGAATAAAAAAAGAGTTCGTTCTCTAATTGAACAATAATTCGAACGCCGTAGAAAAAAAAAAAGAAAACACAGCCATCTTCAAACCGGAAGAAGATCATCGTGTTCTTTCATTTTCACTGTCTTTCACAGTCACAACTCTGTTTAAAAGAAATTAGATTTACTTTGGGTAATTTTCAATATCAGATGATTATGTGTTATAAAATATTAACATTTATTCGCGGTTTTTATTATTTATTATTTAATCTATTTCAATCTTCGAAGAAATTTAGCAAAAGAGATACCTGTATTTCTTTCTAACGAATAAAAAAAAAGTTCGTTCTCTAATTGAACAATAATTCGAACGTCGAAAAAAAAAAAGAAAACATAGCCATCTTCAAACCGGAAGAAGATCATCGTGTTCTTTCATTTCCACCGTCCTTCACGGTCGCAACGGGCGGAAATGGCTCCGTATTTTTTAATAATGAACACATCCTCTCTGAACTGACGTCTCAACGGCGGAAATAGACGCTCGACCTCTTTCCGGTTTTTTTCAGACGGCAAAGTACACACGATTCAGTACTGTTTTCGAGTCGGCGCGCGCTTCCCTCCTTCCAGCTTTTATACCTTTGTACAATTTCTGTGTCTCGTTGTCCTTTCAACGTGATGTGACGCACGTTTCATCAACACGAACGGCTGTTAAGCCGAAATCGACGGCAAAGCTTAATCGGCAAAGCTGGCGCGCACGATGTCGTCGCCCTCTTTTCACGTCGCCTGTGTGTCCTTTGCCACCTGGACGACGATATTTCGAGTGAAACGTCGAGGCCAGGGAGGGTGTTCAAAGTTCGAAACGAAACGAACGAAATTCGAAGGGATTCGGAGATCTTTGAAGAGTGAGCTTCCTCGATGGAAGGAAATCCTTCTGATGAGGATTAAAGGGAGGTTTTTTTTTTCTCTCAGTCGGAGGAGGAAGATAAGTGCGATGCGAAGGGTTGAATGAACGCTATAAGGAGATGAGAACGAAGAAAACAGCATCGTGAAAGCAGGAATGTGTTTATATCAATTTCCAAGTTATAATAGGATTTAAATATTTTCCTCGAAATCATATAATTCTCTTTGTCTTAAAATTTTTCAGATATTTTTATTATCAACTTCATATGTTTTGTTGATCTTTTATATATATAATAATAGAAGAGTTATAATTTGAATATTCATAATCGTAAAAATTATTTTCATTTATGAAGTTTTACGTTATCTAATCATCTAAGATTTGAAATATTTTCGAAATTATTAATCGTACAATTGTGCAAACTATCCTTTGAAATCGTAAATTAATCTACGCACATTATGAGTAATAAAAAAATTTCTGTATTACATATATCGATAGAATTCTCTGTGCTAATGCATCGAGAGATTTAGTTACGAATCGTCTTTTTTGGATTAAAGAAACGAAAATAAATCGTTTCCTTCCAAATTGATCAATCGTTAACCCCATTCCTTCCAATAGTGGACAGCAGCACGTTCGTTCTCACCTTCGTATCGAAAAATACGAAGAGGAAGTATAAAATTATTTAAAACGCAACTTTCATAAGGGGTTGAATAAAAATCGCTTTTGAAATCTGTTTAAAAAAACGAATATATAAAAAAAAAAAATAAAATCTCTTCCTCTCAAATGACGTAATTGCGTTTAATCCAAAAATTCTCCTTTCTTTTTTTTTTTTTTACATTTCATCCCCTGTGCATTTATAACCGCGAAAGGGTTGGTTTCAATTAAAAAGTCGAACCGTGCCACGAGAGAAGTTTAAACGTTTATTTGCCCGACGCGCGTGGAAGTTTCATCGGCATAAACAATTCCCCGAAACGGTCCGCGATGTTGGATGGAAAAGAGGGGGGAGGAGAGGAAGGGAAAAAGGAGAGAAAGAAGCGAAGAACTTGAAACTTCATTTTTCGCGGCGCGAGACTTTCGTCGGTGCCTTTCCCATAAACAGCCCTCGAGGCACCCTCCTCTCGGGGGAAAAATGCCGCCACCACCGCCCCATCCACTCGAATCCACCCGCCCCTATCCTCCTCTCCTCCCCGTTATTCGTAAATTCGTGGCACGCATCGCCACGATACGCAAAGATTAAAAGGCACGCCGGATATTCAATTGTTTCGTAATCGAAGCAACGATTTAAATATATAGTTTTTATAGTGAATTAAATATATAGTTTATAGATCGGTGATTCCTTTCATTCCATATTTTTTTCTTTTTCTTTAATTTTCTTCCCTCTCGAATCGAATTAAGCGAGGTATTATATCATTTTCGCAATGTTCGAGAGAAATTGGCTGGAATATTTATTTTTCGTACGAATTTGAAAAATTGTATTTTTGTTTTTTTTTCGATTATAGATTTCCATTTCCTTTCTTTATCCCGACAAATTTATCAAAACGATTGATCTTTTCGAATATATAATTCATATAATTTTCTTCAATTTTTGATCTCTCTGCGAATTCGAGAAAACCATTCGTAAACTTCGAAATTACACGTGGAATTACCAGGTATCCTATATAAACCAAATTCGAAACAAATTCCCCTTGTGCATTAATCCAACGATTTCCTAGAGCTCGAAATAGAAAGAAGTAAATAATCGCGATTATCGTAAAAAGGGATTTCCCGCCAATTTCGAATCGATAACCGTTCGTTCACCGTCCCACCTGGAAAATACTTGGGATTCGTTTCTCATAAGAATCGCAACATCTGTAGGGGATGTGTCCTCGAGGGCGCCGTAAGAAATCGGTGGGAGAGTGCCCCCTCCCCTCCCTGTTCGGGAAAACGTGGAAGAGGCGAGCGAGGAAGGAAAGGGGGTGCGTTGCGGCGCGCTCGAGCGGTTTTAATATTGGCAATGGCGAAAACAAACATGGCCACCGGAAGGAAGAAATATGGAAATATTGCCGTGGAAAAAAGGTATTCGGAGAGCTGGCATTCGGCGACCAGGAGATGGTAATATACGCTCGTACACGATACCTCTTCTCTCTCTCTCTTTTTTTTCTCTCTTTTTCTCGAACACTGCAAACAGTGGACAGAGACAAAATGTGGAAAAGGAGGGTGGAGGGTGGAGAGAAGTAGCCTTGAAAATGTTCAAAGAAGGGGAAAATTAAATTTGTTTGGACGGTTGTCGGGAATGGATTCGAGCGGATCTCGTTTGATGCGTTTCTCTGCGATTACTCCTGCGAAGAGTAATGAGTTTTTTTTTTCTCTCCTTCTTTTGGTTGGAATCGCCAGGGGGAAAGTTTTTCTGTCCCATTTAATATCTTATACTTTTTCGATACATTTTACGGTACACGTATGCTACAATTCTTTCGAGATATTTATGATATTAGAGATATTAAATATTATAATTATTACGTATTAAACAAAATTTACAATTTATTCGATTCTACCGCAAGCAGTAAAGAATAGAAATACGAAGTCACGTTTAAAGGCAATTACCTTTTCCTTCCGATGGACCACCCCCTCGGAATCTCATAAATAAGTTTCTGCAACAAGAAAGGAGATGAGGGGAAGAAGCTTTATTGAACATGTCGAAAGGAAAATGATTGCGAATAAATCGGGGAAGAAGACTGGAGAGGAGTATGAAAATAAAATTGTAAAATCGTAGGATGAGGAAAGCGAGAGGGAGAGGAAAATGATTTCTTGAACGAGAAAAAGGGTACCGGACAAGTTGCTGGGCAAATGTATGCGGACACACTTGCGCTCGAGGTGGTTGGCGTCGAACAGGCTTGGAGATTTTTAAGTTGGGACGTAGAAATGGAAGCTAGTTTGAACCGGAGAATGAGATGTCAACATTAGCTGCTCTCCTCCTCGAGCGAGGTACCAATTACCGGGCTGGTGAAGGTTTAAATCATTCAGCCTTCCAGTCGATGGACCATTTGATTCGGGATAAGCTTGGTTTGTACGGTTTGTTCATTCATTGTCAATTATGTGAGAATGAAGTTGGAGAAAGTTCGAAAGACGAATCGGTTATTTATAATTGGTACAAATAGAATTCTAATTGAAACATTCGATGTAACGAATAATTTACATAAGATTAAAAATTTAGGATCTAAAGGATTTTTCTCCGAAAGGATATATTAGAGGGATCAATTTGGGGCGAAAGATCGTGATTAGCGTTCGAGATTAAAACAAATTAGAAGTTCTCGAGAAGGAACAATTCGAAACTCGTGGGAACTCGATGGAAACACGAAACTTGTTAAACTCTGAAACTTGACTTAACTCGTAGCTTAGCGTTTTGGCCATGAACTTGCATTGTCGTGAGGTCGTGATCCTCGCATCACATTCCAACTTTGGATAATTACGAAGTTTCTTTGTTCGAGTATTAAATTTCGATGTTTCTTTCGTATTCATTTCCTTAAACGATAAAATGAAAGGAGAGTAAAAGCGAATTGTAATGTAAATTTAAGAAAAGCGTAGATATTCCACGATAAATTTTCCTCGTACGAGGCCCGTCCAGATGGAAGAAGATCGGCGAAGACCGATTTCCACCGATTTCCAACCCATCGAACTCGAGCAAGGACGCCAGTTTCCATAAACTTCCAACTCATCAGCCGTCACCAGGATATCAATTTTCGAATAACCGCCATCTGCGCTCCCTTCAGTACGTATCCACGACGAACAATCCTTTCCTAACTTACGAAAAATTTAATTTTCTTTTCCCTTTTTATATTTTACATACGTACATACACACTCCTTTTAATTTTCTCTCTTAAAAAAAAAAGGAAAAATCAAATCAATCAACAATTTATTATTCTTTACTATTCTTTACTATCCATTCGTTCAATTCATTTATTTTCTTCTTCGTTTACATTAAAAACAAAACATGGTTTCGACACCTTCCAAAACAAATTCTCAAACCACCTCAAACTTCGTCCATTCGATTCTTTCGCAACGCACATCGTCAAACCCAACATCGTTTCACCTCTCCCTATTTATATCCTCCATCACAAAAAAGAAACGCCTTCAAACTGATCAATTACATACCATCCACATATCTTCAAACCCTTTCAAACCCTCTCGAACCCTTTCAAATCCTCTCGAACCCTTTCAAACCCTCTCGAACCCTTTCAAACCCTCTCGAACCCTTTCAAATCCTCTCGAACCCTTTCAAACCTTCTCGAATCCTTTCAAACTAATTCATCTTCCATCCTCCACGAATACCCGGCCCATAATCTCTTTATTCCCTTTTCTCCACAAAAGAAAATCCCATCGATCCCATCATATCGATGTGTCCCCCCTGGAGACAACGCGAGTCGTCGTGTCATGTCGTCAATCCCTCTCTCCCTTTCTCGTTAACGACGTTGGCACGTCGCGTGGTGATACGACATCGTCAGACGACATTCCACTGTTCCTTCCTTGGACGAAGACAGTGGCTCCGTTGATAACGGAGATCGTCGCGATGAGGACGAAGGAGGAGGTGGAGGAGGGGGAGGACGGCGCAGGTGTTTCCGTGGTACGTGTCGAGGCGTGCACAATGTTGAGGTCGGCTGCCACGTTGCGAAACAAACGTATCACAACCCGACACGACGTGATGCACGCCGTGATATCCTGTGCAGTGTGGCGAGACGCGCGCGCCCCTCGTATACCTGTACAAGAGGGTAGGTGGAAGAGGGAGGGAGGGGTTAGGGGGGTATGGTACCTGTTACGTGCAAGCGACCGGCATAAATATGTATGGGACATGAATGGCTGAGCGTGTACAGGACGAGGCGAAGCGGGCCATTATACGAAGGGTGATGTGGACGAGGGGGTGGGATCGGGTTACCTATGGATGTTTTGCACCCTCTTCGCGCGATCGGGGAACGCGTGTAATTTCTGTGCTAAATTAGTAGTAATTAGGATGGTTTTTTTTTAGGATGGCGGTTCTTTTTAAATAGAGCGAGTATTTGGATAAATGGATAGAGAATAATTGGATAAAAGGGATAATTTTTTGAATGGAAGTTTTGAAAAGAAGTGAAAGATTTTTGGAAAAGAAACGAGGATTGGTGGTGAGAAAAAATTGTAAGGATTAGAAATGTGGAAGATGGAGAGATTAAAGGGGGATTTGAACTTGTTTTGAAATGTTTGGAGCAAAAGAAAGGAAGAGAGCTGTTTGGAGAAAATAAAAATTCTGGTAAAAATTTAAACAATCGATGAAAAGCAATCGCAAAGAAATTCGAGGGATATAAAAATTTAAAGAAATTGAAGGAGGATAATTTTAGTTTGCTAAATAAAATACAAGATGTTATGATGTTGGAAGAAATTTCTTTATCTAAATTTCAGATAAAGAGGAGAATGCACGTGCTGCGTTTCTTGCTATCCTCATAGAGAAGGAAATCGTTGGAAAATAAAGGAAAGTTGAACGTTTGAAGATTTAAAAAGATTGAAAGAGTTTAAAGAAAATAGGTGCACATCTTACTTTTTCTTATTTCTAAAAATATCCTTTTATAAAATATTTCAAAAATATTTCTGTGTAACGAAATAAAAGTACAAACGGTGCAAAGATATAAAAGAAAAAATTAATTTTCCAATACAGTATTTTTTTACTCGATAAAAGACAATAAGAACAGTTTAACGCCTCAAAGTGTTCTCTTATTTCTATGCAAAATTCAATGCGTATTTACGAGGGATCAGAGAGACGTTTACGAGGGACGTCGATCGAGAATGAATTGTATGACAGGGAGAATTGACACGTGAAGCACAGTGACGTCAATTGAAGAAAGGACTTTGAACGGTATTTCATAGAGGCATTTGTACCACGGTACGTACACTTGCTGGCATGTTTAAACATTTGCCAATATTTCACTGTCCCTTCGCGTTCCAAGCATTTCTACGAAATCGATAACGAATAGAGGCAGGGGGAGGGAAACGGATCATTTCGTTGTACAAATCGTTCCCTCGAATGATCTCATTCACGTTTCAAGCTAAATTTAAAGGAAAGCTTTTCAAAATTATAAATAAATTTATAAAATTGTGAAAATTTTCATTCCACGAAGAAACGAAAATTAATCGTCGTAATTTTAGTTATTTCTTTTTTAATTAATTTTAATTTAATAATCCTTTTAAATTTAAACATTTCTGTTGATTTAAACATTTTTAATAAAAATAAAAAAACAAAAAAAAAATAAATATTCATTTTTGAGAAAAATGAAAAACACTGCGATATTTCTTCGTTTTATCGAAAAAAAAAAAAAGAAAAAAAAATTCCTCGATAAAATGATTTCTCTACCACGATAATATCACAGATTGGGTATATACTATAATCGGTACAAAATTAAATTACTTTTTCACGCTTCAAAACTCACTCGAACGAGAGATTATTTTATTATTTCATTACCTCGTGAAATAAAATCTCTTGTCCATCGAAAAAGATTATATCACAAATTATGATCGATTAAAATTAAATCATTTTTTCACGCTTAAAAAACACCATTAAAAACAGTTTTATTATTTCGTTACTTCGTAAAATACTTCGATAATTATCGAGAGGGAGGGGGATGGATTATGTCGCGAAATTGGCAATCGATCGAAATTAAATTATTTCCTCCCAAAAAGAAAGAGTAAGAATAAAGCAATTCCAACCAAAATTTATCATTCCATAAAAAAATCCATACCTATATAAAGAAAAATCGTAAACTATCACTGCCATCTATGATTCAACAATACTACCAACTACTACCAATTTAAAATTCATTCACGGTTTCTCAAACAAAAGATTTTGTCGCTTGTATCAATTTCCCCCCCCCCCCCCTCGCCTCTCAATTATTCAGAAAGGATCCCTCTATATTTCGTTGCCTCTCGTTCAACGATCGTGCGTAGAATTATTCCACCCCTTTGTTCGCTGAAAATATTCTTCTTCCCCTCTTACACACATACACACACACACGTGCGCCGCACGTACACGAGAAAGAGAGGAAAAAGGGGGAATGGATACTTTCACAGCCGAGCGAGCGCTCGATTGAAATACGTGCCTGGAGAATCTGTCGCGAACGTGCGTCCGTCGGGCATTCGAAGATTTTACAAAGTAACTCTCAAAGCTTTTACGTAAACGACACCCTCTGTTATGTATACGAAAATTGCTTCCTGTTGAGCCGGAAGCACGCGCGAAGGAAAGAGTGGCGCGCCCCCCGTGCCCCGCTTTCGTCCCGTAATTATCGAGCGTTGAAGTTTCGTTCGACGAAATTCGAGTCGAAGGACGAGTTCCTCGAAGATTTTTTTTTTTTTTTTTTTCTTAAGCTTCCCCTAAAAAGGGGAAGCTTTTTGGAACGTGGAAATTTTTAATAGCATTGGAACGTTCTATACGTTTTTCGATTATAATTCTCAATAATTGTTCGAGATTATTATTAATTTAAGATACGTTTCGAGTATCTTGCGACTATTATTGGAGTGGATGGATCGTCCTGATGAACGAGAATTGAGAATCGAACGGGTTAGTTTGAGATATCGATCTCGAGCGATCTCCAAGAACGCGAGGAGATTGGAAAGGAGACTTGAGAGAGACGATTGGATTCAACTTACGAAATTGCGAGACGTGCATGAGATTATTTCTGTATAAATAAATTCATAGGAATCGGCGAATTGGACGATGCAACAGGATTGATGGGCAAAATTTAATAGTTAGAAGTTACGAGTAAAGTAAGTTCCATAATTTCAATAACTTAAACGTTCAAAACATAATATTAAATAATACCAAAGATAATACGGATCAAATATAATAGCTACGAATAAATGTTCCACCATCTTTCAAAACCAAATTCCACCTATATTTACCCTCGAACAAGGAATCCAACGAATCTTTATTTCCCAAAAATAATAGGTATTTTTATTCCTACAAAATCTTTCTTAACAAATGTAGTCACAAATACAATATACATACATATATATTTAGGCGAAAGAAATAGGAAAGTAAGGTTGCTTGCTAGTCAGTCACGAGGGTTAAGTTTCTTCAGGGAGGGGGAGCGAAACGGCCGCGAAAGAAGCAATTTAATATCGCCTTTCCCCGACGGAATAAAAATACGGAGATAAATAGCTCGTAACCCGGAGCTCGACGCCCGTAATACGAACCGGAAGCACGGCTACATTCGTTGGTACGTCGTCTGTGTGACGAGGCATCGGCCTGGATACGTGGATGTCGGAGGAAATGGACCCATGGTTACGTCGATTCGAGCTTTATCGGGCTGTATGCCCTGTTCTTTCTTTTTTTCTCTCTCTCTCTCTTCCTCGTTCCATCTCGTTCAAGTCGCAGTGACTTTTCGAAAATTCAAAAGAGGAGACTTGATCGTATTCCAATTTCGCGATAGGATTGAACATGTTTGCGATAAGATGCGTTTTATATACAAAATTTTTTCCAATCGGTCGAAATGGCGACTCGAAATGATTTTATACATTTCTTAATATAAGAAAAAAAAATCTATTTATAAATTAATAATATTATTAATTGGAGATAACGAAATCTAGCATAAATCACTCGCCATTCGAGTTGCCGCATGAAACGTCGTGGCAAGTTGTATTGTATTATATGATATTTATTTTTCTATATATATTTTTATCTTCTTTTTTATTCTTCTATATTAATTAAATGCAATTTTTTTATATATTTAATTATATCTTTATATGTTACATACATTTTTAATGAAATAATAAATTATAATAAAAAGCAATATTTCTGCTTTCTAAAAATTGAATCTTCATATAAGCTCAAAATATCAAAAGTAAGAAAAAAATAATTTTTTGTCCAATTAGGCCCTATCATTCGAACCATTGTACGATGAGACGGCTGAGACTCGTCTCTCGAGCGCAAAGGGTTGATATCCATCTCCTCGATTTTTGGCGCAGCGTTGAAAGAATTGAAAAAGAAAATATACATATATTATTCCATTTTGCTGCAAGAAGAAGCAATAAGTCAAACGTACAAAACATACAAAGCTGGGCAAAGTCCAAGTTATCTCTTGAGGAAAACGGCGTGAGAAGGCTTAGTATCATCGTATTCGAACAAACGAACTCGAAAAAAAAAAAACGCTTTCATTTCGACGACGAAGACTTTCCATTATCCTTTCCAGTATCAGAAGATCTGACACGTCTTCGAGGCTCGCAGGAACTGGGGAACGAAGGGGGAGGGGGAGGAAAAAGGGTCTATCGATTCTTTTTGAAGTTTTTCTTCGAGTCACACCGGCGGCTGCTCGCCGTCAAACGTCTGTCGACCAGCTTTGTCGACAGACTTTCCCGCGTCTGGTGGGCGCATTTTCATTTTCTCGAAGGAGGCCAACACCCCCGAGCATCCCTCCCCCTCCCCTGCTGTCACATCGTTTTGCCCCAGACACCGGTGAAACAGCGGGGACACACGATCCACTCAGCACTTTTGTCCCCTCCTCCAAAACGCCTCGTCCTCTCGCCGAGAGAAAAGAGGATTAACGTTGGACGAGGAACGATTCTCCTCCGATTTGCCACCCATTTCTCTTTAACGGATAAACCGGTAAATTTTCAACGAGCTCGGATATAAGATCGTGTACATTATAATCCTATTTTGATTCGGATGTTTTGAATCGGATATTTTAATAATCTTCAGGTGATTCTTATCACTTTTTATTTCTACGTATTATTTGTCTGATCGAACATCTTTTGTTTTTTTTTTTGTCACGATAATTGGCTCGTACTACTCGTCATATATCTGTGAATATCTTGACTAATGGTTGACTTGTACTACTAGCGCTTCTCGTTCTATTTTAATTTTATGATTGATAACTTACTTAACCAACTTTAGAATTCTATATTTCACGTTTGATTGTATCTTATAATTTCACGTTTTCAACTCGTAGTTTCAAAAATTATCATATTTCAATCTGTCAAAAAAAAAAAAAAAAAAAAAAAAAAGGAAACATTCACACCGAATCACGATATTCGAGCTTCACCGAAAAGAAAGACAATAATAATAATAAAATTTGTGAGAGAGTAATTTTACTTTAATTGAAATCAAGAACGCTCGTTCAAAATGGCCGGCTGTTTATAACGACGCAGTTTAACTGGAATCTTATCTTGAAAAGAAACGGAAGGAAGGTCCAGCGAATCGACCTTTCGTTCGTTCGCTCGAACTAAATTGAAAATTTCACGCCTGACGTGCGTCCGGATTTTCATCGACAGATGCCGAGGATTTTGCATAACCTCTCGCGCGGATTTGGAATCGAGACGAAAATATCGAAGGTATCGCGTTATTTCCCCGATTCCGTGAAATCCGCGTATAAACCAGCTTTTGTTTCCGATCGAGCCGACTGCTTCCGGTTAAGTCTAAAGCCGCTTTCCACCGGAGGCGGTCGAACAGAAATCCCGATCGATATTTCGATTATACACGATATCGAAGATATGAAATTAGAAAATATAATTTAATTTTCGTTACACGTTGTGTTAAATTGTCGAATAATATTTTTAAACGATGTTATTGTTATTTAAAGAAGACGTGATGAAATAAAATAAACATCGAAAGATTCACTGTCAAATTGTGGAAATTAATTAATAAATTAATTATTAAATTAATTAATATCCAAGATATATCGAGGTGAAATAATTAATTTAATTTGACAATTTGTAATTGAAAATTAGTATCGCTAGTAACTAATGTTGCTACGTTAGAATAACACGATATATGTATATATATATATTACCAAGATCATGCAAAATAACTGTTGATATCGTATATTTCAAAGAGTAATTTATCATTTACTGCTTCATTATATAATTATTTCACATTCATATCTGCTAACTAATAAATCGTCGAAAGCGTTCCGCGATCCCGTGTACAATTTATTGCTCATCAAAAATTCACAACGGGCATTAACGAGAATCAAAATTTCAAGTTAAATTTCGTTTTAAATAAATCATTTGTACAAAATTTTGTATTTTATTAATACACGCGTAATATATGTTGATGTAAGTGTGCGTCGTTTTGAATTCGATAAAATTCCAATTTTTAAAGAATTTTTCAATATCAGAGTCAAAATCAATTTGATCGACTGTTTCATTCGAAAAAATACAACGTTAGGAACATTAGAATTTATATTCTTTTAATATTCGCTTAAAAATTAAATCAAAAAATAAATTTCACCCATAAATTAACTGCAAGATCAGAAAAATGCAACTAATTTTATTACGAACGATAAATTAAAGATGGAAAAATAATTTCTATTGTAAATTAATTAAAATCTAAAGTACTCCATTTTTTTCTATTTCGTCGCGTGTATTCATATATATATCATACACGCTCAGTAAATAATTTCGTGAGACGAAACAATATTTTGTTTCTCATCGTTTTTAATGTACAACGTAATATATGATGTATTTCTGCGCGCGTGGTCATTGCATGCAAGTTAAATAAAAAACTGGGGAAAACGAGAACGGGGGAACGCTGAAAAATGATATTTCACGGGGGCAAAAACGCGTGAAATCGAACAACGAATTAAATGATACGATGTGCAACATATATCGGGTTGTAGAGCTTGTAAAGCTATTTCAAAGGGATTATTTGAAACGTGGCGTGAGCGCAGCCAGCCCTGCGTCAAATACTGGAGATTAACGTCATCTGGTGACGTATTGCGTTATTTTGACGATGTTATTCGCCAACCTCGTTCATAAATGCCATAAATCACTATGGGATTGTAATTAAAATATTTACTCGGCCGAACTTCTGAATGAAACATGTTGAAGGAAATTAACACACCATAACCAGGTAAAAATTGCGATATCGGTGACGACGTGGTTCATAAATGCTTCATAAATACCATAAATCATGTGTGTAATGTTGTGTGTAATTAAAATATTTATACTCGGTCAAAGTCTGGAACGAGGAGGTACTACGGTATATTAAAAAATAAACTTTAATCACGATGAGTTAAAATTAATACTATCTAAGTTCTTATATATGCATTCAAATGAATCAAAAGTTTTTCTTTCTCGTTGAAAATTTAATTTTATCACAGGTGGAAGATTCGTGGTCACGTCTCAGGGGGATCTGCACATCAGAGCCGCCAGACCCGACGACGGCAGAGCCACCTACTCGTGCTTAACTTTTCACGCGTTGACCGGTGAAAGGAGGAGGAGCGAGCCTGCCACGTTAACGGTCACAGGCACGTTGCTAAAGAAGTAACACTTTCTTTCTTGTGCTTGTAATAAAAATATTACAATGATGTTATCAAAACTTTGAAAAAAAAAAAAAAAAGAAAAGAAAGATAAATTTAAATAATGTAAATTCAAAGTGTGAATTCGAATAGAAGTTAGATCATGATATTTATTAAAATCTATTCGATTTTTAGAGCCAACAGGAACTATGCCGCCACGATTGATGCAGAGATCTCAGATCGCCATCTCAGCGGAAAGCGGGTCGGACGTTCATCTAACTTGCTCAGCCCAGGGGAACCCAGCCCCGCAATTTGCTTGGTATCGCGATGTTAACGGTTGGTTTAATTAGGGGATTGTTTACCGAGTAATCTAAATGTACCGTAGCGCTATATAATTCAACGCCGATTATCACTTTCGTAATTATTCATTTTAACAAGTGTAATCAAGTTACGATCGAACGTTTTATTCATCAATTCTCCCATATAAATATTTTTGAACGTTATTTACGAATCCCTATCTATCATGTATCTCTCTATGTATCATAGTGTTAAATTTGACTTGTATAAGTGAATTCGCGTTGATAATATCATTTCCTTTGAATCGGTTATCTTTAAACACGCGTGAAAATGACGAAAATATAGTAACACGCGATACCCGCGTTAGCAGGAGGAGTGTCGGGCATAAAGTAACGGGTATTTCGTTGTTGAAGGCCATTCGATACCGGTGGAGTCATTTGGCCGAATTCAACTGTGGGGTGATTTGATGCAAATTCGCCGCGTGGATGCTCAGGACGCAGGAAGGTACATTTGTCGAGCCAGCAATCAGGTCGGCGAGCAACGAGCGGAAACACACCTGTCGGTCACGTCAAAA
This sequence comes from Apis laboriosa, assembly GCF_014066325.1. NCBI lineage: Eukaryota > Metazoa > Arthropoda > Insecta > Hymenoptera > Apidae > Apis > Apis laboriosa. The sequence goes on from NW_025222279.1 coordinate 2,299,296, forward strand.
CTTAACGCGCGTATACAACCTCGTGTTCAGGTAGAGTTTTCGATTATATAACTCGTATTTTTGTATTCTTGTAATCTAAATTTTTCATTCTACATTTAATTCTATAATTTTTATATATATGTTTGATTTTGTAATTCAATATTTCTTTTTATAAATATATCATATTACAAATTAGATTTTTTATATTTATATTTAGTTATTATTTTATATATTTAGTTATTATTTTTATATATTTATGATTAAATGATAAAAAATATAAATATAAAAAGAAACAAACAAATGTAAGATATAATTACGATAATTTCTTCGCAAATTATAAAGCTTGACACCCGTTAAACCATCGATTATACAAAATCCCTGGAAGCTAGAAAATTCAATCGTGGTCATTTCTGAGCCATAAAATCCAATTACAATAGACCCCCGTGCTCCACAATAGTGAAGTACTTATCATAAATGGCAGCTATGATATCGAAGCCGTTACTGTTAACTTTTACAGCCACTACACAGAATCCTGGAATTATCATAAAGATCATACGGTTTGATCCTAGCAAGATATCAGATCGCTATCCTTTCCACTCAAAGACACGATGTTTGTATCTCGATGGCCAAATATAGAGAAACCGAACAATATGGAGTTGCTCGCTCAATTTTTATCATTTGACAATCTTCTAGAAAGTGTCTTAGCCGTATCAGGTAATTAAATCAATTAGTTATCAGATGTAATTTAAAAAATAGTTAAATACAAAAGGCAATGTAATAGATAATATATTAAACATTAGATTGTTTAAAAAATATATAAAAAGATTGAAAACGTTTTATTAATTATAAATTTTGAATTGCATTTAATATTTGGATTTAATAATCTGACCGATAACATTCTTATTCTATTTCCTGCTCCAACGATTGACCTATACTACTCGTCTACCTTTAAAGTCTCTATAAACTATTTAAATCTTATCTATATTGTATTCTAACATAATAAGATGATATCATAACAGAATATTTACAGATTCTAGAAAGCAACTTAAGCTTAACTTAAGCTCAAAATCGAATAACATCTCTTTCTAAAAAACTTTCTAAAAAAAAAAAAACTCCGACAAATTTCCAACGAACAACTTTTCCACATTTTCCTTTCAAAGATTAAAACTTCAGAGCGGAGAATCTATCCGCGCCGCGGTATCGATTAAATTTGAAACAAACTGGAAAAAAAAAAGAAGGGAAAAGAGAAAACGCCGTAACCATGTACCATGAGTTCAACGATCATCATCGAAGCGGATGGACAATCGTGTCGCGTCAAAGGGGGATGATCGCTTGGCCTGCGTGGCACGGGCATTAACTTTCGAGCACGAATCGTTAACCGTTTCCCGGTATTTACAGATCATCAATTCCGGAGAGTCGGCCACTATGAATTGCACGGTCGAGGGTTATCCGGTCGAGAGCGTCGAGTGGTTGCACGACGGTGTGCCCGTATTGACCGCGCAGGACACGAGGATCAGATTGCTGGCTCCTCTGGTGCTCGTGATAGGCTCGGTCGGCCGAAAGGACAAGGGGATGTATCAGTGTCTGGTCAGGAGCGACAAGGAGAACGCACAGGCCACCGCGGAATTGAAACTTGGAGGTAATATATTCTATGTACGAATAATATTCCGATATTTCGGTTTATGAGAAAGTTGGCTGTTTTTGTATTAAATAGATTAATAATGATAAATTAATGATCTACAAGATTGTGGAAATCTTGGAAAGAATTCGAATGATCCGGTTTGTAAAGAAGTTTTACAAAGATGAAAATAAATTATCATTTATTGAACGATAAGCGAATGGAAATTCAACTAGGGAGATAATTATTACATTTATCCTTCCTCCGCAGCAAAATTTATCGATTCCAACGTTAATTAATACATGTTTCCCTTTCGTTCCCAAGTGATTTAATAACCGCAAACATCTCTGAATAATTCTCTTCTCTTTATTAACAAGTAAACAATTAATACAATTATTTCGATTTATTATATTAAAATTACTTATATAATAAGAAAAAAAAGAGTTGAGAGGTAAAAAAGAAGTTAATTACTTTTACTTAAAAAAGGATCCAAGCGTTTGTTTCTTAACATTCAACGGTATATAATTTTAAACCAATTATCATAAAAATAAAAAAAAAGTTAGGAAATTGCAAATTTTCTTATCAATAAAATACTTACTCAAATCGATACTCAATTTTCGATCTACCCCTATCAGACACGGTACCAGAGTTACAATACACGTTCATCGAGCAAGCATTGCGACCAGGTCCTCCAGTATCCTTGAGATGTTCAGCGACCGGATCCCCTCCTCCGTCGTTTACTTGGCTCCTGGACGGAGAGCCTCTGAGCGAGATCGCCTCCGGACATAGGTTCGTATCTGGATCAACCATCGATCAATATTCCACTTCTTAACCGATGCACAATGCCCGATACAGGTACGCGATAGGACAGTACGTCGATCAGTCCGGAGACGTGATCAGTCATTTGAACATATCGTCGGCTGGGGCTGAAGATGGCGGCCTCTACGCTTGTGTCGCTGCCAATACCCTGGCAACGGTTGAGCACAAAGCTAGATTGAACATTTATGGTAATTCGAATCATAATCTTGATTGGTTATATCACGTAATGTGGATTATAATTCAAATAGATGGATATACTGTGTGTTATACTTGTAATAAAGTTTAATTATTTTATACGAGCTTGATTTTAATTGTCGAGAGACGTTTAGATCGATACGTGAATTATTCGTGTTAAATGAATAATTAATGAGAAATAAATTATGTGTAATTTCTGAATAGTTTATCCTTAACAATGAATATGTAACGTGTAACATTTTTAATATTATTTTTAATATTGCTTGAAATATTGAGTGTGCAGACTCTATTATCTTTTTATTAACAACATTAGAATTACCAAACAAGGTTAATATTAATTTTCATTCGGACGAGAAATTTATCACATCTGATTATTCTCATAATACATATTTTAATTATATTAATACTTCAGTTCTTATATTACGTATTACACATTGATAATCTTTTGTAGAATATATATTATTTTTAATTATATTATTTATAATAAATAATAATTTATGCTCAAATGTAAACGATATTAATCATTGCTAATTATATGAATCATAATAAGTAGGTATACAAGTGAATCATAATAACAATTAAGGTGAAATGTATCGGAAGGCACTTCATGTCGATTAATAATTTCAGGCCCGCCATACATCCGATCGATAGGACCAGTTCGTGCGATAGCCGGTGTCGATACCACCATCGCTTGTCCTTATTCCGGCTATCCTATCACGTCAGTCGAGTGGTCTCGTGGAGGAGTCGCGCTTCCTCTCGACATAAGACACCGAGTTGACAGTGAGGGCCATCTTACCATCGCCAATGTGGATCCAAACGATGCCGGCACTTATACTTGTATGGTTCGTGCGAGATCCGGTGAAACGGCGAGCAGAGACATCCGGTTGACTGTCAGCAGTGAGTATTTGGATAAAAATATTGGGATAAAAATGGAATGATTCTTTTATATTTGTTGAGTTTCTAAAAAGATTGAATTATATTTTTCAATTTAAATTTATCAAATAATAAAACATATTGGAATATTTAATTTAATAAAATATTTGGAAGACTGTATATATTAATTTTGGAAAAATTAAAATATTTTATTTTAACATTTAAAAGAGCTTAAAGTATTTGAAGAGATAGATATTTGGATGTTAAAATTATATTGTATTATATATAATACAAGGAACGAATATTATGCAATAAATGTTACAAAATACAATGGTATTTGTATTAATTGTTTATCTTATACGATTGTATTCTTCGTAAAGATTAGAATTGTAGTTACTATTGCACCACTTATATACATTCGTTTTAACGAGAAACGAGTTTTTGTTTCTCGTTTCTTTACAGTTGGGTCGGCTACGCCCGCGAAGAAGTCACGAGACTAGGGGAAAGAAGTAAATTGCACGTCCGAAAGAATTCCTCTAGCGTTACTTCTCCCAACTTTTTCTCATTTATCGCGTTTAGAGGAGGGAAGCTAAAGCTATATACACGTGGACGGAAACTAATAAAAGTTGACCGCAATAATTATTTGCTTCTTTATATCTGAATTAAAAATAATTATAGCAAAATAAATAAAAATTAAATTAATTTGTATCTCTATATTTTTCGTTGGCAACAATAAATAATTTTTGCACAAAAATAAAGAAAATCAAAGAGAATATTAAACGAGGAATTTCACTTATTTCAGGTCCACCGGTTATGAGCCCCTTCAATTTCCCTTCAAACCTCCAAGAAGGCAGTCGTGCTCAAGTCACTTGCACCGTCACTTCCGGTGATCTCCCAATCTATTTCTCCTGGTTGAAGGATGGCGAGCCGTTACCTTCCTCATTACGTGTACGTCATCATCTCTAAGAAATTTCATTATTATCGATCCAAATTATCCCATGTAACAAAATATTAGATAAAAAAAAAATTAAAATCAAACGTCACTAAATTAACCACCAACTCCCCTAGCAATTGTTCGCATTGCAGATCGAGGAGAGGGTGGCCGAATTCTTCAGCCTGCTCGTCTTCAAGGAACTCTCCTCCCGGCACAGTGGCAAGTATACTTGCGTGGCGACCAACAGCGCGGCCAAAGTGAATCACACGGCCGAACTTTTGGTGAAAGTGCCTCCACAATGGATCTTCGAGCCGCAAGACGTGGCTACCCTCCTGGGAAATCCATTGAACGTCCACTGCGAGGCGAAAGGATTTCCTCCGCCGCGTGTCACCTGGTTGCGTGCCAGGGAAAGAACCTCGAACGATTATCAACCTTTGATCGATGGTACCGATGGAAGATTAACCATTCTTCCAAATGGATCTCTGTGGACAGCTTCGGCTGGGCCCCAAGATGAAGGGCATTATCTTTGTCGAGCGAATAATGGCATTGGATCTGGTCTGAGTAAAGTGATCTACGTATCCGTTCATGGTAAATTATTTGTCAGATTTTTACCATTTTTTTTTTTGCTAATTAAAAATATTTATTATTATATATATATTTTTCTTTTTTTTCTCTTTACAGAACCGGCAAGATTCGAATTTCAGAGCAAGAACGTCACTATTCGTCGTGGCGAATCCGTGACCTTGGATTGTACAGTAATCGGTGATAACCCTATTGAAGTGCAATGGATGCACAACAGTGATCGTTTAGACACGAATAATCACCGGCTGAGCATTAGTCAGATAAAAACGGATAACGGTCTCAAGTCCCAATTATCCATAGGAAGCAGTGATCGTCAAGATTCTGGCGTTTACAGATGCACAGCGGATAATGCCTATGGCAGAAGCGAACATCTGATTTATCTTGCTGTCCAAGGTAAAAAATTTAATATTTGATACAATTATATTCTTTTCTTGTCAAATATATTGTATAATCATTTATTTATGATATCAATAAGTTTCTCGTTTTATTAACTTTGATTTGAATGAATCTGGTTTATAATTCTTCTGTAATCATTAATAATTAATTATGATTCCATATGTTCAGAGAGGCCGGATCCACCAGCCTCGCTAGAAGTCATAGAAATCGGATCACGGTCGATACGATTACTGTGGAAAAGAGCTTTCGACGGAAATAGTCCAATACGGAATTACGTTATTCAATATCGATCTCTGAATCACGGTTTGGCGGATGACTGGAATCCCGCAAAAACGCATAACGTTACTTACACGCCTGGACATTCGAATAATGGCAACACCATACATCCAACACAAAATGGTAATTGTATTTCCAATTACGAAAAAAAATATATAATTTCCATCTTTTTTTTAAAATGTTATTCGATTCGATTCGTTATTTCTAGGTTTATCTCCTTTTGAAACTACCAGCGACGACCAGGAAGTAGCTTTAGTAGGTGGACTTCATCCAGCAGTAACTTACACATTTCGTATATTTGCCATAAATTCGATAGACGTGAGTGTACCCACTGATCCTGTAGTCGCCAAAACTCAAGAAGAAGGTATAGAAACATATAAATATTTTAAATGCATTTACTTTTATCTAACAATTTTTTTTATTTTTTTTATCTTTTTTTTTTTTATATTTAACAGCACCTACTGAACCACCCCAAAATATCAAAGTACAATCAGCAGGACCTGGGGAGCTTATGGTTAGCTGGCAGGTAAATTTTAATCAATTCAATGTTTCATTAATTTATAAATAATAATTTGTTTTAAGGAAAGATATTAAAAATTTCAATGTAATTTTAAACAAATTATAAAAGAAAGATTTATTACATTCACAGCCACCTCCAAAAGAATCCTGTAACGGAGATCTATTGGGCTACATAGTGACATGGTCAGAGCATTCATCTTCGACGTCAGGTGTGAATCAAAGTAAAAGTTTAACTGTGAACGGATGGGCGACTACAAAGGTGCAACTCACCGGCTTGAGAAAGTTCACTAAGTACGATATATCGATCAGAGCTTTCAATAGCATAGCCAGCGGCCCAGCTAGCGTTCCCATTGTTGGAACAACTCAGGAAGGAGGTGCGATAAACATAAACTTTCACAAAAAAGCTTCTTTTTTTATTAATGTCATAATTTAATAAAATCTTCTTTTTCTATTTATATATATTATATATTCTATTTATATATATATTATAAATCAACTTTTTCTATTTCATTTCTTCATTATCAGTGCCAGAAACTCCACCGACACAAGTATCATGTATTCCTTTATCTTCGCAAAGTGTAAAAGTTTCTTGGAGCGCTCCTCCACCTCATCAACATGGTGGAATTATTCAGGGTTACAAAGTATATTACAGACCTGTACCTACTGACAATAGTATGTAATTCAAGTATTGGATATTTATCTTTAAAAAGAACAAAATAGCATACTGTTTGCGTCAAAAAATTATTTCCAGTGGACATATCAACTGTACGTGAAGTAAAAAAAACTTCCAGTGTAGAAACGTATCTACACACGCTGTATAAATATACGAATTATTCTATAAGAGTATTGGCTTACACGGGTGCTGGTGATGGAGTTTTGAGTCCTCCAATTTTTTGTACTACAGAAGAGGATGGTAAGAATCTTTTTTCTTTAATTTTCACTGATAAAATTTTCAAAGTCAATAAAAATATTGTTAAGAACAATTAAATTAATCTAATTATCTATTTTAGTTCCAGGTCCTCCAGCTGGTATTAAAGCTCTAGCATTAACTGCAGAGAGTATATTAGTTTCGTGGTTACCGCCCTTGCAACCAAATGGGAACGTTTCCAAATACACAGTTTATAGTAGAGAGGCAGGTTCTAATAATCATAACACACACACCATGCATGAACCACCATCATCTCCTACTGACACTCTTACTATGGAATTGCGAGGTTTAGTTGAAAGGTAATTAAGATTTTATAAAATTTCATTACAAATTTTATTTGTTAAAAGATAATAAAAAGAAATTTTAAATAAAATTACATGTTAGTCAATTGTACGAGTTTTGGGTGTCAGCAACGACAGGACTGGGTGAAGGAGAACCGACTACTATTGTTACTCAAACTACGAATACTAGAGGTTTGATTATTTATATATGGAATAATTTCCTTATATTTTTTTAATTTTTGGATTATATTTATTAATTTAATAAAATTCTTATAAAGCTCCAGCTAGAGTGGCATCTTTTTCGCAATTATTAAGAAGGGCGATTAAATCATCGATCACATTATCCTGTTTGGTTGTGGGTAATCCTACACCTCGTCCAATATGGACGTATCGAAATAGCCAAATCTCTACTGGAAGGCATTACGAATTGACTGCAGATGGTCACCTCAATATTCGCGGTTAGTTTAATACTTGAATAAGTTAATGAATATACAAATAATGATATTAAGAAGAATAAAAATTTTAGGATTAGAACAATCAGTCGCAGGAAATTATACATGTTCAGCGAGCAATTTATTCGGTGACGATTCCATTACTTACACGTTAGTTGTAGTGATGCCTCCTAGAGCACCAATTTTAGAATTACAATATACGACAACGAATAGTATAAGATTTAGGTGGAATCATCCCAATAATGGAGGTGCCACTATTCAAGGTACATTAGAAAATATTAGATGTTGAAAATAAAAATTAAGCAATAGAAAAAATATAAAAGAACATTAAAAATATAAAAAAAACATAAAATATAAAATATAATGTTATTTTTATTAGGTTACGTATTAAGTTATAAAAGGGACCAAGGTGGCTGGGAAGAGATCGCATTATCACCCGAACAGACTGAATTTATTTTATCAGGTTTAAAATGCGGTTCCTCCTACTTGGCACATTTAACAGCACACAATCGTGTAGGTACTGGCGATCCAAGTTCTCTAATCAGTGCTACAACGAAAGGAACAGGTAATTTTTCAATACTAAATTAACTTCTTATATGTTTTTTATTTAAATATAATATAACTTGTTCGAATTTGTTCCACAGCGCCTTTATTGCCAAAAGAACGAGATATTATCTCCGCCAATGGTACTTCCGTAAAATTGAATCTTCTGTCCTGGCCAAATGGTGGTTGCTCCATCCAATATTATACTATAGAATACCGTAGACGCATTAACAATGAACCATGGATTTTAGTGGCAAGTCGTGCCACGGAGAATTTAATCATAAGAGATTTAAAGACTGCCTCGTGGTACAGTTTACGTTTGACAGCGCACAACGATGCTGGATCCACGCAAACGCAAATGGAATTCGCAACAACCACTCTCAGTGGTGTTAGCATCGGTCCTCCGAACGATTTGATTATGGAAGATGATGTTAAGAAAACTATACCGAATCATAAAGTGCTTTATGTAGTCGTACCTCTCGTCTGTGCTATTGTTCTGATTATTTCGGCCGCTATTTTGGGATACGTGATGTTAAAACGTAGTGGAAGGTATCATACAATTATTTGAGAATTATCATTTTATATTTTTCATGATTAGATAAAATAATAATATTGTTTATATATTTTTAGAGCTAATTATTTAGGAGAAATACTTCCTGGACAACAACAGAATCAACAGTCTGGATTAGGATTGGTCCAGCAACAGCAGCAACATCAACAACACCATCATCTTTCAAGTTGCATGTCCACTATGCAATTAAAATCCACTGCTGAACGTGATAACAGGAGGAATCATCAGGTTTATACCAGTTCTCCGGTAAAGCAAGAGAATCATAAATCGAACGACCATGGTTCAGGTTCATGTTCTTTCTTTTTTAATAATTTCTCACGTAATTATTGTACAATATTTTTCAATTATTTGTATTTTTATATCTTTATTAATGAAATTAAATAGCAATAATTTTTTTTTCACAGAAATGTATGAAATAAGCCCATACGCCACGTTTAGCGTGCCAGGAAGAGAAAATCGTTCGGTGACCACTGCCACACTCGATTACACCATGCAATTCAAAACGTTTGGACATTTAGAGAACGAAGACATCAACACGATCGATTACGAGAGATCCAGTGTGGATTTCGAGAGGTAACTGTTTTCTTTCAACCCTTCAAACGCATGCTAGATGAATTAAACATTCCTTGCTCGACTTCCTTGCTCAAGAAAGCTTAATATCCCGCTCCCAAACCCTTTTCTCTTCCTCTTTCTGGTGTTCTTTCACGTTCAGGTCTAAAACACCAAGGTGGCACAAACAACGATACTTCCCAAGCATCGCAGAAGCTGAAAGTAAGCTACGCTCGAGTCGCCAAGGTTCCGGAAGCGATACATCCGGAAGCCCTTGCGGAGAGTGCGCTGGGCCTAGTTATAGGGTACCAGTGAAGCCTTGCAGAGGTAACAAGAAATTAATTTGTATAATTTATTAATAGTCTCTTGTAGATTGAATTTAATGTTTTGAAATTTCTTTAATACATCTTTACAGATGTATTTTCACGAGGCGTAGAATCGAGTACAGAATCGAACAACGAAGGTTCACCTTCACTTGCGAGACGACGAAGCCGACAACCGAGCCGGTCTACTCGCAGGTAGCCAAGGTTTGTTTGTTTCCACATAGCACTCAAGTCCTGATTATGTTCAATGTTCACGATCTTATCGATTTCATATCGATGCAAGATAAATAATAGAAAAATGTAAATAAAATGGAAATGTAAATAAATGGAAACAATAAGAATAAACATTAAAGAATATTAAAAAATATATTTTTACAAACGTAAATATAATTCTTAAAAATTAATTTTATTATACAACGTACGATAATGAATTATTAACTACATTTTTCTATTACTTGAAAATTTGTTAATCTCATATATCTTTATATCATCATAATAATAATTTATCATAATTTCTTAATTAAATTGGTCATCATTTTTTTAAATAATATGTTTTTAAATAATATTTACAAATTAATCTGGATAAATATGAATACTAAAGATAAGAGATATTTATTTCAACTTTAATCAAATCTTCAATCCAGATTAATTTGCCGAAAAAGAAATTCAAAAAAGATATTAATCTCTCAATCAATCAAATAACAATAAAAATATTTTTTAACATTCAACATCAATAATAATTTCTCCATTTTGTTAAGAACTCTCTTTTCTGATTTATTATGCAGTTCGGTGGAAGACATGACATTATTGCCGCCAAGCGGGTTTAGTGACAGCCGCGAATTGAGCGATGTAGAATGCGATCGTGATCGTGATCGTGGGGAACGTGATCGTGATCGTGATCGTGATTGGCAAGGTCTGTCATCCGGGACCCGCCACGGCGGCAGCTTGGGTAGACTGCCTATCGAGGCCGTCGAATCTATGCTCGCTAGGTATCGGCACGAACCTCCGTAGACCGTAGTAAGCTGACACGTTGAAATTCATTCTGTACTCTTCTTAATGCTAGGAAGTCTCTAAATTTTTTTGATTCTTATTCAACATCTTCAACATATTTAACATATTAAATATCAAGAAATTCATTTCATGTCAGATTGATCCTTATTCCAATACTATTACTTAGAAGTATTTCTGAATTATTTCGTTTCACTGCTTAAATGTATATTATGTTAATATTTTTTATTTTATATATAAAAAATTTTACTTAAATAGAAGTCTTCTAAGGCTTAAAAGAAGAGTATGAATATATAATACAAATTAAACTTTTCATTTATATTAGTTGAGAGAAAAACTTTGATTATGCAAAATTGCTTTAGTATCATGAATTATATTAATATTTCAATAAATATATTTATCATTTTTTAGAAGTAAAGGTTAAACTTGATGCAACATTAATAAAAAATTTTGTTCAACTTCGTTTTAGGTATCAACAAAGAAAGGAACAAGAAAGGCAAGAGTTCACTATACACGTATGATCGAGATTTAGTAATAGATCTCTAGCAGAAATCTTCACGAAAGCATATAAAGATAAGTTATAAAAAATTCTCTGAAAAATTGTTAACTATTCAAAAATCTTGCAGAATGTCAATGGAAAATCGTAATTTAAAAAATCGTATGTTCGCGAGTGACACACATCTGCTAATAATAAATATAAACTCTTGTCAAAGTCAAATTAATTAGGAATTTTTGTCGTAAAAAGAGTCTTTGCTCATATATAGAATACTGAGAAAAGCGTTTAGCAAGTTTGAAACAATGTCCATTTTACTTAAAGAAAATTAATATTAGCAAATCGTAATATATCTCATGGTTTTCTGTCAACAAAATGTTACTAGACTAAACGTTTCTTCATATCTAAACATTTTTCTCAGTGCGCTATTAAATTATCGACAAATCGTCTTATCGATTGATTTATTAATTATCATTGCATCGAATACTGCCATTGCGTTATTCGCAAATTTATTGGTCGACCAAACACAGGAAAACAACAGGAACAAGTTACGTGAAAGTATTGACAGAGGTTCTTTAGAGAGCTATGTTAGAATCTCATCTTCTGAAATTTAGTCATACTTGAGAGTCACAGACATAAAGTATTTCTGAGAAGATTCTGCAACAGTGATTAATAGAAAGAAAAAGATTCATCGACAGAGTATTAGGAAACAAGTCAATTTAGACACGGAATGAAGAATTACACATGTGTATAATCGTCTAACTACTGTATAGTATAGATTGTATTATTAGTCACAATGTTACCATGGATTGTATAGTTGAAAAGATACGACGAAAGTTAAGTATGGAGAATCGTTTATCATCCTTGAGAAATATCGTTTAAATATCTATTATATAGTTGTTTTTTTGCTATTAAAAAAATATTGGCATTATTTAAATGAAGAATATTTAAAAAAATCATTGTACTTTTATTATATTTTATATTGTAAAACAGAAAACTGATTTAAACGGTCATAACAATTCATTAAAAAACAAATAATGATAATTTTAACTATAATTATTATAAGAGTTGAAAGTTAACAAAAAAATAATAAAATACAATTTTACTTCAATACATTTAGGATAATTATACTATAAAGTGATCAATGATTATTTAGCGTAGATAGTTTTATTTTTCTTTTTATACAAATATCTTTTATAAAATTATTGTTATATAAATTAATGAAAATAAAAAAATATAACGATGTTTTGAAAAACGAATCTCTATATACATCACGATAACTTCCGCTTTATGCAAAGTGCTAATTGTAACAACATTCCTAATTGTCGGCATTAAGAAACCACAATCGTGCGTTTCAACATTTTGTTTGATTAATTATGTTAATAAAGCAATTCGAGGATTATATTGCATCAAAACGCGGAAATTCAATAAAAAAATCGAAAAATATAATTGAAAAAGAGTATTTAAAATGTAAATATATGTATGAATTATATTTAAAGGACAAACAATTTATCGACATACATTGAGCTCGATGATTAATTAACATCACAAATAGCTTTAAATATTACTCTGTTTTTATTCCCGCAAAATATTCTATTAATATACATATTTTAATATTTAATTTTTTTTTCATTTTAAAAAATCTGTATATTTTTTTTATTAATTAATAAAAACAAAGATTAGATTTTATAAAAGTTAATTAAAATTTCAATAAAATATAAGTAAAACATTTTAAATTGTTTATTTTTAAAATAAAAATAGAAAAATGAAAAATCAGTTTTCAAAACGAAAATTATGTCGATTAGATCGGACAAGTTTTATAATAATTTATTGATAAATTATTTGTTATATAGGTTAAAAAAGATACGAGTAATTTATTAAAGTCTGATCCTTATGTATCGTTCTCGAATAATGAGACTGAGGCTAATTAACTACGCTTACGTTGATTTTTGCCAAATAGAGTTTACAATTTATAAAATTATTAATTTAGGGCTATTGCCTTAATTATAATAATTAATTGAAATATTGTTATCATGGCGTCTATGACTGTACTTTTCCAATTATTCGTAATATGAGAACTTTTAAAACGAGAGCATAGTTCGTGTATTTTTTCGAATAAAAAATAAAAAAAATTCATTTTTTTATATGAAAATATATTTCTACATTTTAAACAAACTGGATTGTTCGTATAATAATATCAATGTAAAAATGTTTTAATAAGTAGTAAAATTAATGTATACGAAATTATCAAAATTAATCGAAATCATATATATATATTTATATCGATATTTTAATTCAATATCAACCAATAAACTCATATTAAATTTTATATGAGCAATTTCTTATTTAAATTTTTTATAAAAAATAAATTATAATTATTCGATTTTCTTTTTCACTGATAATATATTTAATAATATCTACATTATCGTATATATTTATTACGTATATGCATTTATTAAAACCTTTATGAATGTTTTTTTTAAATTTTCTACATGCATATTTTTTAATAATATATCTTACTTGACGTAAAATTATCTAACAGATTAAAAGAATCCGTGTGTTAAAAGTAAAAAGTTTTTATAAAAAAAATTAACAACTTAAACGACAAATATGCAAAGTATGCTCTCTTATAAAAAATATATTCATTAATACATATTTCATCTATAAATACGAGATGAACTTTATGCGATGAATTTTACAAGAATTAAATCATGCACAAATTTAAATTACGAAAACAGTGATCATATGGTTTGTAGTTTTTGTCATAATAAAAAAAAAGAAAAAAAAAAATGATCATAGATAGAAGAAAATTTGGATAAAAAAATAATTAGTGTAATGATTTTTCAAGTGTATCTGATGAACGCGTGCATACGTGATACGTGTGATATAGAAACTCATCGTGTAGCATAGCTACCGTAACTGAGTAAATTATTTGTATAATACATGAGACCCGTGAAACTTAGAAATCATGTATCATATCCCCATATAACTATCCGTGGACGAATTCGATAAAACTAATCATCGTCCATTATGGTTAACGCGAAAATAAAATAAAAAGGAAAAAAATAATAAAACAATCGAATGTCTTATCGAAATGTCAAACTTTCACAAAATATGCTAAAATTCAGCTTGTTAATAAAGAAGAACAAACATTTATTGCGTCAAATGTAATTATATATCCTTGTGATTAATCCTATTCTTTAATCAAATTAATCCTTTTTTTAATCAAAATTTGTAATTCTATGATCAATAAATTATTCATATACTTTAATATACTGTGAAGAAAAAATGATTTTTTACTATACCTTAACTAAAAGTCGCGCCATATTTAGAATACTGCAAACGAATACAACATAGATAAAGAGACCAATTAGTAAGAAAATAACATGGATCAAAAAGTGATTGTCAACGTCATCTCTCGAGAAATCCAAAAAATATATTTTTAAAATATTTTTATTCAAGAGATGACGCTGATTCTCAATTCTTATCTTATATTACTTTTTAAAAAATTATCTTTAGAATTTAAAAATGATGCTAATCTTAAATTTTTATCTGTATCTTATCTTGCTTTTAAAAAAATTGTATAATATTTAAAAGATAATGCTAATGATTAATTCTTATTCTATGTTTTTCGCTATAAAAAAATAGTGAAAAATCTCTAGTGAAAAATGAAGATAATAAATATTAAGCAAGATACATTATAAACACATATATTATAAAATATGTACATGTAGATATATGTAACAAATTGCAGAAGTCGTAAGAAACATACTTTTTTTCAAAATCAATATTTCTAAATATGTGATATAATATTTTGTAAGATATCATATCTATTCTATAGCTTGTCTGTGGTATTTTCTATAGTGTATTCTATTGCAACGGTACTTTCCTATCTATATTGACCAATATGTATGGCTGTCAACGTGAAAAAGAAATTGTTTTAGCTGATTTTAACGACATTGAAGTGCATAGAAATTAATAAGATTAACCAATTGATCACTCATTGGAAGTGAATCAAAATTCTTCTATTATTCAATAATATATTTTTTAAATATATTTTCAAATATACGCTTTTAAATTATCGTGTAATTTTTACATCGGTGTATATAGTGCGAAAGCAATTGATAATCACGTTGAATCATCGGAAACAATTGTCAATCTGAATTGATTAGACAAGATTTATCATTATGTGCGCGAAAATGGCTTTTCAGCATCAAGCTGGCACCGCTATGGAATGCTTAAGTGTAAATATATCTATAATCTATAATAAAAAACATAAAAAATAAAGAATATAAAAAATCTCAGTTCAATTACTATTACGTATTTTTTAAAACAATAAACTTCACTACTTTAATTTATTATTTTTAATATACAATAAAAAATACATTAAAACATTGTTACAAAATATTAATACGATATTAAACATTATTACAAAAATTATTTTGTTCTATCTTATTTTGTTATTTTTTAGATACCAATTATATTGGTAAAAGAAACAGATGTAAATGAAAATGGAGAAGAGGTGATGAAATGTGGCTTCAAAATTGGAGGTGGCATTGATCAAGATTTTAGAAAAAGTCCTCAGGGTTATACTGATAATGTAAAAAAAATTAATATAATTTATGTATTATAAATATATTTCATATTTTTAATTAATGCTATTCAATGCCAGGGTATATATGTAACTGAAGTTCACGAAGGATCTCCAGCAGCAAAAAGTGGTCTTCGTATGCATGATAAAATTTTACAATGTAATGGATATGATTTTACTATGGTAACTCATAAAAAAGCAGTATCATATATCAGGAAACATCCAGTATTAAATCTATTAGTGGCTCGTAAGGGAGTAACAAGTACTTAAATACCAAGTAAGAAATTTATTTGGTCTAAGAAGAATATTTATTTCACATATACAATACAATATAATAACAAAGTCAATTTATTGGAGCTATATGTCTGCCAAATATTGTATTAGATTGATCAGTAGTAAGATATTTGATTATTATTTGAAAATTATAATATATGTATTTCATATTTTATTTTCTATTTTACAAATTTTACTTTTGGCAAATGTCTATAATTCCAGTTAAAATAAGAGGATAATATTAATCAATACATTCAATGATTGTTATAATTATATCTTGCAGGCATAATATTCATTTTTTATTGCAATAAAAATAGAATATTAAAACAATAGATTTATATGTATAAAAATCCTGTTATGGTATGTTATTGTTGTTAAAAAAAAAATAATTGTATGAAAATGTTTTTCTAATATCAAATGAGAGCTAATAATGATATCAGTATATAAAGTTATGCTTAAAAAACAATGATTTACACGTGCCTGCGTAAAAATCGCATTGTATAATGTTTATTGTATATCAAAATTTGCAAAAATATGTCTTGTGCCAAACAGTAGTTGCTGTGCGGAATCCATATGAATATTTCTTGTTGTCATGTATATATTTATATACAAAAAAATTTATTTAAATAATAAGAAAATAAAGAGTATTTCTTGGTTGATTTTCAAAAAAAGAAATAATTATATGGATGAAAAAGTCATGATATTTTAATTCTTTAAGTATTTCTATATTGTAAAATATGACAGAATGCCAAAGCATAATGAAGTTATAGTAGCTTAGATATGCAACATATCTTTTACAAAATTTTGTATTGCTAATATATCAATATGTTACTATAAGAATGTATGAAATACTTAGAATTTATGCATTTAAAACATTTTACAATGACTGAAATCATACAATAAACATTTAAAATCTTTAAACAGGTATACATATAAGATATATCTAATTTACATTTATAAATACAATACATGCAATTACTACATTTATAAGCATTTACAGAATATTTTCTGTTATTGGCAAAAATCATTGAGACTATATATTTTGAGACCAATAGAAGTATTATATTTTCTAATAATATTTTATAAACTTTTTACTTTAATTAATATAATGAATCTTTCTATGCATTTTCTTAAAATTTTTATACATAAGAAAAGGCAACAGTTTTATATTTTATAAATTGGCTATAAATGTACAATAAGTGAAACAAAAAGAAAAAGTTCCTGTAACAATATGTATGATTTTTTTTTGTATTTTAAGATTCTAATATTTTCATCATGATAAAAAAATCGAACAATTTTATAAGAAATAATGTAATATGTTGTCATAATTTTGTAACTAGTCTGTTAATGTGGAAGATTAAAAAAAAAGAAATTGTAGAACATATTATTATATATGCATGTAAGTAGTACAAGATAATTAATATTCTTTTGTATAGAAGTTCAATATGACAAATTATATACATTAGTTCAATTTAAATTTATGTAAAAGTTATATGTTATTTATTACCAAAAATATAATTGATATAGAATATTATATAAAATAATAATCGTACATTATGTAAATAATAAATAAATGCCTTATCATAAAAAACTATCATAAAAATTATATTTTTCTTTTATTTCACAAATTCGATATTTTGTGCAATTGTAGTTATTTAAATTCATTATTATTATCCAAATTATTAAAGCTTTATAAAATTTAAAAATCTTATTTTTATTAAAATACTTTTAAATTTTTAATAACTACTTTTGAAATTTGTGAATTTAATTTAGATTATGTTCAGCCAATTTTGAAAATAATTAAACCATATCATATAACAAATATTTTGACTTAATGTATTACTTAAAAATTACTTAAAACATTTTATATTTACCGATGCCAATCTGCTATGTATTTGTATTTGTATATTTTTTTGAAAGTAGACTGTATTTATGAATTTTTATTTCAAAAATAATTTATTTTTAAATAAATGAGCTTTATATTAATAATATAATTTCATAAATAAATTAATATACGAAAAAGAATTTTCTTGGTTCATATTTCAAGATTATGAATTCGATACTAATTCTTCGAGTTTTGATCATATGATTTTAATTTATTTCTAGTAATTTCTTGAATATTTTTAATAATATAGAAAAAATTATTTATATAATTGTTTGATTATTTTAAAGTAATTATTATTAAATAAATTATAAAATAAATAAATATAATAATAATTCGAAATATTATTTTATGGTAATATTTTTTTCATGAAAACGTGACGTAATGATAAACGCTCATGCGTCACTGTGAATTTAACAACATATGATGACGTGTCGAGAGTTCACTACGTGGATGGTGTATATATGACACGTTGCTTTATGCTGTGCTTCGTATTGCTAGTAAACGTTTAAATTATTTAGTAGAAGGAGGTTGGCTTTATAAAAGTACCAAGTGATATTATTTCAATATTTTTTTAATGTTGTTCATAATAAGATAAAAATTAATAATAAGATTTGAAAAGTGAAACATATCAAGTTTATTTATTGTGAATTTAGACAAAATTATAAATTATAAAATAAATTTTTCGTAAACTTCTGGTATTTTTAAATTAACAATAGAATAACAAATAATGGTAAATAATTTTCTAAGATTACAATTGCAAAAAGAAAAATAATATTTTGACTTAAAAATTTATGGTTATATTTTGTTTACTTTTTTAAGCCTGCTGCACCTAGTTCTACTTCAGTTGGAGCTGCGAGACGATCGCCCAGCAAAGCTATAGCACCTAGAACAGGTGGTGGTACTGTTAGACAAAGAAAAACTGCAACAACTACTTCAACTCGGAGTAGAAATACAGGAGCTGGTTCTGATGAAATGTGGATGTTTTACACCGATGATTCTCCTGGTATCAAAGTGTAAGTACATAAAATAATAAATAAATAAATAAAAAATATAAATATCTATAATTTATATATATATCTTTTCAGAGGACCAGTACCTGTGCTTGTTATGTCTCTTCTTTTTATTGCATCTGTCTTTATGCTTCATATCTGGGGCAAATATACTAAATCTTAAAATTGAAAATAGATATTTTAAAAAGAAATTGAAGCAATTAAAAAACTATGCAGTGCATTTGAATGAATAAATAAAATCTTAGTTAAAGATATTTTCTAAATGGAAAATTAATAAAAGCATTCAAAAGAACATATTTTTAACATTGTTTGTGATTAATTTAGAAGAATCAAAGCACTGCATGTATATTATAATTACATTTCCATATTATGGATCTCTGCACTTTTTTATCAAAAAAATCAAGACCAAAATTTAAGGAGTAATCATAAATATTGTAATCATTTATTTTCATCAAGCTGAATTTTATAATGTTTATAAAAAGATACGTCGGAATTAATCATATATGCGCATTAAGCGTGGTAGAAATAAGACATATTAGTTATTGTTTGTAAAGTTACTATAATAATATAATGTACAATATATTAAAATAAATTATTATTAATCCAATTAAAAATCAACAAATTGATTCTTTTTATGTTCATTTATTTTTATATAAATTTTAAAAAAATCAAGTTAGATATAAAATGAATATTTTGAACGATATTTGATAAAAGATATGCATTGTCTTCAATACTACAAAACAAATGAAAAGTGTAATGCGCCATGTTCCATTTAAGTGGAAATTCATTCGCGCTCGCGTATATGTATTGATTCTATGTTGAATGAGCTTACATTATAAAGCTTTGATGAAAAAAGCAATTACGATAAAATAACTATCAAAGAAACAAGAAAGTAATCACATATTTTATCAAAAAAAATAAATAAAAAAAATACGTTTCATGAAAACGTTACTTATATATAGTTCATATCAAAAATAAAGTATTCTCACAAATATAATACACGTAAACATAAAATTTAACAATAAAATAAAAATTATTTTTTATTTCCAATATCTTTTCTATAATTATTTCAAATAATAAAATCTAACCATATTTTTGAATTTTGAATTTTGAATTTCGTTGATTTACATTCTATTAAAATTATTTTTTTATTTATTTAAATTAAATTCTTCAATAATAATATCAATTGCATAGAATGATAAGATTCTAATTATGGAAATAATTATAATAAGCCGTAATGTCAGACAGTCAACGTGAATCAAAAAACCCAATAGGTCACACCATAGAGTACTGATTAGAGGGAGATGCATATAGTGGTAACAAGGTTCGAGCTAGAAGAAAAGTACCCGATGCGCTCGCAGTCGTTTCATAGCACGTGATCAGGGATTTCTTGTTTTAGATTCGACATTGAATACTCTCGTAGTCCTGCCGCTGCCTATCGCCGCGGATGGAAGTAGCTATTCTACACATCTTACGAGTTGTTACAATGAGGTTCCTCTCTGTTGAGGTAATCATCATTTCTCCTTAACTGATATATACGTATTTTACACAAACAATATTTTCTTACCTAGAAATGTCTGTATGAAATAAGGATATTCCGAATTCGCAAATTTTTGTTCTCAAGTGACAGTGACTTGGTGTGATTTGTATCTATCTCTTAGTATTCGATGCGAAATTCAAAGATGGTTAGTTGAATGATGATTAATAATATCAGTTTCGATTTTTGACAATGCAGTGATAATTGAGTTTGTGAATAATGCTAACATTATTTTTAATTTTTAAATATTAAAGAAATTGTTTTTTACCATACTCACATTGAAAAATGATTCGAGAAATTTTTGATTATAGTTAGAAATTGGTAACAAATGTGAATTTTTCTATTTGCACGTATTGGTTTGAATAAATAATTGATATTGGATTTTTTTAACAAGAATGTTGGCTTTTGTTTTACGATTGATTAAAGATTGAATTGTGACTATACGATGCAAAAGTTTCAAATTAAAAAACGGTAAGTACAAATATAATAATATATTCGTTTTTCTATTGTTTTATGACTGAAAATATTTTAAATGATGACATTACATCAAATAAGAAAGATAATTTAAATGTTATGAATATTTGTCATAAAGAAAATTATATTTTATAAAATATTTTTTGTGACAATATTGAATAAAATGAGCTGCATTGCGACATTCAACAGTGCGGAGATAGTTAAAAGTGATCGTAATCTATTAGAAACCAAATGATATATAATAAAAAAGATTATAAATTAAATATTTTCCTAAAAGAAAAACATCAAATTTTTTCAAACTGAAGTAAATTTTTAAATTTTTTATTTCGAAATACGAAATATTAAAATAAATTTTTTTAATATTTTAATATAAATATAAATTTTGTTT
Source organism: Apis laboriosa (assembly GCF_014066325.1). Taxonomy (NCBI): domain Eukaryota; kingdom Metazoa; phylum Arthropoda; class Insecta; order Hymenoptera; family Apidae; genus Apis; species Apis laboriosa. The sequence goes on from NW_025222279.1 coordinate 2,320,793, forward strand.
TATTGATCAGAAATGAAACAATTTAAATTGTAAAATAAAATTATTATTGCTTTCTACCTTTTCAAAATATTATATTCTCAAAATATATACTGTTATTAAACAATGGAACTACAATATGCATGAATCAATATAATCAATAAATGAAAAACATTTAAGCATCAAGGTCACATATACAAGAAAGCAGAATCATAAAAATATCAAGTATTTAATTTATATTTCAATATACAATCCTTTCAAGTCTGTTTAAACTTTTGCAGATATCACTAATTATAATATTACTTCAATATATTCGTTTTTTTATTTTATTTTATTTTATAATATATTATATTTAAATTAAAATAATGTAAATTATTAAAACATTTTAAAAAATAAACAAAAATAACATTTTATAAAATTGTATAAATAAAATGAAAATATTTTTATTTGAAACATTGATAAAAAAAAATATAAGAAATTTTAAATAATATTTTGATTTCTTAATTATAAAATTATTATTAAATAACTTATATATCTTTTCATTTTCTATAAATATTTTTTTCCTAAAAATTATATTTCTAAAGCTACATAACAGTTTCATTAATGACTTCAGATTCGAAAATAGTTCATCAAGTGTGGAAGTGAGAAATCAACAATCGATCAATGGCGGTCGATATTTTGGATAAAGACCACTTCGCGGTGAGTGCAATCGTCACCGTTGGTATGCAAATTATATTCTTCACAATTGCGGCGACCTTCCAGTTGGACAAGCTAACAGATTTTGCCGGCGGCACGAACTTTATCATCCTCGCCCTTCTCACTTTCTTTCTCGGCCAAGTAGGCAAGGTATTCTAATTATAAAACCATTTCTATATATGTGTCTATGCAAATGAACACAGAGCGAATTATTAAATCGTAAATTTAGACGAGATAAAACATAGAAATATTTGATTTACTGTTAATTTATTTTTGTAAGATCATTTATTTTTAAAAAAATTTATAATTTTTAACAATAGTCATTAAAAGATAATTTGAATATTTAATTTCATTTTTAAAACAAATCATTAATATTTTTATCAAATTTATCATAAATATTAAATCATAAGCATTAAAGTAAATATTAAATATTATTAATATTATGTAAATAATATTATAATTTATAAATAAATATTAAATCATAAGTATTAAAGTAAATATTAAATATTATTAATATTATGTAAATAATATTATAATTTATAATTGTAAATATTTTATGTTGTAGCCTTATGACAGTAGACAACTTATGGTCACTATATTTGTTTGCTTGTGGGGTGTTCGTCTTTCTGGATATCTATTATATCGAATTATTAAAATTGGTCGCGATAAAAGATTTGAAGATCGTCGCAGTAATGTGATTCGTTTTGCTGTATTTTGGACATTTCAGGTAACAGTAATAATCAAAATCAATTATTTATCGAAATTATATTTTACTTATCATAATTTTTATTTTAATTTCTAATTAATTTTATATTAATTTTCATTTGTATTTTAAATATTTGTATATTTTAAAAAAAATTTATCTTTAGGCTGTATGGGTCTATGTTGTGAGTTTACCAGTAATTATCATTAATTCACCGCGACACAAAATACCACCAGCTCCTAAAACGATGACAACCCTAGACAGCACTGGTACGGGACTTTTCGTAACTGGTTTATTAGCTGAAACTTATGCCGATTTACAGAAATTTTCTTTCAAACAAGATCCAGTGAATAATGGCAAATGGTGTAATGACGGTACGTTTTTTACATCAGTCTTTTCCAAATATTCAATAACAGATGATCAATAATTATGATTTAGGATTATGGAGATTATCTAGACATCCAAATTATTTTGGAGAAATAGTAGTATGGTGGGGTATCTTCGTAATATCTTTGAATGTAATCGAAGGCATTGAATGGATTGCTATAGCTTCTCCAATATTCACTACTTTCATCATTCTATTCTTATCTGGAATGCCTCTATTGGAAAGAGCTTCCGATGAGAGATATCGTGAGTAAGTTTCTGATTTGCAATATTTATTAATCTCTCTAACTTTCATCAAATTTATAGATTTTTAGCTCATATATATCATATATTATTTATTTATTTTTATCAACAAAGAAAATTTATATACTAAAATATTTTAATATATTTCAGTAATGCCGAATATCGCTATTACAAACTATCTACATCGCCATTAATACCAATACCACCATCCATATATGTTGAAGTGCCTCATTTCCTAAAATTTCTTTTCTGTTGTGAATTTCCACTTTATGATTCGTTAGACGTAAAACCACGATCAGCTGTCACTGAATCAACATCAATAAGTCTTGCTGCGTCTACGTAGCTATAGTCACACGCCGGACAACCGAATTCAAAGTCCGGCGTGCAGTCATCTATGACTAGCACAGCCTTTTAAGGCTACTATAATTCTTTGCATTTTATTGTTCGCATCGTCTTTCATTATTCCATTCGGTTAAGAATAATAACTTAGTAGTTATGCAAGTAAAATTCTACGTAATTAGAAATTGAAATAAATTGAAAAAGCATATATTATGTCATTTAAATGTTAATATGTTGCAATTGCATTTTTTACATTTTTTAAATTGAAAATATTGATGTTTTTGTGATTTGAATTCAGAAAATATATAAAATGTTGTTATATAAAAAAAATAATATGTAAAATAATGATTATGAAAGTAGATGCGTATTACTATATTTTGCTAATCTATTAAATGAATTAAAAAAATTTATATTTTTTAAATTTAATTAAAAAACTATACTTATTTATTTTTTAAAGTTTAGAAATTTAAAAATCTTAAAGATAATGTTAAAAAATACTAATAAATATAAAAAAATTAAAATCGAAGTTAAAATCATAATTATACTACCTCGAATATGATGTTTTCGATTTAAAATCGAATTCATCATGATATCTAGATTAAAACATTTAAACTTTAAAAAAATAATTATATATACATATATAAAAAAAATATAAAAATAAATGTGCAATATTATTATAGACTTTCGAAGCTAAATATTCTTCGAAGTTTTTGCTAAATATTCTTCTATTTCATAGAATTCATTGATGTATATATTTATTTCCAATTTTATAAGTGTTCATTTGTTTAATATTACTCTCTTATAGAAAATAAATTGGAAAAAAATTATTAGAACACAATTATATTTTAATGACAGAGTTCTGAAAACACAATATTTTTGGACCACTAGGGACCATATATATATATAACAATATTAGTTGCTTATATATATTTTTACATATCTAAAAATCAAACTTTTGGATAATAATTTAGCAAGCTGGAAAATGGAAGAAAAATGTTAAAAATATCATTAAAATGAAAAGAGCAAAAATGAAAACTTATTTTAGTTTTATAATTGATTATTACTATTTTAAAATCCGTTTTTAATCGATGCAGATTAAACATTATTTAAAAAAAAAAAATCAATTAGAAAAAGTTTTAGTAAAAGTTAATTATATATAGAAAATAAAAATTAATGTTTAATCATAATTAAATTCAAAAAATTCCAAAAATAAAAAGCTGTCTGTCTAAATAATATTAATAGTTATAAGTAAATTAATCGTAGCATTAAATTATAGCAATATTATACATATCCTGTGCCGAGTAGAAAATCGAAAAATAAAGCTAAAATTAAAAAATATTTCTTAGCTGTATTCTTTTAAAAGCAATCATAATAAAAATTAATATCAAACCAATATTATAAAAATAGATATTATGATTCATTATAATTTAAATATATATTTCGATACAAATATTAAAAGAATACAACTACAGACACGCCAAATTAGAAGTATTATCTTGTAAACGATCGTTTCAATCGTTCGTCGTTATGTATATCTTTAAATTTTAGATAATAAATAATAGTTGATTCAATCATGCTTTTATTCTATTCAAACACTTCACTTTTCACTTTATTTTATGGCACTTTAAAATAAACTAACATTAAATAAACTATTGATCATTTTATATATTTTTTTTATTATTATTATATGTATTATTAAATCTCTAACTCGACATCGACACTTTATTCTTATTCAATATTTATAATATATAATGCACATATTGTCCTACTCATTTCTACTTATTTTTCAATATTTCATTTATATATCAATATAAAACTTATATCAAATGTATGAAAAAAATTACTGATCGTACAACTTATACACGACGTATGTACACATTTTTTTATAGTTATAACATAATTAAAAAGGAGCATTTTTTATAGTTATAATATAATTAAAAATGAAAATATTTGAACGATTCTAACACATTCTTTGCCGCAATTAAAGAAATAAAATTTTCTTAATAAAACTAAATTAATCGTACCATCTAACCTAATTTGCATGCAATGTGTATGTGCTATTTTCTAAATGCACAATAAGATAGTCGCAAATACAAACAATATAAAATAAAACAAAAATTTTTTTTTCTTTTGTTGCTATTTGTAAAAAATATTCATCGTATCGGGTCAATTAATAAAGATCGATGAAAATTTCGTAAAGATCACATTATATTTATAAACACATTTTATTTATTCGTATGTATATCGTTAATAAATGGTGATATAATAATGACAATGAAATGTATAGCGCCGAGCATAAAACGAGCAGTCATATTATAATTATTATTAATATTCTCCTTATTATAATCTTACTGTACTGGATGTGTGCCTACCTACTGTGCTTGCAACGTTTATGGTCTTGTCCAAGTATTTTTTTTATTACTTCTTTTTTTCATTTCTTTCCTTTCGTCATCACTAATCTTTATTTATTTACTATTTATTCATAATAATCCATAATAATTAATAATAATAATAATGTAACCACAGATGTAAACGTATGCGTTGTTTCTAATAAGGTATAAACAGTTTCCACACACTAATTGTTTACTTGTGTTTTTCTTTTGTTTTTTATGTAATCGTAATTGTCGTTTAATTATAGTAAGCTACTTAAATATTAATTATATTAACCTCGTGTCTTCGTGGAATTATTTTCTGGCCAATGCTTTAATAAAACGCGGCCTCGTACAAAAAACATTCAATTCCCGTTCGATATAACATTATACATCAAAATGTCTGTCGTGTATATATATGTGTATGCGTGTGCGTGTAGTGTATTCGCGCGCGCGCACGCTTGTGTGGTTATGCTTTTTCTTTCATTTCGATGCGTGAAAGACACTTTTTTGTATTTTCTTTTTTTTTTTTACTTCGTTATGTAAAATTTTTTCTCACACATCCGAAGAAAAAAGTCATCTAATAGAGTTGAACTAACACACGGGGGCAGCACAGCGTTTCGTTCGTTTTTCTTTTTCTTTTTTATTTTTATTTCATTTGAATATCGAAAGGAAACCCAGACAGAAGAGATCGATGTTTGCCTGTGCCTCTTTTCTAGTTTATTTTTATTCATATTTTTTTTTTTTATTTGATGAAAGAAAAAGAAGAAACAAAGCGTCCGAATGACTTCAGAACGCGGTGACAATGCCATTTCCGCTTCCAGCGGCACAATCACTTGGATTATATCCGCATGTATGTAATACAAATATTTCTAATAATATACAAATCATCGTAAATATCATCATTTACCGCCGATCCGTAATCGCAAATGATACTTCGTTCGTCGGAGGGACATTGTCAATGAATCGTAAAAAATTACATAACTTGACGCACGCGCGTTAAAAAATTGGTTTCTATTTGAGACAAATCATATAAAAAAAATATATAACAAGTCAAAATTAAAAACAGTCTCTTTCTAATGCATTTGAAAATTTAATATTCAATCTTCTGATTATCGTTGCATAAAAAACGATTTTTGCAGAAATCATTTGAGTATTCAAATGCATTAGAAAGTAATTTATGATTTATGATATCATACTCTGAAAAGTGATTTGAATGGATTTTGAATTATATAAAAAAAAAATGATAAAAAAAATAAAAAAATCTCATAAAAATACCGTACAGTGATTGTAAAAATGCGACATATACACATATAACTAAGAAGCAAACGATCAAACGAAGATCACAATGTGATATACGGTACGTTGCTGAAACGCTAGGTACGTAACTCATTTTGCACAGTAAGAGCCAATGCTGTATGAAGCGACCGCAAGACGCCTTCTCCCTGAATCAGTATCAGGGGCGCTATCTAACGTCGTATATCGTAACCATAAATGATTTCGCTTCTTCACATTAAATTGCATCGTATAAATCATATCATGGTTTACGTCTATTTGCACAACGGTACGATACATTCATTTTGGCCACTATTCATTGAAGAAGATCTTTCACAAACCTGAATGTGTCAGGCTATTGCATTTGATATATTGCAAACCTACGATATTCTAATGACTTATAAGATAGCCCCATTCTGTTATCATTCCTTAATTTTTCTCGTATTATTTTTCGTAGGGGGGGAAAAGGGCCCTGGGTCAAATATAATAATAAAGTTTGTTATTCGATTCGAGTGTGTTGGGGTGTCGATGAGAAATGGCGTAATAACGTGTTACGAACGTATATAAACGAAGTATTTAACATTATGAGTCTATTAATATCTATACGTATAAGTAGAGAGCTCTAAACCTGAAATCCCCCTACCCCTCTTTCTTTTCACACGTCGAATTTCTCTCGTTTGCTCTTTCACACACATTTTAACTTCTTTCTTATCACTCATCCTCTCTAATACCTCTTCCTCTCTCCTCCTCCCTCTCTCTCTTTCATTTTCTATTTCTTTCTGTCAACATTCGTACGAAATACATTCACACATACATACACACGCGCATTCTTTCTTCCATCTTCATTCTTTTTCCTTTTTCAACCCCCATCCCCCCTAAGATTTTCTATATCTTACCAAATCACACCCTCAATTTTCTTTTCTCAAATTTTAAATCTTTTTTTTTCCCTTTCTCTGAACGACTTATTTGTCTTTCAAGAGAACTTATTTCCCTTCTTTTTCCTTTTCTTTGTTTTCATCAACTTCTTTGTCTTTCTCCAATTCTTTCTCTTCTTTATCCGCCTTTTCTTTATCACCCTCTTTTTCTTCCTTTGATTCCTTCGATTCCTTTGCATCTTCCTTGCCCTCCTTCTCCTCCTGTTTTTCTGGTTTCGGTAGATGAGTATTCATATCAAGAGTAGAGCAAATCTCATCCCAATCCGGGAAGCATCGTTCCTTCATGCGTGAACAGTGTCCCACCAAGTTTGGACAATTCTCCTGCATATAGTCTCGCAGACTGTATGGTGTGTCTTTATCGATATAGAGAATTTGGGCAAGATGTGCAAATGCTACAACGTCCAACTGTTTGGAATGAAATGGAAAGAAATTTATAAGAGGTTGAATATAAAATAATTTTGATTAATATAAATATATAAATAAATTAAAATTTTGTTTACCGTAGTCGGTTCGTCTCCAAAGAAGAAAGGCTTGTCTGCAAGCATGTCAGAAAGAACTTTAAGATCGGCGCAACCGAATTGGGACACCTCTTCTGGAGTATGTACACCCATACCCTGCGCCTTCACTTTCTTTGCGCCCTAAAATAAATATCAAGCATGCTGATTTAAGTATTTAATATACATTTCATATCAATATAATTTAATAATATATTTAAGTGTAATCTGAGCCAAAATTTGACCACTTAAGACTAATTCATTATTCCAGTTATAGATAATAGATAACTATCGTGAGAAGGAATGAAAGAAAAAAACGAAATTTATAATTAATATTTACCTTACGACCGACCGTGAGTTTGAAAAAGAAATTGAGAATGCCATTGGGGATACGAGTACCCAGCACGTGCTGAAGATTCACCTTGTAACCCTTAAAAACCTGATCAAGATTCTTAGTTCGCCAGCACATGACCACCCAGACTAAGTGGTTTTCAATCATCGATATCATTGCGTGGGATACGCTTCGTTGCTCACACGTAAGAACGGCGTCCAGATCCTTACCAAATTTCTGGCTAAGCTCGCGAAGGATAATCGTGCTATCCGCGATTTCCTCACCATTTAGCTCGACAAATGGTAACGCGCCTTTCTTGGAACGGAATTTCATCTTATGGTCCACATTCTGTAACAAAAAAGAGGAAAGTAAAAATTATAATATTGAATTATAAAAAAAAAAGATATTTCAATTTAATTTGATCTTTCCTATTTCAAGTTATTTTTGATTGCTCGACTATTATTAATGTGAAAACATAATATAATAACATAATACTCGCTAATTAATTATATTAACTTTAATTACAATTTTAATACAATAATTGGAAATTAAAAGAAAAATATTCGCTTCAATTCTATATGCTAAAATAAAAAAACTCGTTTATATTATATAATGTGAAATAATTCAAGCTTTAATTAATTAAAAAACAATTTACATTGAATATTTACTATACAATATTTAGAAGCGCGTATGCATATAGGATCAGAAACCTTTGCGATACGAACGGTCGATTCATAGGGAAAAAAAACAGGAAAAAGGAACACCAAGGGGCTTCGATAGCTTCATGACTAAGGTGCTCGTTATTGAAATAAGTTAGTTCAAGTTGTTCAAATCCTGATGCGGATAAATTATTTTTTATTTCATTCAAATTCACTTTTATTTACAAAACGAAGAATTCTTGATCGAAAAAAGGGATTAAATAAAAAATCAACACAATGCGAGAGAAGGTGTTAAGATAAGTTAAGATAAGTACTTAACTTGATTCAACGAGTACGTAACAAATTGCACCTGCGCCTATTTATACGCACTAACGCCACACATGAAGTACACCGTAAGTCAATAAGATATCTGGTGTCCTTTACAGGTGGATCATATTGCAAAGCAATATTGATAGCGCAATATACATCTGAGGAAGATTTCATGCGTATCGTTCTGCGATAGTGTGCTCGATTCTTTTCGACGAAGTTTGATAAAATTCTCTTTGTCAATAAAATGTTTAAAATCCCGTTTATATTAAATCATTAAGATGCGATAAATACAACATAATAATCGACCGAAGAGAAAATTAATACGGATATGGTCCACTTTCTTGAAACTTACGATTTAAAACACTGTCAATGAGAATAACATCTATATTGCCAAGATTTCACTCGAAGTATATAAGAAACTTTCTAGTTACTTGCTGGCCATCTGTTAGAGCATTTTATTGTAAATGAATGGTGACCTGGAATTTCTTGATTTTCGACTTTCTTTAAGAAAATTAATACGAGATGATAAATGACGTAACATATACATAAATATATGCTTTATTACAAATTCTTTGAGATATATTAATAGATATAATTCTGCGTTTAAAATCGTATATCATATTCTGTCAAAAATGTATATATCCTCGACGATTTCATAAAATCCGATGGGGATCGTCGTTGATCCATTTTCAGGGATCTATTTCTCAAAGAACCAAGAATAAGTAAGACAAAGAAATGTCCGAGAAAACGTTTCTTACGTCAATTAAGGATCGACAAGTGGAACAAGCCGTGAGCGTTCGCGTCTATAGAAATCACCTGAATTAACCGTACAATAACGCACGAAGAGACCGGAGCATCGAGTCCGGTCCCACGAAAAGGGGAACAACGTCGCGATATATACGTGGGAATATCTCTTCGGAAAGAGCTCATCATCGTCGGCAATCAGCGAGTGCAGCGTGCAGCTGCACTGTCATCGAAAATAAACGAAAGTAAGTCGAATAGGAAGATCTCTTGGGTTGCGGGAGGGAGAACAGTTTGAGGACAGGCCCTAAAGACTGCAATGCACAGCCTCGACAAGCGCATCTTTGTATGCGAGTGATAATAGCGATGATGGAAACGACGTCGACATTTACGACGACGAAGACGATGATGACGACGACGACGTCAACGGAGGTGCAACGGTTGTTTTGCAATGTGAGCGCGTCGTGATAATGGCGAGTACGAACGGGTGGCACAAGGGGTGGAAGATGGACGAAGAAGAACGATGAGAGGAAGGAGGTTAGCACGAGAGGGAAACGAAGAGGTGGTAGAGGATGTATGCCAATGCGAATTTCAGGGAGGAGAGTCTAGGGAAACGCGAAGAAGGAAAGAGAACGAGAGAGAAAAAAAAAGACAAACAATCGAGGGGAAGAGTAAATCGAAAAAAAAGAGAAGCTTAAACTGGAGGGCAAAAAAAGAAGAAACGATACACATGTGCAATGGTAGCAGGAAAGATAAAGGGATATGGAGAAGATGCTTGGTATGTACCCTGAAATATTATTGGAAACGAACCTTCGTGCTGGACATTGAACTCGTGGGATATATTTCAAACAAACACTGACAGAAAATGGAAAAAAAAAAAGGATATGGTGGGTGCTGAAGCCGTATTCGAACGGAGTAGAATGACTTAAGCAGAAAGAGCGAAAATCCGATATGCTGTAGTGGAATTAAATATCCTCTAGTATAAAATCGATGAACGCGGTCGGTACTGATTAATTCGCGAGTTTACGGTTTTGTAGATGGCGCGATGATCGTGGTGCACTGGTAATTGAGGACGATCGTTAAAAACGTCTATACGTATTCGAAAGAGAATAATTCAAAGAGAAAGAGAAAAAACTTACGATGGAGTATCGCAGAAAAACATATTTTCGAAAGATGAAAAATCGAACAGAGAAGAAAGATAGAGATAGTATAAATTACGTGAGACAGTTGCTTTTCATTCGTGATTTTTTTTAGTCAAATCGGATGTGTACATACACAAGTCAACCGCGCATGCGCGTTCGTACGTTTGAAAAGAACTAGGAGGAACTAGGAGGTTGAAGAGGGAAAACAAACTGACGCGAAAAAGAAAAATGAACGTGTAAGACGAGAACGAGGAAGAACGAAAGAGAACGAAAAGCGAATCAAAGGAAGAGAAAATCAAGGAAAGTAATTTTCTTCGAGGAGACCCTTAAGAGAGGGCTACTAGTCTTCGATAAGATCGTAGAAATAGTGTGAAGAAAATCGCAGTAGAGAAAAAAACTTGACCGAACCGACTGGAGAAAATACAAAACCCAAAGAAAAAGAGCCATACGTAGAAAGAAAAAGAGATGAGACGAAAAGAGGAATGAGAATGTAAAAGAGAAAAGTCAGAGAGGGAATCAGGGAGTGGTACAACAGCGAGGCATCGAGGAGGGGGAATGCGTGGGGTTAGAGAGGGAAAAAAGAGAGAGGGAGCATGAAAAACGAGAAAGAGCGAGGAGAAGACAAAGTCGAGTGGCGCGGAGGGAGCGGAGAAGAAGGATAAACGCAGGGTGAATAGGTGGGTGGAAGGGAGAAGAAACATGCCGGAGGACGATGAACTCTGGCGGTAGGCAGCTTCCGTCGCCTGGCAACGTCCTCCTCCCTTTTCCTCCTCCTCCCTCCCTCAGGCTTCAAGCCGTTATGTCGTGGTATCGTACGTAGGCAGTCCTCGTCATGAACGTAGTAGTCGTGTCATCGTCTTCGTCGGTGACGATCATAGTAGTCGTTGCCGTATTTTCACGTAGTTGTGGCTCGCAGCTTGCGCTGCGTATTGATCGAGCGGGATGCTGCTAGCTGCTACTGGTTGCTGACTGCTCCAGCGCCAGCTAACAGTAAAGTTTAGCCACAGCCCTACACCAATAGGACCACCTTTCTCTTTCTCTCCCCCTCTTCACTTTCTATTTAGTTTATATCCATTTATGAATATCAAAAAAATAAAATTAAATGTAATAAATTATTCTATCTTTTAAATTTTGAACAATTAATAATTTTTCGATAAATAATTAATTTGAATTTAATTATCCTTTAAATGTACAACACTTAAAATATATATAAGAACAGTCTGATTAAAATTTTGTAACATATACTCCAAATCCACCAACTACGAATTATCACATGTGCCACATGTGTGTAAAACAGGAACATCAAACTAAAATCCTGGCCCATCATGACTTCTTCTCATCAAACATTGAACTTAAGTCTAATAATACCACGATATATCTCGAAATAAGTCAACTCCATCATCTACTATATCTACAGCAATATGTATTACCAATACTATTCTTTACTATGTGAAAGAGAGGAAAGCGACATGTTTCACAACATGACCATATGTTTTCTAACACATGGAGCATACAAATGAAATGCAAATATACTTAACATCATACGAATAACTGTATCTTTATCTACATTAAATCAATTTTTCAATCTTCAATTGTATTTAAATATGCAGAAAATAATCCAATCATCAACTACCTACGATTTCTTGAATAACTTCCTCCATCATTATCCATAATATTTAATTCTTCGGTTCAAAAATTCAATTAAAAATCATATTTTTGTATAATTACACATCGATATTCAAAAATTAGATTAGAAATAGGATGGAAGATAAAAAGGGAAAGGGAATAAATTTCTATTGTTTCTCAGTTACGAGAGAAAAGAGTATCTAATCGTGACGCGTCGTGCAAAAATGTCGGTCGGCTATCAATGACGGAACACGTCGTCTCGATGAAAATACCGGCGAGAGGTGAATGGTTACGGCACTTGTAAATAGTTTCACTGCACAAGGCTGGCTATGTCGTAAAGTCGGCCGAGAAGAACCGATCGGCCGAAAACGAAAGCAAACGCAGCCGTGACTGCCAAGTCCAACGAACCTACCACTTGGCACATCCATGCCCAACAGTGTCTTTAATGTACGAACTTCCTAAACCTAAATCCATTTTAATCGTGAGGCGTTGGCACAGAAAGCTACCATTTGGTATCCGTGGAATTGCTCGATGATCGTTCGATGAGTCAGACGATTTTCCTCAATGAAATTTCTTCTTGTTCCTATTAAAGTCGCTTCTGTCAGCGCGCTTAATGATTTAGGGGATGTTATAGACGATATACAGGGGAAGAAGCATGACTCACAGGGGAGTAAATGTAATATTCATCACACACGAGTATCGTTGTAAACTAAGTTTACAAACCGCTTCTCTGTAATTTATAACTACGTGGAGAATATATACTTTGACGAACATAACTGGAAGAAAAAGTAAAATAGCTCCTTTTTATCGATAATTTGAAGATGCACACTTGGAATGCATGTCTTTAAAAAATTCTTTCGTTTAATAAAATAAAACATTTCGTTTGCAAAAGATATCGAAAAAATTACACACAGAAATCATAGAAGAAAATTTTGTCATATAAAATTCTTGTACACGTATTGTTTCCAATTCTTTACTGTTATCGTTTCTAATTCTCTAAAAAAAATTGTCTTTTCCACGTATACGATACCAATACACAAAAATTGACACACATATAAACTCGGACGACTTAATCCAAAAGATTGGTTCCCCTCGTTAAGCATCCACGTTTCACGAGGACTATAGCTTCGTAAGAAAAGAGGAAACGCGAAATTACACGCCGTATCTGACAATGGTCCTGTCGACGACGGCTCTCGCGGAAAATACTCTAGAATAAGAGAAGAGTAGAAAGAGATTCCCCTAACATTTCTTCTCTCCTATTTTCTTTTTCTTTCTTTTTTTTCTTTTTTTTTTTTCTGCGTATCTCGAGAACAATGAGCAATTTGTTGCGTAAAATGGCCGTAGCCCAGTCACTTTGATGCGCTTCAACCTTTCGAGACTGGCGGGGTACACCTCCAGCTCTATAATGGAGAGGACTGAAAAGTGGTCCCCATTCTCGTGTCTAACTCGTACACACCAGGTTGGCCGCCTATCTAACCGTTAACAAATGACCTCATCGCTCGATTACATCCACGGTTAGGCAGAAAAGAAAGAAAGATAGAGCGTGGAGTATAAAGGAGAAACAGAGACCTCTTCTGGACGTGACAGAATCGTGGTACCCCATAAATATTCCTAATGGGCGCCCTGCCGCGATGCTCAGAAGCTGTAAAACGAGTGGCCCCTTATATTCTGTTCGTGGTCTTCACCGACGATTAACTTCGCGGGATTAGGCGGCTGAAAACGATACAGGAGGATGAGGAGGGATTAGAGAAGAAAAAGCTCGTTGACGACCGTCTCTGACAAGCGGACGTGAAGATTATGCGTCTTATGAGATAGCTCTTTTTCTTTTTTTTTTAATATATAGATATTTTTATATATATAAAATATATAATTTGTGTAACACGTGTTGTTCACATTTTGTACAATTGTATATGTAGAAATTTTTAAAGAAAAATCTATTTCGTTAAAATATTAAATTATTTGAATCGAATCGTTTATACGAAATAATTACGAATTTTCCATTTGAAAGATAATACAAAATGATTCTTTACAAATTGGAAATACTCTTGGTGTAATTTTATTATAGGAGATTTTTAAACAGGGAAGGACCATGAATCTCTAGGCTATGTATATTTAATATGCGCCAATTATCCCTCCTAATGGATTGTCAGAAGAAATCCTACGTAAGTAATATGTGCTCCAATGTGGGATGCAGTAGAAGTCTTGCATCGCTTACAATGAATCTGAAAAGACTATGAGCAGAAATTACAGCATAAGAAGATTGCATTCGTTGCACACCGTCTAATCTCCTCGTTGTCTGCCTCCTGCCACGAAATTCCGATCCATAATCATACAATTAGATTTTAACGGATAGCGTGCACAGTACGTGCTCGCTATAAAGCTATATTTGATACTTCTTGTATTCTGTCACTGTCGTACTCGTCACAAGAGAAGACGTTGTTCGAGATCATTGGAAAGATTGGATTCATTTTGTTCAAGAGTTCGATTAATTAAATGCGAATTGTATTCTTAACGTTTTATTATATCGTATAATATGTTCATTGAAATTGTTTATTAAATAAATTCGTTTAATATAAATTAAACTTCCCAAAGTAATAACGAAGTATTATTTTTAACCGCCTAACACGTATTCAATTTCTCTTCTTATACAATTTTTTACTTGACCCATATTAACCGTAGTTTAAAAATTAAAAGGGTTAAGGATGAAGCATCGGAAGATTGCAGCATTAATTATGGTGAACAACGGTTTCTTCATAGCACAAACGTGTATAATAATGATTCCCGGCTACATTCATTCTGAAACGCCTACTTAACGAACGATAAACACTTTTGACCGGTGGAAGTAGGAAATTATGAGAATCCTTTAAAAAGATTGCATGAATGGCAAACCTGCAATTAACATTCATCATACTGCACACTTGCAAACCTGAATACTAAACTTCCACATTCTATGTTATGTTACATCCGCCCAAATAAGTCTAACAATCATGCATATCGATTAAACGATGTTTCACAAACCATATTAGTATATACGAATGTGACAATCTAATTATCATGCGGTGATTTATCTGTGAAAGCGAAGAACATTTTTTCTTCGAACTTAAAATAAAGAAGATAAATATTTAACTGTATTAAACTCTTTCGATACGGATTTCAAAATTGAAAGATAATTTTGATTTTAAATATATATATAATAATAATAAAAAGATAAATAAAAGAATTTTTCAATTATTTTAATGTCTCGTGCAAAGTGCAGAAATAGATCACTTTTCGCTCATTTCGATTTACGATCGATCCTTTTTGATTACGCATTTGGAACAGAGCCAATAAAAAAAAAAAATCCAATCGTACGTGGCGGGACACTGATCGAGAGAACGAAGCGAATCGAGTCTAAAACTCGGTAGAGAGGTCGGTGGCCGGCCTACCTCAACGATCGACACTCGATGCCGCACATGTCGGCCAGCAGTTCAACACGTGTGTGTCCAGATAGTTCACCTTGTTCCCCGCGTCAACGTGCAACAGCGTGTCGTTACACGGGCTACCGCCTCTTTGGCATCGTGTGAAATGGACACGCTTGTACATGAGATTTTACCGCGCAAGTTAGAAAGATTTGAAATTGTGAATGCGAAACAATTAGGTTGTACGGTCGACTTTAAGTCTTGAATGAATGAATTACCGATGATTACTATGATTTCATAATTTTTTTTTTTTTTTTTAATAATTTTTTTATTTACTTTATTCACTTAGAATAAATATATCGTTGCATATCTAATTTAATTTTACGATTCTTTTTCTCTGTCGAGTTAAAAGAGAATTTCAATCTATCAAATAGATAACGATCCTCAGTTTCTCATCGTATACAGAATTATCTGGAAGTCGGTATACTTCTCTGTGGCCGCGTTCCAATGGATCGTCGGCCATCGAACAATGAACTTCCTTCATTGCCGCGTGTGAGATGTCTTACGAAACATTCAAGATAATTTTTCCTTGATATATGGACAATAGAACAGAACCAAAGGAAGCGTCTCTTCTCGTTCGAGGACTGTCACGCCATCATATAGTTGGCGCGATTACAGCATCGCGTATCTTCGATAAGGGTTGCCATAAGAACGAAAGAGAACACGAATCTTTTCTTCGTTTTTCAGGCACAGTTACATGTGAATGAAGAGTTACGTGGAAGACGTATGAATGGATTCTCGACACGAAAAGATTTTCCTTTTTTCCCTCATTTTTTCATTTATTTTTTAAATGTTGAACAGTATAGTTATATAGTTCTTCGTTGAAACGATAGGCATTCATATTTGGTAAGAATTCATTAGTTATCAATTTAATCCCAATAAATGAAATTCTACCGTCTGCTTGAATATTCGAAGCATTCGGACAATTCTAATTCACGCATCGCGATGTCCACTCCTCTTCTTCATTCTCTGTTGAAATACGGTGCAATGAACCCACAAGACGAAACGAATTTCTCGCGGTGGAGGAATGCCACAGAGAGCAAAGCGTTTGCCCGCGCGCAGTCTTTCGAGCGTTCCAACGCGATAAGATAAGCAGTAATGAGGTTCAATTGGAAGATTAATTAATTAAGACCCGCGGCAAAGGGGATAAATTGGGTACATTGCGGTGGTATGCCGGCATACGATGTTTCTGTTGCCACTACATTGAACTTAATCGCCTTAGGTCTTCGTTGTAACTAGAAAAGAATAAGAAAGCGGAGTTCGTACTAGGAAAAGTACTTGAACGATTTGGATTATCTATCTAGCGGAGTTTGTTTTTATGGAGAATTAAGAGAATGGAGAAATTAATTACTCTTTTTATTACATTTATGAATTATTGTGAAAAATAATTTTTTTTATATTTGAGAACATTTTTTATATACGAAAGAAAAAAAATGATATCGAAGGGCTCGAAATATAAATTTTTGAACTGATCTTTATTTAACGAAGGAAAATAATTTGTGTATTGTTCGTCGTAACGATATTCAATGATATTCAATACAAATGTAGTAAGTTTAGAATGTACTATTGAATCAAAGGTTAATCCATTGCATGTTGTATCACATTTACATAAATGGCATCTATATTTTCGCGTCGTTACCCATTATTTATATTTGACATTATAATGACATTAAAATATGCTATAATTCAATTATATAAGTATGATATCTATTTCTGTATAGATATAAGTATTTACAATGGAAAAGAAAATAAATAAAAATAATAAAAAAGAAAAATACATTAATTTACATAAATATATATCCAAAAATTTTTTCATAATCACTATGATATCATACTATCAAGTACCGAAAAAAATTTTGTACGAAGCCATCAATAACATTTAATGGATTTAATGCATCAAATATATATATATTATACGACTTGCTAAAATAAATAGGAGAGAACAAGAAGAATTACGAGTAAAAATTTATGAGAAGATTGTTTTAACAAAGAATAAAAAAAGAACCGTTTACGAAGGCCCATGTATAATGGGGAAACATGGGCCATGTACAGTCATTGTAACATTGTAACATTGTAATCCAATTAAAAGCTAATTTAATTATGGGCGGGGTCCGATTATAACAGCTGCGATATATAAGGGTACAATTTCTCTTGCAGAGTCGAGTTATGTAATTAAACAAACATACGCATCGATAGTTTTTTCTACAACGAAGAAACGAAGAAATAGATTCATCACCTTAAATCACGATTAAGATATATTCGATCAAGAAGAATTCTTGAATACGAATAAAAATATTCGATCGAATAAAAATTGAATCTCAAAATCATAGAACGAATGCAATGATTATATTTTTAAATTGGAGGGCAGATTATAAAAAATTTCTTTTTTTTTTTTTTTTTTAAATTTTTGAGTTAGATCAAGTCGTATTGATCTACTTTTTCATTGCGTTATATATTCGTATACTTGATCTCATGAAATTTTATAGCGTTTATTTTAAATTATTTTTTATTTTAAATTATAAATACAGTTAAAATCGTTAAAAAATTCTTGATGTTATTTGATGATTTTTTAAAAGAATTTTTTATTAAATCTTTTATGAAATCTCTTTTAATACTTAGGTAAACAACAAGAGGTAAAGAACCTTGTATAAATAACTTATCGATTATATACAGGAAAACAGGAAAAATGCTTGGTAAAACGACAATAACAGCTTTGATCAAAGATAAAATTATACCGTTACAACGACAAGCGTTACCATGTGAATTGTTGTTCTAATAATTATTATACATATATATACATATACATATACATAATAATTATCATATGTTTAAACAAAAAAAAATATAAGTATACAAAAATATTTAGATATAAATATTTTTTTTATTCACTATATATAAATAATTTATTATTGAAACGGATATTTTTAATACTTCCACTTTTAATAATTCTCATCACTAACGAGACAACTCAATGGAGTCGAAAATAAGTAGAATTGTGTTTTGTAGATGCTCGAAATTCCACGAATGTCCTTTAAGCCGGTGTCACTATGAAAGTCAAGGGTTAAACGACCTTAAATTCCCGAAACAGTGTCAGCACGATGGCTTAAATTATCCAACAATGTGGAATCAATCATTGAGAAGAAAAAAAAGAGAAAGGAAATAAATGAGTTATGAAGCACCGTCGTTCACTAGCCCAAGAACAAAACCATCATTTTTTTTCTTTCTATTCAGTTTTCTCTCAATTTTCTACTGTTATCTACCCATCTCCTTTCCTTTTACCGATATTTCTTTTCTGAAAAGTCTGAAATTATCTAATTCAAGTTTAAAAAACTTTCTCTTTATCTAACTTCAACTCTAACCTAAATATAAATCAACATACTTTTACCGTTATCACTTATGTTATATCTTGATTTTTTAATCGTATGTAGTCATATAATTTACTTATTTATTTTCTAGAATTTATATAATATACTTATTTATTTTCTAGAATTTATATAATTTAGTTTTTTTCAAAGAGTAAATATTTTATAATACCTCTTTCGAAAAGTTAATAAGAAAAGTTAAACACGAAATTGATATTCCATACTTCGAATTATATAAATATTACATAAAAAAACTAAATTAGAAATTATAATATAAATCTCAGATGAAGATTATATTTATTAATTAAGATTATATTTATTAAAAAAAAAAAAAAATTTGAAAATTTTTCAATTGACAAATAATAACTTGTCTCTTTATTCCTTCGTATATGTACGAGAGATACGCGCAATCGACAACTCCAGAGGTCTCTGCGCTATTTTAAGAAGCCACTGCCCCCGCATTCGTTCTGGAGACTTTATTTCTGCCGCGATAGAAAACCACCGAGATGCATGCCCGGAACCTATTTGACCACAAACTCGATATCTCCCTCGTGTGTCTCAATACGCTTCATCTACGATAAAATACAGGGTGTCTCGCGATGAGATGAGATTGAGAGTAAAAAAAATTTTTTAAAGAAAGATTAACCTGAATTTTTTCTTTTCTCTTATTAATAAAAATACCAAATAGATAACATCGATTGATTTTAAAATAAAATACGCCATATGTGATCATAATCGAGATTTTCTTCAATTGAATGAATAAAAAATTTCAAAATCTATGTTAAAAAAATACGCGTCACTTTATTATAAAAAACCAAATAAAAAGAAGAATGAAAAGATACATAACGATATAATTATCAAAAAGAAAATGATTTTAAAAGGATATTTTTGAAATTATTTATTTTATCTGTTAATTAATTCTATATTTACTTCTAATTGCAATTAAATGAGAAGATACGATTTGTTCCATTTTCATGAGTCACCCGGTATATATAAACGCAACAAACAGTTTTACGATAAGAGAGAACAAATATGTGCGAACACGCTATTTAAACCAGTTGCGTCATCGGAAATTAAAAACGACCTTTCTCATCTCTCTTATCTTGTGTACACGAGTTTTAGTGGCATCTTGAACGGACACACATCAGGATTTCCTGTCGCGCGGGTCCATTACAAAAGCTTAAGAACTTTCATAGAAATTTCTTTTCAACAATGACTATATATTTTCATATTACTTCGCGTCACGCATTAAAAAAAATTAAAAACTTTTAAGCGTAACAACATATATACGATATTTGTCACGGCCAAAGCTAATCCGAAATAGAAGAAATAAATTCGAAAAAGATGGACTATAAATATGACATGTTAGACATCATTTATCATCGATACTACTAAAAGGATACATATGAACGAATGAATTTTCTATAAATCCCATATATTTATGGGATATCTTCATAAAATTTCATTGTCTTTTACATCTTTTACTATTTCGATATTTTTTTATATTTTTATATTTTTTTTATATTTTTTTATGAAAATTATATATTCAAGAGTTTCAAAGAAAATGATAAGAAACTTGCAAAGTGTTTTGCAAACACTGTCTGTACAATTTGTCACTTGTATATCGATATTTGATTCTTTTGCTGTAAATTCTGTTGAATATATTTGTACAAGATTAAACGTTATGGAAACCTACAACCATTCCTAGAATTTCCATATTCAATCGAATACAAAAGCCTCAATATTACACGTACGTAAACTTCAGAATATTTTGAAAAGATTTGCAAATTAAGAAATATAGAATATTTTCGTTCGTGTACTCAATAGAAAAAATTTACACGAACAAAATTTGTAAAACGAAAAAAAATAAAAAAAAGATTACAAAAAAGATCATTAAAAAGCCACTACGAAAAAATGCAAACGACAAATAATAATTAGCAATCAATTATATTGATCTACTATAAAATTATATATAGATAATATTTGTAGAAAATGTACTACACAATAATTGCTACTTTAACAAAACAAGAATTATTTAAAATTTTTATCGTGCATATAATAAGCTTAGATCTAAATTGGAACAGATATTCTTGATAACTTAATAATTTGAAAATTGTATGTTTCTAATTGTTTTGTTTTTGAATTAAAGTTTTTATATATATTTCAGCGAAAATACAATAATAAACGAAGTTTAAGAATGAAAGGATCGATAGTTATCGATCGTTTTTAAAAATGGACTGTATACTTGAAACGATCGATCAGTTGCTAGTGGTACGTATTATTATTTTTCCTATTATGTTCCACATATCGAACATTGCCGTTTGAATTGAGAATAATCTAGAAATTTATTTAATTTTTTTATTAACAAACTTTTTCTTTTTTTTTTTTGAAAATTACATTTCACATTTGTAATAACTTTGTAATAAATTTGGAACATATCCTGATACGAAAAATCTGGGACATTCTGTATGTTTTTCGATTTGGAAGAAAAATCCTAATTTGGCAATCGCAATTGACGCAATGAAATTTATATAAATTTTTTTCTTACGAACCTTAAATGGAAACAGTAGTAAATAATGTGTTGGTATCAATGTTTATGTAAGTAAACTTGTGTATTGCGAATTATTACGACGATACAGTGCACCAGGTGCGACATTTTATTTCTTTTTCAATTTAAATATCCAGTGAGTCAGCTGGTTTCTCAGACGTGACAATTCTGATACAGTGAATTCGGTATTGCGTGTATCTCGAGTAAAAATATATGGAAAAAATATAAGTCGAGTTTAAATGTTTGAAATTATTATAATTAAAAAAAAATTATAAAATAATATTTTCTTAATCATTTCTTATAGATATATAGAAATAAATCAGGGAATTTTGAAGCTTTTATGGCGTAATGCCACAAAGTTATCACAATTGATACGTAAGTATCTATATGACAATCGACCTCTGATGACATTCTGACATTACGAAACATCGAAATATTTTTTTCGAAAAAACAAGTTATTATACTTGTATTAATAATTATGATATATATAATATATCTATTTCATCATAAGACTTCTTATTTTAGGATCTTATATAAATATATTAACTTACATTAAAACCTGCCATGAAGTCTCATTTTCCTGCGAATTATAATCCTAATCATCAATATATATTCCTATTTCAAAAGAAATCAAGATTATTTTATAATCTTTTTCCTATAATCTATTTCCTACGAGCTCGCTAAATCGCAATTACATGAATCATTTCTTAGATCCACAAACGCTATCATTCTGAAGTAAGGATGAAATTTTATCGAGCGATAAATTTCAATTACATGTAACATTGTGTTGTACGCGACGAGAACGTTGGTTGTTATATATCAAAAATAAACATCATATACATTGCGTGTACATATAGGATATTTTATGAACATTAGATTGTCTTAAAATGCAACGGGCAGAATATTATTCTATAAATAAAGATAAATAAAAAAAATTAAATTAAATAATAATATATTTTGTTTATCTTGTCTCTCTTTTCTTTTCAAAATAAAATAAAAGATGAATTTTTTAATTTAATTTTCTTCGAAGATGAAACCTCAAACATGAACATTCATCTTGACACATATTCTATAAATACAGTATTTATTTGTTACGAGTTCACAACTTAGGACTGGCTGTAAGCTAAGAACATAAAATTATAGCCTCATTTCATCTTTATGGATAACAACAAATAGTAGAAAATGACAGTTAAAGACGAAAAATTCAAGCATTTAAAGAAATTTATGATATATCGTTTCGGTGTAAAATTATTCGCTTCATTGGTTCCAAGAAGAAATTTCCTCTTCTTTCAATAAGAGGAAATAATTCTCAAATTGAAAAAGTTCGAATATATAACGAATATAAATATTGTAAGTAACTTTTATATACGTATACTATTACAGCAAGAAACATAACGAAAAGGTTTGGAGCAGGTTTTTCGAGTAGAGATCTGATTACTTGCGATTTACGGCGTCATCGATGCACCAGATGGTAGACAGTATACCACTTTTACGAGTTTGAAGGCTCTCTCGATCGAGTTGGAGAGCTCTTGCCGCCAGTAGTGTCAACGTAACGGGATCGGTAATATTACCAGTATCGCATTACAGATTATGAGCAAGCCATATTACACACGATTGTTTATTGTTGCTTAGATTGTGCAGTTTTGTAATCTAGATATACCTTTATAATGTGGAAATAAAATAAGAAAAAATGATATAAAAATAATCGATTTTAAGAGAATCTTTTCTGAATTCTTCATTACTATATAGGAATGACATATAGCATATAATATATAACAATTAAATAATAATAAATTAATAATAATAAAAAGAAAAAGATTCTTTTAAACAATCTATTAATAAGTAATATTATAAATAGAAAAGTAATTTCTTTTTTTATTGAAATTTAAAGTCATATAACTTCTAAAATTATTTAATCAGAGGGTTTTAATAATAATCACTCAGGTTAGAATTCTATTTGAATAGAATATTAAAGAGAGCTATTAAAAACTGAAATTTTTAATTATTATATGAATTGTAAATTATCAACAAATATTTTTTAAATTCAAATCAAATTATAAAATTAGAATTTTCTCATACAAAAAAAAATATTTTTTGATTCTTTTACTATGACTTTGAATAAAATTATCATAAAAGATAGAGAATAGGTTTATGAATTTCCAAATAATTTCTTGAGTCTAAATTTAACACTGGTATCGTTAAAAACTGATAACCCAAATACATAATCCATATATAAAATTCAAACCAATTTTTCTTTATTTTTTAAATAAAATTATTCTATTGGATAGAAAAAAGTATTTGGCATCAAATTTTAATAGAAATGTGTCTAAGCATTATAAAATATTTTTTAATAAAGTTGCGTGTATGTGTGTGTGTGTGTGTGTGTTCGTTGTTGTTATTAATTTTAGAAATTAAATGTGAAAAACTCAGTCTTTCTCCGAACAATACAATCATTTGATTGTTTTCTGATATTACCTTTTCTTTGAAAATTTTTATTACTCTTTCATCGATCAATAAATCGTTTTATTCCCTATAATTAGACTTGTTTTATATTTTTACAATCTACCATGTAACAACAATCGAGGCTTCACTGGTCTCGATTCCAGGATATACCATTCCAGTGAATCATCAACCATGAATAATTACCGTCTGTTTTCTGATCGTTCTCCTCGATAAGGAGGATACCACGTTACCGAGACATAATCGCATTACGTTAGAATCCGCTAATTTGTAACCACCTCATTAGGATAAGGCGTTTATCGCTTATACATTGATTCATTCTTATTGAACAACTGAGCAATTATCTTCGATGAGCTTTTTCCGATCAATGCCACTTTTGTTCACTAAATAAGAATCATTTATCGATTTGAATGAAAGAAATTCATTATTTTATTTATTATTATTATTATTATCTATTATGTTGTTACTTATTTTATATACAAATATTATTTATATTACATATATATATATGTAAATAATAAATATATCGTTATAATAGTTATAAATAGTTTTCATTATATAGTTTTGAATAAATTTTATCATCTATTAAGGCACAATTTCAACTTTCTTTTAATGGTATTCAGTAAGTTAAAATTATAAATAATTATGTAAAAATATATTGATATCTTATATAATTGCACATAATATTAATATTTCCATAATGAAAATTGATTATGTTCCAAAGAGATTTGATATTCATAGATAAATGTAACTCATGTTATATGAGACATTAACGATTCATGTAGTGTTGTTGGATAGAGATATAATTTCCACTAGATGTATATAGGAGGCACTATTTAGTTCATTAGTAATGTAATGCAATAAAGTTTATAATATAAAATAAACATGATCACAATTATTTTTTTAAATTAATTCTTGAATTTTCTCTTTTTCTGTCTTTTTTTTTTTAATTTTAACTTATTATTATTATTACATTTAATTATTACGTTATTATATTGAAAAATTATAATTAATTATTTCTCTATTCACATAAACAAATAAAATTTCTATACATAAAAGAATTCATTTTTCAGAATTATATATTTCTAAAACTACAATTAAAATATTTAATAAATTGTTTGAAAAGCCTACAAATCAATATCCAATCAAACACCAATCATTCCAAACATGATCAACCTCAACACCATTCAACAAAGAGGAACGCTTTCTACGTGGTTACCAATGAATCGCGTGAACGCATTTCTGCACGCATGCGCACGAATTCGAGGCACATAAAACAGTATGTGCAAGCGACAAGTAAATCAGTATTCATAAAGCACGATGACGAGAAGCGATTGAATAGACTATCTATTGGATGAGTCGAACAAATCGAACGGAGGATGCTTTATATAGGAATGGAGAGAACGCGTATATCACGAATTGCGTCTTCGAATGGACAGTCCTCGGACGGAAACCGCGTCGCGTTAATGCGATACCTATTGACGACCGTCGATGGAAAACAACCTTCATATGTAAGGTTTCACGCATACATACATTTTTATGTATACTGTATATTCTTTTATGTGCAGAGAGTATAGATCTTTTGCGTTCGCTGAATGGTGGATTAAAATTGATTTCTTTCTATATTTCATGAATGTGTATATGTTTATATTTATAAACGAGATTAAAAATCGAGACTTTATATTATTTATTAAAAAAACATTATTTATTTGATTTTAAAAAATAGATTATCGTTGATAGGTTTAAATTGAACTGAAAATATTTAAGGAATTAAATTGATATTCGTATTTTGATATTATCGGAATTTACAAAACTAATTACAGCAACGGCATTTACGTTAAAAATAGCAATATGAATAATTCACGGAATCCAGAGCAAAGATGAAAAAATGTAAAAGCAAAAAGACAAAAAGGAAACCATGACAAATGGAAGAAAAGTCTGTACATTTACAATGATCATGTTACTACGTCGGAAATTCTGTCTTTAATTGAAGATAACATCTACTCCTGCCTACTCGCTTGGTTGCTTAAATTGCAAAGCAAGAAACTGCATAAAAGAGTCATGTGCAATATGATTAGGAAATTTTTCTTGGAAGATAAATTGGAAAGAAATAATGTTTGACGCGTTAAATTAATGAAATTAACAATATATTTGACGGATATCTCTATCCAAAAAAAAAATGTATAGAAAAAAAAAATATATTCTATTGATAAAACATGTAAAAAAAAAAAAAAACAGATAAAAAAAAGAAAAAAATAATTTTATTTTGACAGGTTCTTGTCCATTACTAAAACAAGATATGTTCCTATAAAGAACAAAGAAGATATATCGCAGTTGTGCAAAATAATCACTATGCATGTATAGGTATGAGAAAAATGCATTCTTAATATATGTAAATTCTTTAATTCAAGGATATTCAAGAATATCACTCTGAAATTTTTTTTCATTTTAAAATTCAGTCGAATTTTTTTTTAATTCTTTTTTTAATTTGACAAATATTACAAAATAAATATTATATATGATATTAAAAATAAAAACAAAAAACAAAAATAATATAGAATGAATTTGTTTCTGAAACATTTTATCGCGAACTTAATTTCAAATAATTTCATCACGTATATGACAAAGTATGCAAATTAAATTTTTCTTTCAACAGAAATGATATTTAAATGAAGATATAATTGATATTTGACATTTAATAAAATAATTTAATAAAAATATTTATAGAAAATTTTAAAAATATTATTTAAAATTATTTGATAAAACCTATTAATTTTATAGTATGAGAAAAAAAATCTATTATAAAGCAAATTTCAAAGAACAGATTTGTAAATATACTGAAATAAATGATGAAAATCTTTTCTTTAATTACTTATTGATTTCAAGAAAATAATTTACAATTTTATTTATTTTTGTTTTAACTTTGAATAATGTAATTGCAGAAATATAAAAAAATTCAATGTTTTATTTTAACATAAAAATATAAAAAAATGATTAATTTTTTGTAATATGAGAATATAGAAATTTTTTAATATAAAAATTTATAAAAATATATATCATAAAATAATATTATTTTTATTAAAAGAATTTCTCTTCTCTAATATATATAGCTATATTTAAATATTAATAGCTTTGTTATATCGTCTAATAAAGGCTCTATGAAAATGTTTCTATTATTATAGTATTCACCATTCTATTAACATTTCCATTAAGATTATTATCGAGAATTAAAGAAAAAAATCTGGCACTCATTGAAGCCTATATACCAGCCTTAATAAAGAGAATCGAGTTACGCATTTGAACAGCCGGAAGACATATCAAATACCTCCCACGGTGAATCAGAATAATTTTCGTTCAAAAATTTAAAAACAATATTACTCTGTTACTTTTCAAACTCAATACCTTTATTTTTTTCTTCACACATTACAAATAAAATTGTAATCATGAATTGAATTAAAATAATGATAATAATTTAAAGATAATATCTGTTTAAATCATTCATAATGTATTAATATTTATATACTTTTTTCACTTTTAAACTTCATCATATTGTTGTGCATAAGATTCAAATATTTCAGAGCATTTCATTTATACAAACGCCCTCTATATTTCTCGAATAAATCTAACTTTCACGCTAATCTTTAAACCTTTCCACAATCGCTATAATCACATCGTAAAATTCTTTAGATTCGACGGACTCTGAACACAAGTGGCTCTGGAAATTCCAACGAGATATGTTTCATAGTACATCGTTGAATGCATGTGTATGCATTTTTTTTAAACGTATAGAACTTTCAAGAAATTATTTTAAAAAGCACAGGACATGAAATAAAGTAAGAGAACAGTTTATCCACATCTTCTCTACCTATTTCCGGTGATTTAAAGAGTCTGACCTGACTCAACTATGAAACGTGCACACAACGCACGATTCCTCGTCTCATTTCTCCCTTTTAGCTTTTAGCTCGAATTGATCAAGAGCAGACATAGTAGGCCAATCATGTGCCATCCAGAATGAAAGTCTTATTAACGCAATTTCATGTATTATAGTCCGATATAATTGCTAAATTAACACGCTTGAGATTAATAGAGGATAATATTGTGAAATTATTGCGAATTTGAAATCATTTCGCTCGGTAATTATGATTTGATGATATTATCAACATTTGATCGTGAAATATTTATGTTTTAACACATGGAATAGTAAATAACAGATGCGATTGAAAAAAATTAAATAATTTTTTCGAGAATAAGATTTTCCCGATGAAATCAAGAAAATAATTGATTGATTACGTAAAATCGAATTGATATTTTTTTTTTTTTTACAAAAAAAATATTGAATATAGATCATAAATATATTTATATATATTTATATATATTATATATATTATATATATTTAAATATATTTATATATTTTTTCAGTGCAAAATGAAACATTATTATTTGCCACAAATCCAGTGATAAAATAATTGATAATAGTTAATCATGTCTATGGATTGAGTGTGATTTTTACTATTCATTTTATTTAAAAAAATGTAAATAAATTAAATTTGAATAAAATAATCCTAATTTACCACAATACAATATCAATCAATAATTTTTGTAATTTTCAACAACAAGAAACAAACTATTCATTTGTCTCATTAATATTCATATAATTATTTATTAATAGGTAGGAACTTGCGATTTTTAATTAGATTCCTGAAAAACTAACTAACTGAAAAACTAACTTCATCTGTCTCAATAGGGATTGATGTGTTATAAATTCTCATGAACATCTCGAGAACTTCGAGAACAGGAAATTTTTCCAAATTTATACTGGCATAACTTACTTATATAATTCATATGAGACATGGAAAACTTGACAAATTGTACATATTTCTTAATGTTTCATACTGTACATCATATTGTATATTGAAAACTTCTTTATCGTAATATTATTATCAATAATATGTTTTATATAATGATTAGATAGAATTTTTAATTAGAGATAGAAAAATATTTCAGAAAAAAAAAATAAATAAATAATATAATATATATTCCATTATATTCCATAACTTGGAATTATTTTTAAATACTTTCGTCCGTTAATGCAGGTGCAGTTATATATATTTTTTTTAATAAAACATGGCCTTGAATAAGATTTCCAATCCTTATATGCCCATATTTTTCTTAATTATATATTGGCGTGCGAAATATGATTGTTTTAACTACTGATTATATTATAATAAAATTATAATTAATTTGTGAATTTATACATATTTTCGTATTTTTTTATAAATATTATATAATTATGAAATTGAAATATTCGTTATATCTTTATTTAAAACTTCATTAACTCTTTTCACATGGTTCTTATATACAATCCCTTAACTAGTCGAAAGAAAACGACGAGTTAAGAGGATAAAAAAAGAAAGTAAAGGAAGAGTTATTTTTAACTATACGAATTCTGAATTTACTAACTTTGGATCTTTTGGACTTACAAACTTTAAGTTTGGTAATTCTAAAAATCAGAAATTTAGTATATCAAGTTTAATACACTTTGCTAAGTTTTAAATTTATAGTATAAAAAAAATTTTTAGTATATTGACGATTCAATTTAGTAAACAACAATTTTAAATGCTTCTAATATTTTGAAATCTTACAAAATATTAAAAATATGAATTAAATGAGGTTCATCGAAATATCATCGTAAGAAAGAAAATTATTTTTCAACCGAAAATATTTATTAATGAAGAAATAGTTTTCCACAAAATTCCGAACAGTTATATTAGTTATAGAATATATATATATATAATTATAATTATAGAATTAGTTATATATATTACAAATATAATATATACAAATACGAAATAATATATATAATATATATATGTATAACTTGTGTAATAGTAAAACACTAATAATAAAATATTTGTTTTAAAATGTTATTCTTCATAGAAGAAGAGAATATATATGTATATAATAATATTTAACTGTGTATGATAGGAATGGATCAAATTAATAATATCAAATTAATAATATTAAAAATATTATAGGAGAGAAAAAGATTACATTTTTATATTAATGTATCAATTGAAAATGTGAAATAATTCTAAAAATGTATTTGAAAACTAAAACGCATAATGCCACGTGAAGCCATAAGTAGGTGACACATTAATATCGTTCCATATATGAATCAGCAATCATAAAGTCTTTTAAAATTTATATTAAGAAACATAAAGAAAGAGCCATATAATTAATAAAAAAAATAATAATAAAGATAGCAATAATAAGAATGTATAATATGATAAACAATTAAGAACCTTACAAGATTAGAAAGTCTTCTTATTAAATTTTAATACATAATATTTCATCCAAATTCCGACAAATCTTCTAAATCGAATAAAATTTATTTTAGTCACAATGTCAATTATGAAATTCATTTATATCCGATGATCATTATTCTGAACCAGCTCGAAGGTCAATCCCATGATTTGCGATATCAAAATAAGTAGGCAACGATTCGAAGTGACCGATCAATCATGCAATTTAAACACTCGACCAAACTGCAATGATCGCTTAATCGGAAACACTTGGACGATGTAATAAAGCTCGCTAAAGGTGTCTATGGCTGCTGACTTCTCCCAACCTAAATACCAGACCACTTTGTTTTTCCTCGTGAACTACGTTCTCCAGAGAGTTCCTATGAGTCACCTCATTCCATGGCTCGTTAAATCCCGACCCAGCCCAAGCCATAACTGGAGTCCATAGAATGGTTTCCTTCTAAAACCTGTCTTCCTCGAAAGAATTTCGACACCGTTGCCTATCTAACTCATATTTAATCTATCAACTGTGATATAACTGATGTTATCTGAACTTTGACAAAATTTAACAAACATCATAAATTTAGGTTTTTATAAATGTTTAGAAATTTTGTAAAGCATGCAGAAACGTGCCAATAATAAGATTTATATCAGGAAGAACAATTTCAACCACATTTATACATGTGAAATTTTTACTCAAAATCTTTTAGAAGTAATCTATTTTCGATTAATTGCCCAAAAATCATATAATACACGGTCGAATTGATTAAAACGAAATACGTGACCTCGATCAACTTGTATTCTTTGCAATGAAATCTGCTTTCTCTCATTACACCGTCATGAAAGTATAATACTTATGCTCGATGGAGCACCGATAGATCCTCACAACGTGGTTACTTATTGCAGAAGTACCAGATACGATTCCTTCTCTTTTATGCCGCTATCCCCACCTCCAAACAAACCACCGCTACAATCACCCTCGTTTAACAGACGAGTGTACAATGCAATTATAATGTATCGTTTTCGTAGTCGATTTCTCGTGCTTAATATGTATCGGAAACCGGTCGCGAATAAATCGGACCGGAAACGAGTTTAGCGTGTGGAGAAACGTCGGAAACAATCGATTGGCCGGGCACAAATGGCTCGGCCCGACAGACCTTCGTTCGGGCATGCGCATTACGTACGCGTCTCTGTCTATCCTATTCACTCTTTCTCAATCGTTCGCACAATTCGTTGCTCTCTCTGTTATCCATCCAAAATGCTATCAAATCTTTGATAATCGATTTTAATCCTAAAAGTTACTTGATGAAAAGAAAACAAATTATATTTAAAAAAAAAAAATAAAAAACAATGATCAACGAATAAATAATTGATAACAAAATGTATCAAAATAGAACATATTAATAAATAAAATAAGACTTTGTTATATATACTTAATTATATAGATATAATTACGTAGATAATTATATTTGGAGCAATGAATAAATAGAAATTCTAATTACTATTACAAAAAATGAATACGATTAAAATGTATATGTGTAATTATATAGAGTTATTTGAAAAAAGAAACGAAAAACGAAAAAAAATATATGAAAAACAAATATTTTACAAAAAAAGAAGTAAAAGAAAATGAGAAAACTGAATTTTTTAGATAAAGTTTCATAAAAAAAAAATTATGCATTTAATATACATAGTTAGAGATTGCAATATATTAAGAAATATGGAGCACAAGTGCATACCTATATGAATGTTTAGAAAAAACTTAAGAGAGAACTCGATGGATAAATTAGCACAGTTTCACGCGTTCCTGTGTCCCGCTAACTTTCGCACTGAAAAGCGCGTCTTGCCAAGAAAGCGTGAGAAGCAGATATAAAACAGAGAATTCTTGTTTCAGATTTTTTCATAACCTAGTTTGGTGTATTAACAACTTATACTATTTTAAACCTCATTATACACTTTTGAAAGTGGTCTCTTCCTTCTCTTTTATTTCGCAACACCATGTAAATCGTGCATTCTTTCAAGGACTTCCAATATTTCTATGAATATTCAGATGCATATTATAAAGCTCTGTATTTCTTATTATTTCTTATTATTAAATATAATTCTTTATATTTATATACATTTTTATTTTTATTAAAATTCATTATAACAAGTAATTGTTTGAAATAATTATCTCTTTATTTCTTAGAATTTATATATAATATATTTTTTGGAATTTATTTATATTATATAAATAAATTAATTATTGTTTTTAATATGCATATAATATTAATATATTCATTTTATACTTGTTATTTATTTGTAAAATAATTATCTGAAAATATAAATTTAAATATTAATAGATTTTAGAAAAATTAATAGATTTTAAAAAAAGAGATGAAAAGAAAAATTCTTTAAAAATGTATATTAAAAATGAATGAAAGATATAGCGTAGCACTTTTGATATATCGTAAAATAGTTGACGAAAATCTTAAAATATCAGTCTTGAATTTTAACATAAAAATTCCCCTGATTTTAACATTACATAGTAACCAGAAAAATAATTTATTATTACTTTACATGATACATTCTTCACAAGAGAATAATTTCAAGAATAAATAACAAACCACAATAATCCAGATTGCATTCTTCGATTTTTATAATTTGGCTTTAAACAAAGCAATAATTGCTATAATAAACTATAATTGCCAATAAATAATATCAAATAATATTGGAGATTCATTAAAATTGTTAAAATTTGTTAAAATTTTTTGATTCAAAAATTATACAAGCGTCTTTTTTAATGTTCGATAATTTTCAGTAAATTCAATTTATTTTATTACGAGATAAAAAAAATGTCTTTCATAATACCAAAGAATACTTTCTAAATGTAGCATTCAAAATCAAATACATATAAAGAGATACTATTATATATATATATATACATTTATCATATAATTTATAAAAATAGAAAGCATTTCTTGGAAATTGCAGACATGCTTATATAGTTGGTGCAAAATTGGTCAAGTTGGCCAATTGATCTGGGCTACTCCATGCGTTATTTATACCTATCTTGATAATGATTAGTTCAATAGGAACTTCCTCTGTATTACCTGTGACCTCTTTTGTTCCAGTTCCACTATTTTACTATTCGAACAAGCACTCATTATAAAAGAGTTACTACGATTCTTCGTATGGGAATACAATCTAGAAAATCGTTCTGGAAGGCAATTTCTGACCAACTTTGAACAAAAGAATGATTTTATTTATTTTGCGAATTAAATTCTTAAGAAATATATAGAATCGCGAAAAACTTAAATAAAGACTATTATGAATAACTTTATTTTTTACATTTCCCAATTAAAAGATTTAAATTAAAAAAATTTCTTAATTAAAAATATTCTATGAAATTTTTTTTATAATATTATATGTATATGTATATACATAGTATGTATAAACATATGTATAAATTATATTTTATATATTTAAATTATATTTTATTATTAAAAATATATTATATTTTTCAAAAAGAATTAAAAAATTATATAATACAAAAAATTTATAAAAGATATAAAAAAATATTAAAAACAATATATTCTATTAATGCCACAATTATTTCTACAATCAGAGCAGAGTATGAGTTTGAAATCACGATTCAGAATCAAAGTATCCACAACCAAGTACCGGAAGTGGAGGCGTCAGTAACATTCGACAATTGCAACTGATAAATTACATAAAGTACAATTCTCTATTAGCATATCTAAAAATAACTCTTCCAATTCAAAAAGATTAACCAGACAAAACCATATCATTTTATTTAAATCGATTTTGATATAACTATATAATTATTGTTTGAAAATATATTTTCTCATTTTTTCTTTCTTAAAAAGTTATTCGAAATTACAAGCATGATATATGAACCTCATGAACATTAATTTACCAGAGAAAAATAAATAGGGATAAAAATCGGATAAAAAAAATGTCGATCTTCTAAAATCTGCTTTTCAAAGTCTCCATATGTGAGTTCCCCTTCAGGGAAAAATGTTATATGTTCAACAGATGTCGAGGGGAGACTCCAGTGACAGTGGTAGGTAAAAAAAGATATCATTATAACAACGATTAAAAGAGAAAGGAAAAAATAATTTTCAAAAAATAACGACTATCCTAAAATGAAATTCCACTCGTTTCGAACCCGCAGAAAAGTTCTTGAATTCTTTTATTCTTTAACTATAATACATAATATATATAAGAACATTAATTTTAATTTCGTTAAATAAAAATGGTTCGTTTTTTTAAAAAAGAAATTATAATTATAAATTATTTTTAAAAAATTGAAAATAAAATTATTCATTTCAAGTTATTATCTAAAAATATTTTAATGAAGGATATTATGATGAATTATGAAATATTATGAACTATTTTCTAACAAAATTCATTCACGTATAATACCGTTCTACAATATATTATATATTATTATTTAATTATTATTCAAACAAAATTTCATAATATATAGAAAGAAAACAACGCCATCTACTTGTTTTCAAGAAGATCTACAATAAGACGTCCTGATTATTTATCATTTGTTTCACGACCCGCGACCAATATTGCCCTCTCTGCATCATGCTGTCAACGATATAAATAAATCGATGCAAAAACTGTGTATAAACACAGAGATAAGTGCTTATGTAGTGTGATTATCCCGAAAGAAAAAAAAGAAATTATCTCCGTCTTTTCTTGAGTACAAGATCATCATCCAGAACATGTTAAATATGTTAGCGCCTAAAAATACGACAATTCTTCATAGCGTATTAAAGATATTGTTTAATATAACATGATATCGATATTGTATTTGTAGAGAAGCGATGCAACACATAGTATGAAGCAACGATTAATAATCGACACTCAATCACATCTAGTGAATAGTCCCGTTGCGTACGTTCGAAGTTCGAAGGAGTCTGCTACGCGTCCTTTCCATCCCCATTGAAAACAGAAACGCGCAGGATCAAACCACGACGCACACGGGGGCATTTTGCCTCTGTCAAGTTAGAAGCCCTCCAATAGGCTCTCCGGCTCGCCCCCCACGCGAGACGCAGAAACCCGTTTTAAAAGTCCGTAGAGGAATGCATGCCGCCGGGCCTTTCACCTCTTTCACGAGAAAATATATTTTCATGCTTTTCGATCGTATGCACCCGTCATCCGGCTGCCTTACTCTCGTGGCGGATATAAAATTTTTACGATGGAAACCATAGCTACGCGCAATAAGAGAAATCGTTGATTAATTTTTTTTTTTTTTTTTTGAAACGTTGAAAATCGGAACATGATCTCAACGAGATCACCGATGTTTTATTTGGATGAAAGTTTCGTGAAAGATATATATATATATATATATATATATATATATATATCGAAGCGAGATCTAATAATAAAAGATTGCTAAGTTCGAAACAAGTTTCATGTTCTCGTGGATTAAGCTGACGTGTATACATATCGTATAATGGGAATGAGATTCTTATATGTTTAGCTATTACATGCACGATTACATGCTTAAGTCTTGCCACCATCAAAAGAGACGTGAGTACATTATCGCTGCTTGTTTAAAAGCTTGAGTGTAAACATTATAAGGTTTCTATAAATATTTGTATCTGAAATTCAAGGTAAGCTACTAGATTACTTTAACCCTTTATGGCATAAAAATCAAAAAGTTCTATAGTAAAATTTTAAATACATTGATAAATGTTAAATTAACTTACGTAAAATCTCATGTATTTAAATTTTTAATAATTTAAAAAAAATATGCAAATATTTTTTTCAAGTTTTCAGTTAAGAGAAATCGATATCGTGGTAAGAAGTATAAAATTCTTGAGAAAATCATGAATCATGAGTGAATGATTTGTCAACATTGTAACAAGAATAAATTTACAATCAAAACGAAACCCCGATTGCGCAGAAAGTAACGAAAATCGATCGAAAATTATATTGAAAGCGCATTTAAACATTGCTTTGAGCACACAAAGGTTGACAAGAGTCGCCATTTTGAAATAATCGGTAAAGGATTTATCTTTTGTATCTTATTTAAATATATCATGTTCGACAGTTTGATGAAATTATATATATTTTTAGTATAAGGAATACATTGAAACTTAACTTAACTGGCTTATAAAAAATCAAAAGGACGCGTTCTTGGATATCAGAAAGAAACATGACGCCTAGAGTTCAACCTTGGGAGCATTATACTCACATCGATTTTGTTTTGTCTGTATTATGAATTTCGAAATTCAAATGATTCTTATCAGAGAAGATATAATAATAGACACTTACCTCATATTTAATACCATTGAGTCGCAACCATGTTTCCACCTTGAGACAATAAGGTGAGATGGATGGCAAAAGAGGTATTCGGGAGAACTGATATAGATAAACAACATCCTTCTCATAGTTGGTTTTATGCACGCTGATAGCTTTGGTCGGTGCCGAGGATGGCGTAGCGGCCGCGGCGTCAGCAGTCTCTTCTTTTTTATTTTCTTCCTTTTTCGCCGCATCTTTCTCCTCCTGCTTATTGTCCGGCGGCGTTTCGTCCTTCAATGCTTCTTTCATCTCTTTCACATCTTTTATCTCTTTGCTTTCCGGCCCAGTATTTTCTGTTTCCGTTGCCATCGTCATTTTGATTATTTTTCACAAGTCCAACTGATCTTAATAAAAACGAGAAAACGTTTTGTACGAGCGAGCAAGGAAACAAACGTCGACGAACAAGTTCTCGAGCGACACTGGAAGCCTATCTCTCGAAGACAGCGCGCACCACACAAACGTATGCCGGGTACTCGTCGATCCCTCTGCTTGCCGGCCGGTTCCTTCTCGTCGCTGTCCCGTTCTGTCCACAGTTCCTGTCCCCCCAGCTAAAATTGATGTTGCGCATGCGCAAGCGCCACACCCCACTGCTATCGCCATATTTAATTGGCCCGCCACCCCTGCCCGGTCCGCGTGCCACTCTTTCTCTCTTTCTCTGTTGATTCTATCTTTCTTTTTTCATCCAAGTCCCTTTGAATCCCTCCTTTCCTCCCGCAAAACCCCCATAAGCAGGTTCGCTTCCACTTCGCTGTGGTTAGTCTCGCCTGGCAACACTGCCGCCATCGCCATCTCAAGAGGGCCGAACAAACTCGCAACTATGTATTTAGGTACCCGGAATGAACTATGAAACATTGTAATATATAATATATATATTTCTATTATTAAATTGTATCTCAATTTTCCTTTATTTATATATATGCTATTAGCATGCTATTAATTTTTATAATTATATGATACAAGTAGTACTTGCAGTGATAACATATATTTTTGTTTCATATATTTATTATATTTTAAATTTAGATTAATTCTAATGCTCTCTCGAGAGAAGAACAGGGCTCCATAGCGTTCTAGTTTCAGACCTGAACCAACCCAGCCAACTGCTCTTCTTATTTGTACAAAACCGGCAACGTCGCACCAGACCGGCGTAACAACGAACCCCTTTTCACGGATTACTTTTTTCCACTTTCTATCCGATAGACTCCATTTGGAAAACTACCTGCCACAACTTGCGCCGTCCATGGGTATAAACTCTCTTCGAATCATACTTCTTTGCTTTTGTCTTTGCGTTTGATGTTTTATACTTTCCTCTCTTTCTTTCTTGGCTTTGTTCAATGATCTTTTCATTCTTATTTTTTTGAAATATCATATTGATTGTTAAGTCTATAAACGAGATTATTATGCCGTTATACAATTAATCCAATCGGGATTATTTTTTCTGTAGATATCGTTTCGTTTAAGAATAAATATCAATAAGTGTTGCAAAAAGCCAAATTTTTTTATTTCAAGACGCAAATTAATGATCGAAGGAATAAGAATTGATATTCCAAATCATTTCAATTATCGATAGAGATAACAAAAAAAAAAAGACGTATAAATATCGCAGTTATCATTTCTTTTATATATTGTACTTTTTTTGAAAATTAAATTTTAATATAACATGTTATTTTTTAATTCTATGAAATTTTTTTTGGTAGTACAATGTTTTAACAAGGAAAGGAGATAACAACGTTTTAAAAGTGAATAAAAATTTATTTACTCCTGATGTGTGTTATAATATTCCCCACAATGTTCATGACAAATGTTCATATCGTTGTTCATAATGTGCGCGTTATCTGTCGAAAACTCTTGTGTATAACAGGAAAATCATTGACAACACTCATTTGAGACATAATTAAAATGCATAGTGTATATAGTTACTTCCAAATGATCGAAATTTTTTTATAGAAACTTGTTGCATTGCAAAATATTGAATAAATGTATCTGAAGTGTATTTAATAATAGTTTAAATTTAGAAATATAAATGCATAAAAAGAGATAAATAGTAAAATATATACATATTTATCATTCGTACTTTTGCGCTAAAAAAAAATTTCATTCGTCTTTTAATATTATTTTTCTTTTTGACTGAAGTTGGCACTATCAATGGCGAAAAATAATCGAATATTAACACTGATCGATCGATACCAACAAAATATGATGATATAATGGCCAATGAAATCCCTCAAATTCACATTTCAATGATCATTAAGATTATTATTATTATTATTATTAAAATAATATATATTAAATATTTTTTCTAAAAATATAAGTATATATTTGTATAAAAGTATACATGCATATACTTCTAATAACATTTCTATTAAAATTAATGTTCTATTAAAATTAAAAAACTCAAGATCTAAGAAAAATCATTCTAGAAATTGCACAATTGATTTATAATAGAATTGATAAAAAAAATTTAAATTTAATTAAATATTAAATTTTTTAAAATAAAAATGTGACTATTAAATTAAATAAAGAATTCTTTAATATTATCTAAAAAAATATTTATTATTTTAAAAAATGCTGATTATTATAGAAAAAAAATATTTAAAAAATAATTTCATAAAACATAAATAAATTTCATCATTCATAATAACTAGAAAAAAAAAGAATTTATATCAAACTGTATTAAAATATTAAAGTATTAAAATTGTATTGCAGTTCTTCGTACCAAATCTTTTTTTTTAATAAGCCATTGAAGACTTTACAAGGAATCGATTGATCAATGCTGATACCTCACTGATCGATCTTTGCAAATTGCATTAAGATTGATCACTATGTTTTAAAGCAATGAAATATTTATTAAAAAAAGAAATAAATAAGTTTTTTTCTTTTCGATAAAAACACTAAATCAAACGTAAATGCATTTGCTGATCAATTCTTTAAAATAACAAATACTAANTCGCTTATACAAATTTTGCATTTTTATGATTTTCTAATTAAATACAATTCATCATGATTTTTTTCCTATTCTTCACATTATTATTTTTATCGATCATTAGAACAATATTTAGAATAAACTTAAAATTAAAAAAATATTCTGCATAAAAATTGATTTTCAGATAATCGCATACCTATATTCACAGAAAGGATGTGAAAGAATTTTAGATATTTTTTAATATCACTTTCATTAGCCGTTATACAATTAATCCAGTCGGGTCAAATATTATGAGGCAGTATCGAAATTATTCTTATTATTCTTCTTATTTTAATAGACGAAAGAAACATATTTGATTTCTCTGGCGAAATATCTGAAAAGACGAGAAACTAAGCCTTTTCTTACAGTAATAAATTATTGAGCTTGTGCCATTAAGCGTTGTTTTAGCATATTTCTATGATTTGTTTTAAAATTAGATAGATTGCTATGGAATGACTTTTCTTACAGAATATTTTCATTTTCATGAAAGAAAGAGAGAAGTATGTTAAAAGCGACACGATACATTGACTCTTTTTTGAAAAATATCAAATTGCCATAGGAAATTCTGAATGTTTAAGATATTAGAAAAAAAATTTTTTTTAATTTTTTTATATAATCTAATTTATTTAAACTTTTTAAAAAAGTGATTATGAAAAATATTAAAAATATTTATCAAGATTATAATTAATCTATAATTTTTTAACATATATTATAAAATTTAAATATTTCGAAAAAAAAAATTATACTTTTGTTATTGACAAACTTTTTTATATTTACAATTTAAAATTTTTATATAAATTATTTTATAGAATAATTATTTTATTAGAATAATTAAAATAATTAAATATTGCAATATTATATACAAAATATTATTCATTAGAATATAGTATGTAGTATTCATTTTAATTCCCATAACAAATCGATACATATATG
This sequence comes from Apis laboriosa, assembly GCF_014066325.1. Classification (NCBI taxonomy): domain Eukaryota; kingdom Metazoa; phylum Arthropoda; class Insecta; order Hymenoptera; family Apidae; genus Apis; species Apis laboriosa. The sequence continues at coordinate 2,361,362 of NW_025222279.1, forward strand.
TAAATACAAATACAGAAAATTACAACAAAATAATCTCCAATTATGATCTTCAAATTACATAGCTATAAAGCAAGTGAAAATGTGAATTTCGAGTGCCTACGATAAAATAAAAAAAATGTTTATTTGTTTGCTAATTTTAAATTACAGAGTAAAGATCATTTGTGTTGTAAAAGTTTAATTATCGAACCTTCCCTTTTCATAAATGAACTCAATTAATAAGATTTTACAATATTGCAAAAGATAGATACATGCATTTTTTTTCGATTAAACGTGCATGAAAGCAAAACTTTATTATTTTAAGAGAATTCTTGGTGATGTTTTCACAATTGATATTCATAATTTTGATACCAATTATTCGTGATAAAACAGAATTATTTACAGTATAATTTAGGCCAAAGCGAAAAATTGTGAACGTGTTTAACCCTTAACGTTCCAATAAATAAATAGATTAATTAATATTTAGCTAAAAAAAATTTTAGATCAAAGATAAAATTATAATTGATTTTAAAAATAAGATTTTAATAATAAAATTGCAATTTATATTTTTATTTTATACAATTTTATTTTCTGAGTTAATGAAAAATTAAGATTAATATTTTATTAAATATTTTCCATCATTTATAATCCATATTTATATGTAAAAATATATGACATTTAAAATGATTTAAAATTAAAAATTTATCTATAACGATTATTATAATCAATATCAAATACATTTACGAATTTTTGTTTATAATATTAATATTAAATATTGCTTCTTTTACAAATCATCATTTTTCTATCTCTTTATGAGTAATAAAATTCTTTTTTTAAATTCATATCTATTTATAATTATAAATACTTTATATCTTTAAAAACTTGTTTTTTATTTATTTTAAAAGAAAAGAATAATTCGAAAAAAATATTTATATAAAAAATTCTAGCTAACATATTCTGGTAATAATTCTGGTAATAAAATGATTTATTTGCACTGTTTCACAAGAAACACTTTTCAATATATTTTTTTATCAATAATCTTGTAAAGATATGCTAATGAGTATAAACAAATACTCTTCCATTAGACAGAATGAAAGAAATAAAAAAAAAACTAGTGATAAAATTATTTATCACATGATATTCATTGCAATTTATTACATGATAAAAATGATCATTTTGATATCAATTAGCTTTTATCTTAAAAATAAATAAATCCCAAATCATTTACTTTTAACTCTTTAAACCGTCTCAAAACATATGATCATTTCAGGAACAAGAATGGATCGTTAAGGGTTTGATCAAGCTAAAAAAAAAACTGAAAAGTGAAAAAAAAAAGCACTTTGACGTTCTGATCTGCGCAATTACTTACGTTGGAAGTAATTATCACATCCTAGGAAGTCGTTATAAGGAACGAGTTATCCGGGCTATTTAAGTTTTACAAGAGTACTCCCGATTATCTCGTTCGGTTTCACTTTCACTTTCATTAATCTGCAATTAGTAAATTAATTTAAAAAACACTGATAGTTGCTTTTTTTTTATCAACAGTTGCTCTTAAATCCAATTAACGAAATAAATTTTTGTTGATTTTCCCTTTCTTAATAATCAAAATTTTTAATGAATAATGAATTTTGTTATTTTTATGTATGTTTGTGTATGTATTATGTTGCTTTTAAGAAAATTCTTTGTTTTATAGTTGAACTGAATGTTTGAATCAATCTCGTGTCGTTTCTTCATTTCGAGAATGTATAACAAATACGCAAATATTCGCAATAAGAATACTGATGAATCTAGAGTATTTGGCATACTCATACATTTTATCGTTTTACATGTCTGTATTTTGTTGTTGTTGTTATTGTTTTAGTTTTTCTGTAGAATTGTACAATCGAAGTAATATATTACTGCGATTCATTAATGAGACTCTAAGTATACCGTCGTATCAGGAAAAATGTTTTTTTGATTGTTTTCTTGAGTCTTTTCATTTTTTTTCTCTCATTCTTTCCTTCACAAAAGACAATCATAACTTATTGATTTTCCCAATGACGGATTTCATTCTATTCAATATACAATTCCTTAAATGGAATTACATTTGGTTTAAATTACAAAAAATACACAGAATGCGTAATACGTATAAAAACGTGTCGTTTATGCGTCACATAATTATATTTAATCTATAGTACTTGTCGATTGTGAATAGACTTCGAAATGTGTATTATTGATCATAAAAATCAATAGAATAAATCGATAATAGCTCCCAGTTCAATAAAAGTTTAAGATAAAATAATAAAAATCACAAACATAGTATTATCACTATATATGATTATCAGAATAAAGTATTTATAAGAGAGATTGAGATATTTAAATATCATTCTGTTTATACGTTAAAAGAGCATATTTGCAAAAATTTCGAAGTCTATTTGCAGTAATCGATTCGGGTCAGATAGTTTTATATTGAGTTATTAATGACCACCAGATTATACCTAGTTAATCGCTACTATGCTGTTAATATATCACGAGCTATAGTGATATTATACGTTAACTAAAAACATAATATCGCTATTATCTCTATGTGTTCTTGATTTATAATATTCTATGTGCGTTATAATTTGTCGTTTTCTACATCGAAAAGCATGATCATGAAACATAAAAAGTTCCATTTGCTTTGACAATGGAATACTTCTGTGTATGTTCAAAAGATAATTAGCTGCCTAATGTTTGGTATACATGGATTTCTATACCTCTGGTGAATTCTGTGTAGACGCATTGATATGATCCTGTAAACAAATTCTGAGATCCCGCTCGTCCAATTCACTTTCAGTGTCAACACTGAAACTTCTTACATTTTGTCCACCATGACCTGTCCAACGTTGTTTCCAACTTTCTAGCCTCATGACCTGTAGCATACATTTAATATGCAATTATGTTTATAAATTTTAGGAATGATTTCTATGAAATCTATATAGATTTTGTACATCATTTTAGAAAGGAATGTGCTTTACATTTTCTTCTCTAAAAATATTTTGACACAGTTCAATTATTTTCTAATTTATTGGACAACTGTGAATTATAGTTTTTAATATAGTATATATAATTTGCTATTCTATTAATTATAAAACTTATTGTGTCAATGATTATTTTTAGGATAGTTTTTGTAAAATGATTAGCATTGGGTACTAATTTTTAAAACTAATACATGGTAAAAAAAAATTGTGCAATTTTTATGATTATATATAGTGCTTATGAAAATTCTTCTCACATTTCTATTATATTTAATTCTTCACTTAATTTTTTTAAAGTAATAAAAATTGCCTAAAACCAAATAATGATTCTTAAAAGATGCAAGAAATGAATAAATATAAATGATCACAATGATTAACATGCATTTTATTCTAATATGTTTAATAGTTCGTTAAAAAAATAGAACAAAAAATAATAATAATAAGAAATTATTGAATAATTTTCTTTATTACAATACTAAATAAATATATATTATAATATTGTATATATATTGTATACTATAATACTAAATCCTATTTAATTGTATATCGTTTATGTATCGTTTCTATAATGTAAGATTAATTTTCAAATATTAAATAATTCTTAATATGCATTTCTAACTTACTGATTAGCATTAATTTTTCATTTTATAAATCATAGTAAAATATTATGCTGAAAATTATATGAAGAGCATGCATAATCAATTTTTTAACATTATTTAAGCAACATGTTAAATAAACCATAAGATCATGAATATTCTTAAAGCATTTCCAGGATGTGCTTGGTATTTCTTTCTATCTTATTTACACCTGTAGTAAAATAAATAAAGAAAATGAAAATGAAGCATGCAAATAGTGATGTGCAAGTTGCAAAGCATATACATACCAAATGAGAATCAAACTGAGTGCTCTGCTACATGTACAATTGTAAGACAGCACAAGAAATCGAGGTAATGGGGGAACAAATGTGTAGGTATCAAAGAAAAATCCAAAGACATTAGAATATCAAAATTCAAAGATAAGAACATTTGTTATTCTAATGTTTTTCTGAATCTCATAGCACTTGATTGTAGATTGAGATGAATTGTCCTGTAATTTAATATAGTATTTATAGTTTTTTATAAAATATATATACAGAACTATGTATATAAAAAGAAAATACAATTTTCTGATACACGTTGACATCATGCTAAGTACATGAAATGGAAGAAAATAATGCTTACGGATGGATAAAGACTTACTCGAGCCAGCGCCAAGGCTCAGTCTCCGGGCTGGTGATTGGCGTAGGGAACTAAGGAGACAGAGATAACACAGCAATAGAGGGTTAGTTTTACAAGAGCATTAGTTTTTTTGTGTTAGTGTTTGGTACCTTTACACAATAAGAATTCCGCTCATAATAGAAATTAAAATTCAATTATATCATCATCTCATCTTTTTATACTAATGATGTTTTTATTTAATAATTTTTTGTTAATAGTACACATTATTATATATTTTTGTCGAATGTCTAGTTAATATAAAAAATTAATATTAAAATAAATAAGCGATATCTTTGAAGGTATAAATATATTTTTTGTGTCTTTTTTTTTGTCTTTCTCTTCTTCTTTTTCTTTTTCTCTTTTCAATCAAACCAATTATTACTCCGTGCTGTGCTAGCTCTCAATGTCTAATAAAATGTTCTTGAAGCACAATTAGTATTACAAATGGCAAGCTTGATTTATTGTAAAATGATTTCAATAATATTTGTCTACACAAAACATTTCAAATATTAATATCAAAACATTGAAAATTTGATACTTGCAATCATTATAATAAGATATTTATAATAAATTTTTTTAATATTATATTTTATATAATTGATTATAATTATTGTCTCATGAATTTAATTTATTGCAAATTTTCAATGTAAATAAAATTATATAACAACACATAGATATTATCATTTGAAAAGATACTTTCTTATATTGTGATGCCCTCAAAGATATGTCTTGGTTCGATACAATGATGATTATAATATTTTCACAAGTGCAAAAAATAACATTAAATGAGCGGATACCGTAATCACGATTAAATTTAAAAGCAATTTGACATTTATTATTTATATTTTGCATTGCAGCATAAACATAACAAGCCGTGAATGCATCTTCAAAGCTTTGACATGTAAATAATTTCTTCTATGATTTAAAAAATTCACAATCATTATGTGAATATACAAAATTAGAAGTAGAAATAATCATAGATGCAATTTTAATAATGAAAACACGATGAATTCTTAATGTGTACAGGTACCTCTAAAGGAATGTTATTTGTTTAATATGAAAAATGTGAAACGATTGTTCTCGTCGATAATAGCAATTAATTATTAATAATAAATGTAAAAAATATGTATCATTTTTTTAAAATTCATTAATTTTACAAATTTTTAAAAATGTTCATTGAAATATTATTATATTAAAATTATATTAATTAATGATATTAATGTAAATTCTTAAATAAAAATCAATAATTTTATTAATATTGATAAACTTTGTTTCAATATTAAATTGAACTTAGAAGAAGAAAAAAAATTCTGAAATAAAAATTACAATCAAATATTTTATAACACATGATTTTATCAAAAAAAAAAAAAAAAAATTATTTATTAGCGTGACGATTAGCATTACATTGCAGTAAGAGGTGCAATTTGGTGCATAATTTTGTGAGTCACAATAACATGAAAGCATAAATTACACTTTTGCTTATGTTACATATTATTATGATAGATATAATTTTGTGCACCCAACAAGTATAACTGAATTATATACATATGTTTCTTTAATATATCGTCCTTGTTAAAGGAAATTAGAATAGTTAGAATATTATTAATGATACATTAAAAATTTAATTCTTTATGAAATATGAATAGTGCGATAGAAAGAATGATAGTAATGTTAAATCCTCATTAATATAAATTTCAAGATGAAAAAAAAGTGAGCGTGAAAATTTTTTACAAAATAGTGTTACAAAAATGTGCATTATCAGAAATATGTATGATTAAACAAAATTATTAATTATTGCTATAATGAATTATAAAAACTATTAAAAAATTTGAATTATTGTTTTTATTAAAATTAATGATTTTACGTAGAAAAATTCTATAAATATATCTAAAAAATTATTACATAATTATTACATAATCAAGTAAGAAATATATTAAAAATTGTAATTAAGAAAACTCAAATGTATTAATGAATATGATATTTGTATAGAATTATATAATTTGATGACTAGATATATGAATATGCGGGAATTGATATGAGGAACCTATAACAGACTATCAATTTCTATCTCCAAATTATTCAAATATATGATAAATCTTGACATACATTATGTAATTCTACAAGCTTCGAAATTTACTAATTTGCAATCTGCTTACTAATAGCAAATCGAATAAAAATTGTATTTTAAACTACTATAATATGATCATATTTCTACGTCTTTATGAACTATCTTTATTATTTCTACCATTGATACTTTGAACGATTATATGATAATTAATATATATCAAATAAAGAAATTTCAACTTTAATAGAAGAAATTTAACAAAAACCATTGACGATCATAAACATATATAATTATTATTATATTTGTGCATAATTGAAAGCATTCATAAACTAATTTCCAATACTAAAAAATATATTTCTTTAAGATTTCATGATTGATTTCATTTTTTACTTTGAGATTTAATGCTAAACTTAATAATAATAATAACAAAAATATCATGAAAAAATTAATACATACAAAATATGTAATATATAATATATTAAAGCTTTTGATAATTTTTTCTTCATTTGTGAAAAATAAAAATGTATCTATTTTTTAAAAAAGTTTTTTTCATTTACCTCTTACTGCAATTTTTTTTTTTAATCAATGCTTTCATTAATGCATCATGATACATAATGAAGAATTTTCACTTACCTCAGCTTTTAATTCTGCAACTTTATCTTGCAATTCTCTGACTCTTTCACTGTCATCCAAATTATTTCTAAGTTCACCTTCCGCATGCATCTCTTCATTCTATAAGAAATAAAAAATAATTGATATATATTGATAATATATTCATATTAAAATATTAAAAAAAAAAAAAATTATACAAATAAGAAATAGTACTTTTAACTCAAGGAGAGATATTTTTTGCGTAAGTTCTGCTACTTGCTGCGCATGCTCTGCATCACGTATCCTAGCCATCATAGCTTCATCCTTCATCTTTGATTCTAAATCAGAATATTTATGTTGTTGCTCTCGTAATTTAGTAGTGAGTTCTTTCTCTCTTGATAAGGCAGCTTCTAATTCATCCTTAATGAATTTTCCACCTTCGTCTTGTCGACGTAGTTGATTCGTAGCAACTTGCACTTGAGTCTCAAGCTCCATGACTTTAAGTCTAAGCTCCTTCACCTCGGTTAAAGCTTCCATTTCTCGAATTCTGGTTGTCATTAAATCTTCTTCATATTTTTGCACTTCATGTCCCCGATTCTCCCAAAATAGAAGTTTCTTCGGCGTAGAATCACTTGCGGGTTGTGTTTGGGCGGAACGATGTTCTTGCAAATGCCTTTGCCAGGCACTGCTTAATTCCATTACTCTTTGCCGAAGATCCTAACAAATTTCTTATATTATAATAAACATATATATATTTTAAAATTAATAGAAAATTTTAAATGATACTTTTTAAATGTAAAAAATATATAGATTTCTAAAAAGAAAAATTACCTTTAAAGAAAGATTAGCCTCTGCTTCTCTTAGTTTCACTGCAATTAATTCTTCTTGTAAATGAGCAACAGAATTATCTGGTGTTGTTTCTCGTAATGTTTTTTTATCTTCTTCTAATTCTTGTATTCTTGCTCTAAGTTCTCTTATCGTTGCTTCATTCTCTGCCTCATATAATCGAACCTTTACTAATTCTTCTTGTAAACATTGTATCATTTCTTCTTTTTGCGACAATGCTTCCTGTTTTAATAAAATTTCATCCAAAGAGGATTGCTTTGATGTCACATTTTCTTCTAGCAGAAGCGACAATGATCTCAATTCTTCATGAGCTTGTTCAAGTTGATGACTGGTTTCAAGATGAGTGTGTCGAAGAGCTGCTAATTCTCTTTGTACAACGAAAGCAGTTTCTTCCTCTTCTGCTCGGGAAACTTGACCCCTGACTAATCTATCTGCCAATTCTGCAGATTCAGCTTCCAGAAGTTCAGTTCTTTGTCTAAGTAATCTATTCTCGGCTCTAAGTCTACGAAGCTCAATCATCTCTTCTTGCTCTTTCATTTTCAACACGGTATAATCTTTCTCAAGTTTCTTCATTCTTTTTGAATTTATTTTCATACTATAAGCAAGATTCATGAGGCCATCAGGATCTTTCTCTGCTCTTCCAGGTAATTGTTTCTGAAAGAACTGCATATGAAAGAATCGATAAATATTAATGAAACAAAAAAATGCCACATGTAAATAAATGTAAGCCACATGTAAAAATGTTTAATTATTAAACCTATAATAGTTGATTTTTTTTATAAATAGATATAATAAATTCTTTTTCTAAATATTCTTATTTACAAATGAGATGTAAAATTCTGATGATAAGAAATTACCTTCAACATGCCTTCCATGTCCAAGCTTAATAAATCTTCTTTGCCTAAATGTAACATGGCCAGTGCAACTTTGAAAATAATTTCCATGCCTTCAGATAGAAACACGTCAAAAATGCGGCAGGCCAGCGATAGACTGAGCGTTGTAGTAAAAAGCGTAAGAAACCAAGACGATGCGTACATCGATGTATGAAAACCTTGAGCCGCAAAATGAGCGTGTAACTCGGGATGCGTGTCAGCAACTAAATGTTCTAGCTGATACATGCACACCCCTAATTCAGCCATACTCGGTTTGAACATGTCTCGCAAACGATACTCTTGCATAAGCGCTACCAGTACAGCGAAAGCTTCTTCTTCTGGCATTTGCTGTAACAACAAATTGATATACCTATTTAATTTTTATCAGCGTAATTCATCCCATGTTTTTCTCTTTTTTATCTTTAAAAATTATTCTTTTTTATTCTTTTATATTCTTCTACCCCTACTCAAACATTAAGTGTACCTGCATAAGAAGTAATCCTACAATAAATCCCGAACCTTGACAGTATCCCACTTCACGATCATGAAGACTATACGCTTTCATAACGTTAAATAAACTTTCCTGGCCAAGCCCATCTTTTTCCTTAAAAAAATCATGCTCAGGATACGTTCTGGCTATATCCCTTCTAATTATCCTTTCGCATGCGGACGTGGCCTTGATATACTCAGCGAATTGTTTTTTCACAGGAGAGTCATGAGCACCACTTAATAACTGCCAAACAATACCTCTGTAACGATGAATATAAATCAATTTTTCCTCAATTGAAATGCTTATTTTTTTTTATTTTGCTAATTATTTCATATTAATTTTTATTAAATTTAGAAATTTTAAAAATCATCCAAAATTACTAATGAATTTGATAAATTTAAGCTTTCTTCTAAAGCATTGATTACCTAAAATGATGAGGTATTCCTTGACGTACTAATTCTTTGACGAATTCTTTCCTCTTCTTCCAATGATAATCCCAATCAGCGACGATGTGACCCCATAGAGACCATGTGTTCTCTTCACCATCAGCTGAATTGTGGCGTCGGGGTGCAGCATCGCTATTTCCTCCGCTGCCCCCCGACGCCACAGATACTTGAGATGTGTCAGAACCTTTCCTACTGTGATTGCTTTGGAGCGAATTCAACGATTTTGCATCCGATTCGATAAGCCTGTTATTAATTATATCAAACTTTTTAAGACAAGTATTTTTCCTTAACTCAAATGCATTTAAACATTTTTGAGTGGTAACATATGAGATGATTAATTCATGCCAACTGAAATGAAAAGCTCGTCTTTAATAACAACGAAAATATTTTTAACAATTTGTCAGAAAATTTAAATTTTAATTGAATGAAATTATGTCCTTAGATTTAATTATGTCCTTAGAGTTAAAAAAAAAATATTCATTAAAGTGTACAATGTGAAATTCTTGTTTACTAACAAATGCCAGTTCTTTTTTTTTTATAAATGTTAAAAAGTTTTACAAAATATTAAAATTATTATTTTCATATGTTACAACTCAAGATTATAACAAGTATCCTTAATGCAAGAGTATATTCTTTCTTTAAAAAAAATGTGTGTAATATTGTTTTCAAATATATAATTTTCAAATATAAATGATGATAAACACAAAATAAGCAGAACTGCAAAATTAATAAAAAAACATACTATTCATAATAATTAAAAAATCTTTCTAATTCAAAATATCAATTAAATATTAAGAATAAGAAAAGTTTATATGTGTAATATTATGAAACTTTTATTAACAATAATATCATATAAGATATTATATACTTCAATTGTATATCAATTTCAATAAAACTTTATAGATAAAGAGAAAAGAAATATTTACACATGTTATTTCAATTACATAATTGAAGAAACATTAAACGATAAAACTCATGCTTCACACATTAGCTTGCTAAATATATAAAGTTTTACATTCTTCCATTGCATTCAATTTTTTTTTTCGTGAATAAAATTATATTTATAAAGTTTTACAGAAATTGATAAATCTTTATACTATTTCCTGTTACAAATATATTCATCTCTCTCCATTATTATAATTAATATTTGGCTATAGTAAAATTACATGAAACTAAACTTATTGAAAAGCAAACAATCAATATAATTGATATTCATGAATTAGAATTTTATTAATTCTTAATAATTCTGCTATTTACGATATTTCCTTTTTAAATAAATGGATTCAATAATTAATAGTTTATTTATTATTAATTAAAATTTCGTTTTATAAATATAAATATATCATTCAAACTATTCTTTTTCTCACTCGTAATCATTTGATTTTGTAATTATATTGAGTCATGAATTAATATATATAATCGAACATAAAGCAGCGATATATATGTAATATCTAAAGCATAATTTAATTGCACATGCAATGTAATGATGAATATTAGTTAACACACGACGATTTACCTATTGGCTTCCTCCAGCTTAGCTAATAGAGCCAGTTCGTCGGTGGGTATTTCCTGCAACGAGTTTATATTTTCTTCTTCAGATGAGATTGATGATGTGTTTGAAAGTATTTTGCTTGCTTGATTGTTGTTCTGACTGGTCTGATGTACTGTGGTGCATAAACACAATACACTCATCACCTGCGGTCCATAACGTGATAATCCTAACTGTCCAGCAGCCTGCTTCTCTTGACCCCTGCAAAACAATTATTGTTACATATCGTGGCATATCGTGATGTAATTAAATTGATATTATGAACTTTTATAGTTTCATGCTGATTATAGGACTTCCTAATGCGAATAACATTATTAAAAATATATATTGAAGTTTCAAAATAATTAACTACAATTGGACCACTTCATAGCCAAAACATTAGATTAAAGAAAGGAATATTTATTAAATCTTTCATATAAAAATACAATACAAAGTATATTAAATAGGATATATATAAGTATATTAAATAAAATTATTTTAATAGTATTAATTTTTATTTATATTATTTTTGCAAAGTTTCCAATTATAAAAGAGTAAATTATTTATAATTACGACGAATGAGCACTCAATACAAAATATATCAAGAGAAATTTTTAGAAATTTTAGAATTAGATAATATTTTTTATTCTATTAGCATAAAAATCTGAAATCTTAAGATGAGAATATATTAAAATTATAAAAAAAATATTAAAAAAAAATTGTATATATAAAACTATCAATTTATTCATATTTTCTTACATAACAATTTTATTACGCATTGCTGTTGAAAAAAAAGCATACGAAACACGATTATATTTTTTATTTCAATTTAATTATTTCCTCACGCAATTGAGGAAAGATCGTCGATAACATGTATGCATTTATATCTTATATGCATATATATATTTCATCTTTTTAATGTAGAAATTAATTAATGAAAAAAATAAAAAAGAAAAGTGTAAAAATTTTGTTAACGAATTTTTTTCAATATCAATTTACAATATATTTTCTTTCATTAATTCATCATTAAATAAAATATCGATCATATACGATCGATTCAAATAATAACAAGTGGATCGATCTTCAATTAAAATTTGAATCCTTCTTTAGTCTTTTTCTATGAACTTTATGGATAATTCCAATAAATATTCGTTATCTGTCGAATCAAATCATCAAATTAATATTTTTTTTATCGCTAAAAAATTTAATTTTGAAGAAAAAAAATTTTCATTTCAATTTGAATTAAAATTTTCCTTTTTGGAAGCAAGATAAAAATTCAAAAACTATTATATGTAATTTTTATTTTATAAATATTTTTTAAAACATAGATTTAAATATTTATTCTTTATGTATGAAACAAAATATTGAAATACATGTTATACATGATCTATATTAATTTTTTATAGTAGAACTTTTTTAGTAACTATTTAAGTGAATTTGCTATTCAATGTTGTCATATTAAATACAACATAGAAACATAAAAAAAATGTATATAATTAACGATTAACAATTCTCGAAGGTTTGAAACTAAAGACAAAATTCAAATTTATATTGCGAGTATAGATCACACGATATTATAAAAGAAACAATTTAAAACCTTATAATTATAATAAAGTCATAGTTAAAATTTAACTTCGATAGAAGAATATCCGACTTCGTTTTATTTGATCCATAATTATCCTTATAATAGATCTTTAATATTGAAATTTTTCATTTTCTCAGGATACTCATTTTCTTTGCTATATCGCGAAATAATTGTAAATATTATCCTTATGATTTTTTTTTAATTTAATTATATAACTTAAAAGTAGAATCTAATAGTAAAATAGAATATTTAATGAATTAATTGTATCGATTCTTTCGAGATTTTTGATAATATAATTTGTATAAACATACAAAAGAAAGATAAAAATCTCCATTTAATGATCTAAAGGAAATAATATCTATTACAGGGTCAATATGACGAATATTATTCGATATTACAAGGCAAGAATAATCATATATTCTACCTTGTTTTATTTCGTGTCCATCGCGCCGCCGCTGGTGCCAGCAAACCACGAAGAACCATCGAGAAATTTTCTCGTCACTCGCGTAACTTTCGATTGAAAATCGGATTCGAAATCAGCCTCCAGTCTTTTATTTGTTCAATTACTTTTGATTTCTCCGCAAAATGCTTGTTGCAGCATTCAATGTTTCAACAATTTTTCAACAAGCGAAATCGTTTTATTTATATCATTCAATTGCATATTTTTCTACGAGTATCTTTCGAGACTAATCACAAAAGTTTAAAGCTTTAAATTTTAAGCTTTTTAAATTTTAAGTTTAAAGCGATTAAAATTTTAAAGCTTTTTAAAAATTCGAAACATTTTTATACTATTACATAAAAAAATCTTTAAAAATCTGCAAAACTAAGATTTCGATAAAATTAGAAAATTGTCACAACATTAGAAATTAAACTTTCTTTTCCTCGATTACTTTCCATTCTGGATAAAATATGCATCTTAGAGGAAATCAGGAAAGAAATCTTGCAAAATGACTCACTGCAACTGTCTAACGTTAATACTTTATAACTTATCCTTAAAACCGAAGTTTCTCTAACCGATCGAAAAATTTCACGGTTTCTTCTTCGATCAAGGTTATTTTTATTAGACATCGGAATTTTTATTAAAATATTTATTTATATGACTTATATCTTCATTATATTTATATCATTATATTAAACATTTTATTCAATATTTAATTTTTATTGTTAATAACTTTATCTATATTCTATATTATTATAATATTATATATTATTTTCTATTCTCAAAAAAGATAAACAAATATTGTTAATTTTTGCCATTTCAGATCTTCAATTTTTCACTTCGATTCGAAATTATCAGATGTATAATAGCAACAAAAAGAAAGCCGAACAATTAGCACGTGCAAATGAATTAGCGAACGAATGCAAACATTCGTAACAATATGCCATATTGGCTACGAAATGGGATAATTTATGTTTCTCAGTTCTTTAAATTATCATGGAATTTCAACTACATCTGCGTGATGAAAGGCATTATCATATAAACGATCCTTTAAGATGCAAGTTTCTAAAATTAAATTAAATTAAATATTATAATATAATACATGCAATTACGTGATAAATTTATAATAAAAAAACTAAAAAAGACTAAAAAAAAATGTAACAAACAAATAAATAATAATATTATAATTGAAAATATAATTGAAAATATAATTGAAAATAATTAAAATGTTAAAGATGAAAAATTATAAATTTTATTAAAAAAATTTGTATATGCTTTAAAACTTTAAAACATATTCTTGGAAGTACTCATAACATCCTCTAGATAAATCGTATCGTTTATCATTCTCTTATCTCATTTTTGAAAGAAAATATATTCATACCACTTGTATAATAATTTATGAATAATATAATTAATGATAAATAATTTATGATGAATAAAAATAAATAATAATTAATATTAACATATATATTTTTATTTTGTAGTGAAATTAACGTAAATTAATATAATTTGATCTTTTCTTTTTTTTAATTACTTTATTCGCTATAATTTCCATTTTTTCATCTTATATTATCTTCGATAATATAAATAAATATAAATATAGAATTATTGATGAAAAATAAAGATGATGATAATAATAATATAACAATAATAAAAATAGAAAAAGATAATAAAATGAATTTGTTTAATATAAATATAGAAAATAAAAGAAATATTTTGAGAAATCTTTTATTAATCAAATTATGTACAAACGAAGTAAATTATTTATTCAGATATACAATTTTTTCAAAATTTTTCGCCATTCAAAAAATTATGGCTATAATAGATATAATTTATGCTTTGATTTACTATTGTATTGTCAAAGATCTATACAAATCTTTTATCTTTACAAAAAAATTCTCATTAAATTAATTCTAAGCTTTGAGAATTCTAAGTTATAAGAATCTTTTTTATCAAGATAAAAAAATCGCGTGATTATTGATTGACCATTTCTTAGCTATGTCCCATTTCGTTTCGTTCCTAAAAATATAATAAATTATAGATGTGTCCAAATTTTTGACACTGATATGTTTCAAGATATCATGCTCTATATTTGCGTTAGGAAATACATGTATATATAAAATTTTTATATAATAACAAATGATGCTGTCTATAATTATTCAGAAAATAATATATAAATAACAAAAAAGAAAAAAATAAAAAAGAATATTAGTACAAAATTGGCATTATTTTTTAAGTTAAAAAATTCAATTTATACAATTAATAGATAAAAAAAAGAAAAAGAAAAATATCAGTATACGATATCCAACCATAGAAAATATTTGGCTTTAATGTATCAATAAAAAAACAAATATTTTATTTGAAAAATATATAAATTTAAGCTGAATTTAACTTAAATCTAAATAAACACATCGTTTATCAAAATTATCATACTGCAAAAATGCGTTTTCCAATTTTTTTGAGACTTTATCAAATTTTATTTTAACTTTAGAAAAAAAAAAAAAAAAAAAAACTAAATGCTTCCACCAATTGATCTCAAAAGCTGTCTTTGTTCCAATTTTCAATTAATTCTGGTTCATTATATATTAAAGACCATTTTTTTAATCCAAATAAAAATATTAATCAATGAACAATTATCTAAATTACAATTAAATAAACAATAAAATATTTTTCATATAAATTATCTCCTAACTTCTATCCAACACAATTTCACTTTTTTAAAACAGATTAATTTTAAATTCTTCCACTATTTATCTTCAAAACATTTGTTTTTCTAATTTCTAACTATATTTCATTATATAAATCAACACATCATCCTTCATTTCAACAAAAATCTTAATACATCTTAAATACAAATTATCTATTATATAATATTTAATAAATCTATTTAATCAAAATCTAATTACATGAACTCCAAAATCTTCTTCTCTTTAAAATACAATTTAAAAATAATACAATAGTATAATTTAAAGAGAGAAAAAAAAAAAGAAACAAAAAAAAAAGGTCATTCACTATAATGGATGAGTATATATAACTAAATATATATATATATATATATATATTTATCCAGAAATAATGAAAATTGAAATCAAGTAGTATGACAGGTATAGAAAATTGTCTAATCGATGTACTAATATCACAATATCACACAAAGATAACGATTGATCTCTCGAATGCAATCGAGGTACGATGTCCGACAAAGGACGCCGGTTAATTGGCCAATCGATGTTGATTTTATCTTGTTCCCTTTTCCGATCAAACTGGCACAGTAGGATCGCCAAACACATACTGGAAATATGTACGAAATGGTTTGAGGGTCGATGGAGCCCGCGCAGGCCAGGATGCTCCACATGCGCACCCAACCTCTTCTTTAGTAATACAAGAGTAAATAAAAAGACTGCGATTCCGGTGACGAAACGATAGGAAATTTCCGTGAAAATGTAAAAATGTAACAAATGATTGAGTTTTTTTAGATAATAGATGATTTTTGGAAATAAAATGTTAAATTCATTTTATATATAAAGATATATTTGTATTCTTTACAATGAAATATTATCTTTAAAATTTTATCAAGATATTTTGTCTTCTTATTTCTTTAATATTTAGAATTGAATATTAATATAAAAAGAAAACATTTAATTTTGAAAAATATTTGAATAATTTTGAAGATATCATATTCATGAAGATTTATTGTAAATTGATATTAAATATTTATTCAAAATCTATAAATCGAATATTACGTATCATAAATCGTGAAATATCTCGATATATTTCGATACAAAAGGAATAAGATTTTAGAAAATTTAAGTATAAATTAATTGATTTAGATAATTAGTGTGTTTAGAAAAGAAAAATCAATTTTTTAGAGATATTAGATAATTTTATATATTTATATATTTGTTTATAAGTTCTTTGTTGATTAAATTAATTATGTTACACATATATCAATAATTTCTTAATATGTGGTATTCATCAAGTAAAATCAAATTGAAAATATTGAATTAGAGTAAATCATTTATTATATTTATTAGTTTCGAAATTAAAAATGAATAAATCATTAATTTTATTTTAATTTTTTCAATGAAAATATAATACAGCATTTATTTTACTTTTTTTTATAATTTCAACTAGAAACAGTAGAGTATATTTTATAAAATTTGTAGAAATGAATATATAAATTTTCCTAAACTTTCTATAATTAAAATTCCAATTAATAATAAAAAAATATATTTTGTGCACAGAAAAGTTTTATAAAATAAAATTGATCAATTTTTTCTATGAACAATTAATATACATATATGTATTTATATTACAACATATAACTATTTATATTTTATTTTTAAATAAAATTTTATAATGAAAATTTAATAAAATTTAATAAAAAAATTAATTTTTACATATAGAGATTAAGTTTGTATAATAACATTTGTATATTGTCATATTTAAAACTTGCAACGATTAAATGATTTTCAATAAATTTTAAATCAAATTAAATGATTATTATTAATCAAATTAAAAATAAAATTCATCATTTTAAAAAATATATTGTCATATTTTTATAATGAAAAATATTATGATATCTAATTTGTTAAAAAATATAATACATTAATTGCATAACTATTCTATCACTGCATAATTATTATTTATTATAGTATAAATTATTATCTGAAATTTTATAAAAAATTATATATAATATCATATATTAACAATTTGATAAATATTTGAATTATTATTAAAAATATTAATAAATAATTTTTCTTTAAAGTTTGTATCTATCTTTCACATCAAATAAATCGCTAATTTTTCAAAATAAAATAAAATTAATTTACGAAAGAAAATATTGACAAGTATTGACAAGTAATTTGAAATTATTTTTTTAAAAAAAAGAACACAAATATATCATAATTTTTCTAAATGATCCTAACTGATCCGCCATTTTTATTCCAAGGAAAATTTATTATTAATTAAATATTATTTAAAATTTGAAATCTGCTGCTATAAAAATATGAAGAGAAACGAAAAAGTATTACGATGAGCTAGGCTCGAAGTGGAAATGGAGAAAAAGCACATATCTCTTCGCACGAGGAACAATTACACGCGAAAAAGCAAGGAAACCTTTCACCGGTCTCTGTTTACCGAAACAAATTCGTTAGGTACGTTAGTTATTCTGGATTCTTCGATTCGCGCGTCTAGCATCTTATATTGGATTTTCATACTTTTCAATATATTATTCTAATTGTTTCATAACAATAAATGACGAATTGCTTTACCGTTACTATTACAAAACATATGTGCAGTAATATACATGAAAAGCAATCGTTCAAATACATATGCAAACAAAGCGATTAAGAAATGGAAGGACAGAAAGCACATTCGTTGCATATCGGAATGCGATGATTCAAAAATAAGAATTCCTCTACACAATTTCAGTAACCGAATTCTTAAAAAATATATTAAGTCAAAAATATATAAGTCAAATATGATAAAGAAAATAATTGCTCAAAATAAAAGCTAAAACTACCTTTTTTAAATTATAATCTTCTCTTCAATTTAGTAAACACTGTTGTAAATTGAATAATTGAAAAAAAAATATTTTAATTGTACAATGATTCTTTTTTTTTCATTTTGATTATTGTTTTCTTTGCCCTTTGGACATATTTTAAAACATAAAAATAATAATTATATAATTATAATTTATATGTATAATAATTATTATATTAAATTATATAATAATTATAATTTAATATTATTTGAACTAAATATATATTTTTATAAATAAATATAGAAAAACAGAATTTGTTTATGAAGAATATATAAATGCAAAATAAAATTGTGACAATAAAATTACATGGATTTTCAAAATTTAAATTTATATAGAATATAAATAATACTTGTATAAAATACAAGTACATTACTTGTACAAAGTAATTATATAACTTAAATAAAATAATTATATAATTTATATAATTTATATTTATATAATTATATAATTTTGGAATATTTAGTTAAATATCATAATTAATATTTAGAATCATTTTATTCTTATTATTCTATGTTAAAGATTATCTGCAAAATAATAAATTATTTTTCATATTTTATGTAATTTAAAAAAAATTAAAAAAAAAATTTTTAAAAAATAGTTGAAAATATTTATAACATTTAATTAATATTTATCTATTTTAAATTAAATATAGATTAGATAATTTTTCATCTATTCAAAGAAAATATGAGAAAATTATATTCATTATTATATCCATGTTAATTGATGTGAATCTATTTCTTAATATTTTTTAAGTTAAAAAATATAAAAAATTCAAATATTTTTTAAAAATTAAAATAACTTATACAATATTATAGTAATAGTTATACTATTTATGTGAATATCATTTATATCAATTATAATTTAAATAAAGGAATATTATATCATGTATCATTATTTTAATTTCAATGCAATTTAATATTTTTATAAAAATATCACAACTTTTTATTTAAAAACATATGTACATTTTTAAATTATTAATAATGTTATTTGGACAAAATTTTATTTTAATTTATTTTAAAAAGAATGAAAATATCAAAAACAAAATGCAATTTGTTTGAATTAAAATTTAAATGGAAAAATAAAAATATTTTTAACATGACATCATTAAGTATTACTCCACATATAGTTTGTTCTTGTTCATATCATATCACTTTTAAGTGAATGAAATATTATAA
The DNA here is from genome assembly GCF_014066325.1 of Apis laboriosa. Lineage (NCBI taxonomy): Eukaryota > Metazoa > Arthropoda > Insecta > Hymenoptera > Apidae > Apis > Apis laboriosa. The sequence continues at coordinate 2,381,169 of NW_025222279.1, forward strand.
ACCCTTGAATATCAAATATTAGAAACACAAAAAACAAAGAATCAGTAAAAATTATCTAACAATATAGTGATAGAAATGAAAAAATTGTCAGAATGGTATTTATCCAAATTAACTGTCAGCGAAACGAATCATGACGACCATCTGTTTCTAATATGCGCTAAAATTATTGCAAAGCACATACCTTCGATGTAATTATTATTCCATATGTTCTTTGTAAAACAAATCACACACTAAGAAAATTATGTTCTGTGTCAGTAAAAATGCATATAATGCTAATATAAGGTACAGAAGAATATACGCGGCTGTCACTACTTAAAATTGTCATCACGATAGATTCGTTCATGTACACTGGTGCCAACCTTCCAAATATTGCACTTCTAACTTACATAAATATGATTTTTTCATATATTTAAGATTATTTCTCTAATAATTATAATTATTTTTTATTGTTTTAAATTTCACATATCTAAATATTTATAAGCAACAATTATTAATTTATATTAAATTTAATTGTAAAATATTATATATTTACGATTAAAAATTCATTCACTAAATAAAGTTACCATATTATTAATGTTTTGATTTTCTAGGAATTTTCTTACATAATAAATATACTAGTATTGTTCATCCTGCTTAAATTACATAATGATAATTTCATTCAGTAATATTTGAAGTTAATTGAAATATGTTTTATTTTATTTTGGAAATACGTAAATTTCATGATATTAGAAATATGAAATGAATTTTTTTAATAAAATTATTTAACAATTTCTTAAAACAAATCGTTGTTTGATATTTTAAAATAAATTAAATATCTTTAAACAATTAATAGTTAAGAACATAAAGAACAACAAAAATTATATTGTTTTTTCAATACATACAAAACTAGCCTTTCAAATTCTCATGAACTATTATAAACAAACCTGTGTTAAAATTGTTTGATATATAATTTATATAAATATAAAATTTAAAACAAATGCAAATATTTCAGATTTATAAATAAAAAATATTTGTTGACATAATTGTTACAGATATATATATATTTTATATATCCTATCGGAAAATAAATATTAATAAATACTAAATATTAAGAGCAAAAAAAAATATTTTTTGAAAATGTCATTAAGAAAATTCATGCATCCAAGAAATAAATATAAAAAAATACCAGATTTCAAAGAACTTGCTTTATTATATCCAAAGTTTCGTGATATTGCAAATATTGTAAGATATATTTTTATTTGTAGCTATCACATTTTTTATAAAAAATATTAACAAATTATTGATAGGATTTAACAGGAAAGATAAAGATTGACTTCAAAAATGAAGAAAGCCTACGTGTGCTTACAGAAGTTTTATTAAAACATGATTTTAATCTAGAAGTAAAAATACCTTCAAATAAATTAGTACCAACTCTACCATTACGAATAAATTATATTTTATGGATTGAAGATTTAATGAAATATATTTCTTTTATTGAAATGCAAGAAGTAATTGGCATAGATATTGGTATTAAAAATAAATTGAATAATAAAATTTAATATTAAAATATTTTATTTAATCTAAATATTAAATATTTTCTTCAGGTACTGGGGCAGTTTGCATTTATCCTTTATTGTTTGCAAAAATGTATGGAAATCAAATGATTGGTACGGAAGTTGATGAAACAAGCATACAAACAGCAATTCAACATATTGAAAATAATAAATTGCATCATATAATAAAAGGTAAATTAATCATATTATATTTTGTTATTTTATAAATTATAAATAATTTTATTGATTTATAGTATTTAAAGTAAATGAAGGAACAATATTGAAGGATATTATAAAAGGAAATAATATCTATCACTTTACAATATGTAATCCACCTTTTTTTGAGATAGAAGAATTATCAGAAAAAATAATAAAACGTTTACCACCAAGAAATGCTTCAACAGGAAACAAAGTTGAACTTACAGTTCAAGGTGGTGAAAGAGCATTTGTAACACAAATGATTAAAGAAAGTATAGAGATTAAAGAAAAAATAAAAATTTATACCACAATGTGTGGTAAAAGAAGTAATTTATTATTTTTATTAAAATTTCTAAAACAAAAAAATATAGAAAATGTGACATGGACAGAATTTTGTCAAGGTCATACAAAACGGTAATTATAAATAATATACTATTTTATTATTTTACATTTTACTTTTTTATATTTATATATATAAATTAATTTTTTTTATAGATGGGGATTGGCTTGGTCATTTTTACCAAAAGATGTTGTTAATTTAATAAATGCTCCAGTTATTAGAAAAAGTGAAGATTATATTGCAAAATTACTTAGACAACAACATCCAATAGAGATACAATTTCCAATACAACATAGATTTCTTTCTTTTGATAATTTAGTTAATTTTTTGGAAGAAATAATGAAAGAATTAAATGTAATATTATACTTATATTTTCTATTTTCATATTATTATAATAATCATAACATTTTATTTTATATCATATTTTATATCTAGATACAAATCAAAAAATTAAATTTGCCAATTGACAATTTTAATGGTTGGTCATGTCAACTAATTGCAGAAAATGATACATGGTCACATGCACGTAGAAAACGTCGATTAGCTCAAAGATTAATGAATCAATTTATAGATCATAACACAAAATGTATAACTACAACAAATGATATAGAATATTCTACAAAAAAATTAATGAAAAATACTTCAAAAAATATAATTGAAGATCAAACAATTAAAGAATTACAAGAAACTGTTATAAAAGAACCTTTGTTAATATGTAACTTTTTTGCTGAATTAATAGAACATGAAGAAGCTAAAAATAATGATGTAAAAATATTTATGGTCCTTGAAAAAGGAACTGGTGGCAAGAATGCTTTAGAAACATTTCGACAATATTTAATAAACAAATTAGATATTAGAGAATATTTTCAAAAATCACATGAAAAACCAAATAAAAAGAAACGAAAACGATTAAAAACAAGCAAAATTGAAATGAATTTGAATCAAATTAAAAATTTTGTATAAGATATCACTTTATGTTCCATACAAAATGATTTATTTTATGTAAACTTTATAGTCATCATATAACAAAAATTATGTAACAGGTAACATATGTAAATCAAATATTTAACTTTATTTATAATGAATAATTCTTATTAACTAGCATTCTTCATTGTACATTTTAACTAACAAGTGCAATATAATATTTTATGTTGTAAAATATACAAATTTAAATGAAAACTATATGGCATGTTCATATTATTTGCTTTCCATTATTATTATCGTTATTATTATCATCATTATTATTATAAACATAACTGATTCATGACAAAAAATAATTTTTTTACTTAAAACAAATATGAACAAACTATTTGTATAATTTTTTTAACTTAATTTGGTGTGGCAATATAAAATTTTAACGTAACATGTTAATATTCGTAACGAATATTATTTATTAAAGATATATGCTTAGTAACAGATGTTTGTAATTCTAAAATTGCGGTATTTCTAATAATAATTAGGAAATTGATACTATCCCTATAATATATTGATTAATAAATCGTTTTTGATAATCGTTATTAATGATCGTGAAATATAATAGCATATTTGTCATTGTATTATCCTTTTCCTGCCATTATTATTTTTTTTATAAAACTTTTTCCATATAAATGAAAAATTTTTTTAATTTTAAATTATTTTCAGATTCAAATTTTCGCATAAAATGACGATAAAACAACGGTGATAGAAAAATGAAAGAAAGCTTTTTTTTCGTGATGTATACGAATGGTATAAAAACGATTAACAAAGCTATATAAATTTATCTTGTTGAATACAATGCAAATACTATCTTTTATTAATTTTTGTATAATCTATATTATTTTTAAACATGTATTATTTATGAAAAATCTATCAATATTCTTTAAAAGAAAATTATCTATAGTATTCATATTGAATTCAACAAGACTAACCTCAAATTAGCAATATCTAAAAATAGAAAACATGACTTTAATATATATTCCATGTATCGATAGCAACTAAAATGAATGACATTAATGCCTAAATGGCACAAAACATGATTTCATATATGTAATAATAAAATAGCTTATAGAAAAAAATTGACTTATATTCTACGATAATAAAATCCATTATTTGTTATAGATAATTGTTGTAACATTTTAATTTTATTGGTACATTGCATTTTGTTCAAGTTTTAGCAACACTTGTGCAATATGCTAAAACAAATACTAATTTACTATTTCATAGATTAATAGAAATGTAATATATGCAATAATATCTATAATTTTTATTGTTATAAAGTAGAATTAATTAAGTCTTTGGAAAAAATGTGACAATATTAGATGAAATTGTTGTTTATGATTTTACTAAGATATATTCTTTCTTTATTCCTTCAATAATTTGTAGATTTGTAGATTGTGAATCACAAATAAAATTTATAAATATATGCATTAAGGCAATGAATTCTTTCATTCTGAATTATTTACATAAATGGAGAATCAATTTTTTTTTATGTATTTATTATATACTGTTGTAAATCAGTCAAATAAATTATTTAGCTTGGCATATTGTATTTAAGCATTGCGAATATTAAGAAATCTAATTCTTTCGAAAGTTTGATCTATATTGTCATTGATCGTCATACTATAAAAGTTCGATTCTGATAGCCTTTTATAAACGTATACACGATACATCAAATAACGATCCTTATCTCGAGCAAACACTTTCACCTTATTCCAATCAATTATATATGCCGTACTCGCGTTACTCTTAAAAAAAAGATTGGACGCGGGCAAGGAAAGACTAGGACTTAGAAAAAAACTACTAAATATCATCATTAGCGGTTTAAAACAAGCTCAGCTTTCTGCAACTACTGATTCTAATGTTGTTTTATTTTCTTCCAATTTTTTTAATTCTTTCTGAGTTTCCACTTTCTTTTCTATTTTTTTATTTTCTTTCTCATCTTTCTTATTTTCTTTATCTTCTTTTTTACTTTCTTTTTCGTTCTTTTTATTTTCTTTTTCTTCCTTTTTATTATTATCTTTTTCTTCTTTCTTATTTTCTTTTTCATTTTTCTTGTTTCCATTTTGAAGCATCTTCGTCTCTCTGTCAGGTGTTTGTTCTTTTTGTCGTTTCTCTATTTCCGCTTTAAAATTTTCAATATCTTGTTGACTAATTTGAACGAAAAGAATACCATTAATCACGTTCAACATATCAAGCACAGATCCCATGCTAGGCGGTTGTACTTGAATCGGTGGTAAACTAACACCCGATTTTCCAGTATATATTTCATTCATTTTTTTCTGTAAAACCACGGCCTGTTGCGTTAGATGTCTTAAACAATCACTACTTTCTTTAGTTTTTTCATGGTCTTCGCCTAATTGTTGCTTATAAATAGCATAAGTTTCTTTCTCATTATTTAAAGCTGCTCGGAAATCACCCATACAAGATTGAGTTCTCGCAACAAGATGATAAGAAACAGCAACTTTCAAAGATCGTGGCCCGTGATATCGTAGATTTAAAGCTAAAGCATGTTCCAAAAAACGGAGCGACAATTCATATTCTCCAACAGCATGAAGTATCAAAGAAATATTGCTCTAAATAAATGAATAATGCTACTAAAGATTAAAAATGTTTGATTTTTCAAATTTTTAATATTCATATGAAATACTTACATCAAGAAGTGCTACTTCTGGATGATCTTCACCACAAACTAATAATGCTAAATAACGTGCTCTGTACAATAACCTGAGTGATACAGAAACTTGACCATTGGCAAAAGAGTATAGAGCAAGACGGATCTATTAATAAATAATAATATAATTATGAATATTTTTTTATTTTTAATCATTAATTTAATATGTTTATTTTATACTTACATATTCAGTAATAGTATATGGATGATCTATACCGTTAACTCTTTCTGACATAAGAACTGCTTTTTGTTGCGTTGCAAGAGCTTCTCCATGATCACCCATTATGTAATTTAATCGCGCAAGCATTCTGAGACATTGTGCAATTTCAGGATGCATAGCACCATAAACATTATTTAATAAATTAAGTGCCTCACTAATTAATTCGTATCCATCTTTCAAATAACCTTGTTGAATCTTACTTTGGCCGGTTGTATAAAAATTATATGCATCACTAGCCTAAATAAAAAATAAAAATCAAAAATAATTTATATATAAAACCATTATATATAGAATCACAAAATTTTTAAAATTTTGTATTATTTACTCTAGGATTGATATGCTTCACAACAGGGAATATATTGAGTATATCTTCTTCGAAAAACGTAGCTCTATTTTTATTTTCGAAATTATATTCACGCAATAAAATTTGGATACCAGTCTTTATACAAAAATTACGAAGTAATGAAATTTTTTGGAGATGAAAATGTTCTATTGTGGCATCCAATGATTCTGAACATGGTGTTTCCCAATCATAATAACTTTTCAGATCTGCTTTAATTTGTTGCCAAAGAGATTTAGGTGTCAAGGAAGCCCATTCTACTTCAGATTGTTGTGGACCATTATTTCTACCTTTTCTTTTATTGCGTCGTTTTGCAGTTTTACTTTGAAGCTAAAATAAACAATTATATAAATTATCATTTAAAAAATTATTACTTGTTATTGTTACTATTTTGAATCGACAAATATAACAATTTTCAACAAAAAATAAAAAGTAATAAAAGATAAAATAATCGTACCTCTTCCAGATTTTGTTGTGGATGAATAATTTGTGCAGAAGAAAATAAACAATTTAAAAAATGACTAATCGCTGCAGATAAACTCATTAATTCTGTACCCTAAAAAATAAATGTTAGCATAATTTTTTTATTTTTCATGAAAAGTTCATTCAAATTAAAATAATATTTTAAATTAATATACCTGCATATAAAATGTAAAAATATGTTTTGCCGAACGCAAAATAAGTTCCGAAACAGCAATACGTTTAAGATATTGCAATTGTGGGACAGTAGATAACATAGTTGCTAATTTACCAAGATATCTTACATTGATACCTTTACCGTGTAAAGCTTCTACTAATATGCTACCATCCATTGCAGCAGCTGTATGATCTAAACATTCTCGGATCTATGATATAAAAATTGAATCAATTTTAATTTTAAACAAATATTAATATGATAAACATAAAAATATTCTATATTAAAACATACAAAAGTAGGGATTTGTACAGTAAGTAAGAAATCAGCAGCATCTATCACCAATTGCTTTTGTTTCTTTAAAGCAGAACCATTTGGATCTGGATGTTTAACACCTGGAGAAAATACGTCGGGATTAAATCTGACATCAAATTCAGCTTCACGCAAACTGCCAACTGCTGTTGCAGCTCTGCGTACTATTTCTTTTGTACTTTCTTCCACTGAAAAAGAAAGAGATAAATTTAGTAGATATTTTTAATTATTTTATATATAATATTATTAAATATTATATATAAGATATTTTTAAATAATAAATAATTAAGTTATATACATTCTTGTTTTTCTCCACCAGTAATAGAATCAGTAATGCTTTCCACAATCTTTTTAGCTTCATCTGTTTCGATTAAAGTATGAGTAGAATCTTCTTTGTTACTATCCATTGCAACAGTATTTAATTCTTCCCTTTTACCTTCCTAAAATTAATTCAATACTATATAGAAATACTATTGTTGTTAATATTATTTTATTTAATATTAAATTTGAAAAATTTTTTTTACCCTAACAGAGACAGTTTCACTTTCTTTTTGCACTCTTCTTGCAGATGTAAGTTGCTGCAGATGAAATGCGGCATGTTTAATAAATTGCACATATCTAGCCTCGACAAAAGAATCGATCAATTCTTGACGAAGACAAGCAAGTTTATGTTTGTGTTCAATTGGAAAACCTAAAGCTCTTGCTTCTTTGCTTAATTCAACTCCTTCCACTTAAAAAAAATTAGAATAAAAATATAACAAAATTAAAACTAATTTTAAGTTTGTTATTAATTATATCAACTTACATTTAAGGAAATTGACATCAGGAGGAAAAGTTCGTAACAAATCCAACACATAATGCCGGGAATCATTACCGATTATACCTTTGCATTCTACACTGCTGCAGAGTTCAACTTCCTCCCCAGCATCGTTGATAACTTTATGAGGAAGAATTTTTAATAATTGGCCGGTTTTGTTTAACTATAAAATAATACATGTAATTTATAATGATTAAGAAATATATTTTAAAAATGATATAAAATTATTATTGTATACTAACCAATTCAAGATATTTTGGATGTGTAAGTACTGTTTTCCCAAAATCTATAGAACCATAAACAACAGATTGCTCCTGCTCGCGTTCCAAGATTCCAGGGATGATAGACTGAGCGGTGACACGATATCCTCTATGCAGAGGAATACGAGTGATTACCACGAAAACTTAACATCCTTTCGATCGAGATGTAAGTTGCGATAGAATACTGAACATCGAACAAGTATGTACAAATGATCCGCTACAAAATATCCACGTCGTACAAATAATGTGATGAAAAGAATGCGTGTATTTAATTTCGTACAAACCTGTAATCGATTACAACGGTACCCAATGTATAGGGACCAGGTAGATCAATAGCAGCATACACTCTAAGACCTTGTAAGTCGTTTTTAGGTGCAACGAAAGCAGCTGCATCACCACCAAGTTCTTTATAATGATCCCTGACATCAAACCCAAGAGAGAAGAAAATATTGTTCCAAATAAACATCTGCATCTTCGCTTCTTCACCAGGATTTATTGCCATTACATTACCATCTATCACAGCTACTGCTCCTCGAGTAGCAGCAGCAACAAAATCACTATGGACCTAAATAAATCATTTATGAAATATAAATATGTTACAACAGTAATATTTTGAAATGCAATTATTTTAAATGTAAACTTACTTTAAAAATAGCACGTTCTCTGAGCAGTCTTTCAGGTAAGTTTTTTCGAGGTAACTCTCTTGTTGTCTGCAATTCCTCGTTCCAGTCTCGAGTTTGGCCAGGAATATGTTCCTCATATCCCAATTTAGAAGAGAAAGCTATTAGTAAATAGAAATATTGGAAATAAATAATTGAATATAAAATTATTTGTATACTTATGATAATACTTTGAAGTTTTAAATTTAAACAGGAATTTTACAAGATTTAAAATTATATAACATATGATATGAAATAGAATAAAATATTAATTTACGTAAAACGGAACATACTATCTTCAGCGCGTATTGCATCGATTGTATGTTCAATTTGAGGGGCACACCATGCGTACAGCTGATAAGGTGTTGCTACTCGTTCAAATGGATGTCTTTGAGTTCTTCGTCTTTGCATAGCAGCAAAACCTCGTTTAAATGCCGGACTAAGCTGATTTAGTAATTCAATTAAACTATGACAGAGATGACTTGGAGTCGCTGGTTTCGGATTAAATACTTCTTTTGTCGATTGATTGAGAAAGAAACCTCTCGCACACGCAGTCAAATAATATTGTTTGTCTTCTAATGTTACCACATGTAAATATAATAAATCACCATGAAGTTTTCTGTGACCGGGCGGTGGATTCCATCCGGACGTTGTTAATACCTATAATGAATAAATTAAGTTTTATTTTTGAAATATATCAAAAAATAAGCAAATATATTAATTTATACTTTTAAACAAGGAGGACATTTTTGTTCTTTGGCTTGCGGTTGTAAAGGTAACAATGGTCTATCTTTACAGCCAGGTATAATATAATCAGGTGGGGTACAATCAACTGAGTCTGCTCTACTCTTTTTTTTCTCGAGAATATCACCATTGGTAACCACATTTAAAAATGATAAACTGCTACATTCAACACCGTTGTAAGCATCTGCAGGATCTACAGACTTCAATAAATCTCGAACATGTCGAACATGTATACGAGCTTCTCTCATTGTATATGGTTCCTCTACGACTTTAATCACCGAACCTTCTTTTAGGCCTTCAATATTTTTCAATTCAGCAAAGTTATCCAATGTGTTACCATCAAGTTGAAGAGAAAAACATGTACGATGACAAGTATCTTCGCGATCCATGAGCAATTGATGGATCTCCTAAAAAAAACAATGATAAAATTTATTTATTTTTTTTATTATCAGATGAAAATTAAAAAGATTTTTCTAGAAATTATAATTTACCTGAACTAGCTCCATACTAGAGACTTGAATATCAAAGGGTTCAGTTCCTGGACTAACGATTTTAACGGTAAATCCCATATCTTGAATGAAAACAATTTCTTGCTCAGTTCCAGCATCTTTATCACCATCTTCTTTTTCGCTCTTATCATTCTTTTTGTTCTTGTCTTCTTCTTTTTCCTTCTCTTTTTCTTTTTCATTTCCTTTTTCTTTCGTTGCTTCAACTTCACCTTTTTCAACAACATTTTTCGCAGCTGTACTCGTACTTCCGGTTTCTTCTATAGTTTCCTTCATATCTAAACATATGAATATAGAAATTTTTATTTAAATATTTGGATTTCTTGAAAATATTGAAAAATAATAATAACTAATTTTGTATTGAAATGTAGTAAAAATGTTTATTGAAACATTACGTTAATAAATAATTTCAGATAAAGTCATTTAAATATTAAAAATAGATAACAAAATATTTCTGTCTTTAATTTACATAATATAAATATATCACTTGATAGATATTTGAATAAATGATTTTTAAATTGAATATAATATGAATATTTTATTATCATTTTTTTATTATTATTTTTTATTGTATAAGTTTTATTTATATTAATCTTGATTTTCTAAACTTATTTTTGTAATTTAAAATATAATAGTATTGAAATAGTATTCAATAAATATTTGATTAGTAAAGAATTAAGTAATAATAGAATTTTATAATTTATTAAATAATTTTTAAGAATTAAATTAAGAAAAACAATAAAATAGCAGTTCTAATTAAGAAAGCAAAGTTCTAATTAATACATAATATATCATATATTATTCAATATTTTTTTCTTCTAAGATAGATATTATTCTGGATATTAACTTTTGTTGATCTTTTATGATTATAACGATATTAATAATTCTGTAATTATATGAATGTTAATCGAATATATATATATATATATTTATATATTTACATATTCGAATATATATCGAATATATAAATATTCGAATATATTTACATATTCATATTTCTATAGAAGCAGAATGCATTTTCGAACAGATACGATAGTGGATATCCGTGGGACCGCTACTTGCATTCACCAATGTACTTATAAATAAACGGCAATGTAAATAGTTCAGACTCAAATGCCGTACTAATTTTATCAATACTATGTTTGCGATATACATCCATTTCTGGTATATGTCAATCTTAAACAATTACTATAATACTAACTACAATTAGCAAAATAGCTCATCAATGATTATTGTGATTCTGTGTTGATGCTACAAATTTATTTTTCTATTTGCTGTATATTTTTTTAAATTTATATAATATTTTTAAAGCATTATGGAATAAAGCATTATGATCAATGAATTATTATTAATAAGCATATGAATGCAAAAAAATAATATTATGTATATATTAAAACTAATTCTTTATTACATTTATTTTCTTTAACGATTATCAATTATTCAATGAATAATCTGCGATCAAAATTTTATTAATCTTATTAATTTTACAGATTTACAAGAATTAAGATCAGAAAAAAATAAAAGACGAATATGCATAGAACATTTTAAAATAATTTATCTTTCTTTATTTTATTTTGTGTAACAATATTATTATAATTTTAATATTTTATGAAGATTAAATAAATGGATTGAATAAATTAAATAATCGATAAAAGAAAATTATTTTAAAAAAAAAATCAATATAAAATTTACATAAAGTTACAATAAAATATTTTATTAGTTTTATTTTATTCATAATAAGTTTCTTATCATGTTTTGAAAATCTTTATATATTTCTATGAATATTTATATCCACATACTTCTAAGTTAGATCAATTTATCTTATAAACCAATTGTTTTATCGCAGTCTTATCACTTATTTTACTATTTCATCAAAGTTTTCTTTTTTTTGAATTCTTTATCAAAAATAAAGATAAGAAATTTAACCGTGAAAAAAAACTAAAATAAAAAAATAAAAATATATAAAAAAAGAATAATTTTTTCTTTCATTTTCATTTTAATTTGCTTATTTTGTAAAAATATTTTCCAAAATTTTTTTTTAAATTAAAAGAAATTTTACATTAATATAAAATTTTGTAAAAAAAATACTTATTGATAATAAATAATTAAATATATTATTACAAGCTTTACAATTACAAAAAATTATAAATTATAAAATTAAACAAAAATTATTAATATAACTATTACTATATATATTATATATGTATTATATATTATTATAGATTAAATAGATTATATAGATTAAATAAAAAAAAAATAAAAAAATAAATATTAATAAAAAGAATTAATTAAACATTATTAAATATATTAAATATATTTTTTTGTTCAAATTAAATAAAAGGATTTAAACATCGATTTAAGATAAGATCAAACAAGGGAAGAATTATAATTTTACAATATTTTACAAACATAAGCATTTAAATCGATATATTATAAATATCAAATTTATATTAATTAATATCAATTATTTATTCAAATATATCAGATATTATTCGTTTCATTATTATTTTCAAGGAAGCTTGATAAATTTCGAAATCATTTATACTGTAACTATAAATAAATTGATAAGAATCATTAAATCTGAACAAAATAGTTTTAATATTAAAAACATAATATTAACTGAATATATATATATGTACACAATGTACTATTTGAAAAAATATTTAGATATAAAAACTTTTATAATAAAAAAATAATATATATATATATATATATATATATATATATANTATATATATACAGAGAGAGAGAGGGGGGGAGTAAAATAATCGATAATTTATGTTTGTATTAATTACAATATACAAATTTAATATATTAAATTTCAAAATTATGTGAAATATTTTAGTAAAATATTTTATCAGAATCAAAGATGAAAGGCAACATGTCAGAAAAAATACCGATAACCCCTGTTATCGATAATTCTTTGCAATTCACTATTGTTCTTTCAAAACACGTGATTCTTTATGGAACCATTACTGTCTAGTAATATTTTTAATTTTTATTATTTTCAAATATTATAAAAAGAATTTTTTATTATAATTAAAAAAATAAATATAAATATAATTATGAAACAATTCTAAAAAAATTATATTTACGATGTTTATAATAATATATTAATATATATTGCTTTAAACAAATAATTTTTAATTACGATTATTAAATTAATTACAAAAAATAAATTTCATATTAAATAGTTTAATTATAAAATTATATATTAATTAAATAAACTACAATTAATTAAATATTTTATTTAGTTATGTTTTTTATGATTTTTTTATGATTTTAAATTTTCGTGTTTTTACGCCTATGCATAAGAGGTCATTAACATGCACGTGTTTTTCTTCGATTTTTTTTTACAAAATGAAAGTTCTAAGAAAAAAAATAATAAATTAATAGAACAGATCTATTCAAAATGATAAATAACTTTATTCTATTGAAAATTTATGTTTTTCTCAAATTATATTTGATTTTTATTGATTATGAAATTTTGAAAACGGGTTATTATAAAATGTAACGGGTGTTATAAAATCATGAAAAATTAAAATATTATTTTAACACAAAATAAAATACAATTATACAATATTATAATTTATATAATTCTTATTATGTAGATATTGTATAATTATTACACTCTATGTAACCATGTATAATGAAAATCACTAAATAAAATATATATTATTTACACGATAAAAATTATTACTAATTTAATACATAATTAAAAATAACCATTTTAAACATAATAAAAACAAATATAAGATATAAAAATAAAAATAAAGTGATTACATTCACATAAAGATAATTTTGAAACATTAAAGTGAGATGTAACAAAATTAATGATTAAACAGGGCAGGTAACATGGTTTCATCATCCAGGGAAAAATTAATCACGTGTTTCAAAGAGATTAATTTTCATCATATTTTGATTATGGATATAACTTGATAATAATACAAAATAGGAAAAACAGAATGAAAATAATTAAATATATAAATACATTAATTTAAAGATGCATTTTCCAAAGAAAAAACATGTCAAAAATACGTTCATTCGTTCTTGTGTAACATCTTGCTAACGGGTAAAAATATTGAAAGAAAAAAATCATAATTTTATAATAATTATAATCATAAACGATAAAAATTCGTCTGCTATCGCGAATCATGTCTTCTGCTACTTTCTCTATTGTAAAACTTGTAACTCACATGACCCTGCAATACATAGATTCGCGCAATTCGCGCGTTACATAACATCAAGGGCCCGGCTTTTGGCTAAAGCGGCATCGTTAAAGGCTCACATTAAAACGAACAGAACATGGTAACCTGACCAAATCATTATATAACACAAGTGGTTACATAGTTTAACCATAAAAAATGAGAAAACTATTACTCGTTGATTATAAAATTAACATATACTAACCAGTATTCGTTCGGTTCTCATTACCATTTAACAGAGGAATTTTCATACTCCCATTTTCAGTAGAGGTCTCAATTTGTGCGCCCAATGTCATCTTTCTTTGACAATCTCTTTCAAATTTTCACGACTCTAGAAACTAACACGTTCTTATTATTCACAGTAACACGCGTGTACACTTTTTTAGAAATTATACTCACAACGACGTCCCGATTCTTTTCACGAGGTAACACACTAACTCTGAGGTGCTCCGAGCCGCTTTTCTCTATTGCACGTGCGTTTCGAACGAAGTACAAAGTCTAATATATATGATTGGTCTTCTTGTCTAGCAGATTATTGAATGAAAATTTCTGATTGGAGTTTTTGATCACGTGATCCACCCCTTGTATTTTTTAAACGTTTATTTGTCGTTGCTGATGTATCAAATGATGCAGTTCCTTTTGAAGTTGAATGTTATTGGAGCATTTTTTGATTGGTAACAATTGATTGGTAGAAATAGAGATATTTTAAGAATCTAGAAAACGAAATTAAAATTACTAGATATCAGATTGCTTACCTTACGTGCTATTCATTTGAATAAGTGATAGTCTGTACTTTGTTTAAAAAACGTGTTATAGATCAATAAAAATTTATTTCTCAGAAAAAAAAAATAAATTAAGAAAATTGAAAAAACCTTAACGTTTTGTCAAACAAATCCATATCAAACTGTACAAAAGTAAGGTTAAGCGTCTGAAAGAATGTCGATAGAAGAACAGTCAAATTTACGTCTAGGACCTGATCCTAATATCATTTATCCAATTCAAGTACAATATTGTGGAAACTGCTCTCTTCCTATTGAGGTAAGGTAATTTTTTATAATTCAAATATTTGATATGTGAAATTCATATTATATGACAAAATAATAATCTTTGGATTTTTTAATTTTAATTTTTACTTGTATCACAGTATTGTGAATATTATCCAGAATATGAAAAATGTAAGCAATGGTTAGAAAGAAATTTACCAACAGAATTTGAAAAAGTTAAATTAGGTAAATATAATTTTTATATAAAATCATTCTCATAGTTATTTATAAATTATAAATTTTATTTTTTTATAATTTTAACTATTTATATGTAGTAGAAGATAATAATACAGAAGTAGGTGGAGGTGAAGATGAAAAAAAAAGACAAAAACGAGGTGGTAAAGGTATGCTTAAAACAAAGAAAAAAGAAGATGTACCAAAATTAGTGACTGTATCTAGAGCACCTAGAGGGAAAAAGAAATCAGTTACTGTTGTTACAGGTCTTAGCACTTTTGGTAATATAAAATATTTATTTAAACTTTATATTTAAAATAATTGTAGCTGTTAAATTAAAGTCTTATTTACATTAATTTATAGATATAGATTTAAAAGTAGCTGCAAAATTTTTTGGTAGTAAATTTGCATGTGGATCTAGTGTAACAGGAGATGATGAAATAGTTATACAAGGAGATGTGAAAGATGAATTATTTGAAGTAATTCCAGAAAAATGGCCACAAGTAAGAGTGATATATATTAATATATATAGTTAATATATACATAATATTAATAATATATATAATATATACATTATATAATATATACATATTATATAAATTATAATATTTAATATTTAATATAACTTCAGATTGATGAAGATTCTATAGATGATCTTGGGGACCAGAAGAGATAATGAGTCAACCAAAAATTTATTTGCATAATGTATTTAATATTATATCATTTTCATTTCTTTGTTTGCTATAAATAAAATGTACATAAAATATATAAAATGTTTTTAAAAAATTTGTAAAGTTAAAATAGAAAAATCATATTATCCATCTTGTTCATTTTCATTTAAATAATTTGCTACTACTTGAAGTAAAGAATCTACTTCTTCATCAGTCAAACGATCTTCACTATCTTCTACAATCTAAAAAATATATGTATATATAATTTTTTATTACATATTTTTTATAATATATTTTAGATATATTATATTATATTTTAAATATATTACCAATTGTATTTCAAGAGGTGTTTTAGGACATACATTTAAAAGAGTTAATATTTCACATTTTGTAAGTTTGAAAGGTTCCATTGCTCTTAAAAAGTCTTTAATTTTTTCTGGAGATTGGATTTTACATGAAGTATTTTCTAAATATCTAATAGTTTGATATGTTATACTTGCTAATTGATTTTGTTTCATTTTTTGTTTTTTATTTGCCTTTATATTCTGTAGAATATTCAGAACTTCATAGTTACTTAAGTATGCTGAACATTCCTTAAGTCTAAAATGAAATTTATTTTAATTATTTTTAATATTTATTCATTAAAATAATTATAAATATAAAAAATAAGTACTTACACTTCCATATTGAATATTTAAACAATATATATTAGTACTTAAAAAATTACAACGTAAATATGTGAGGTTATGTTACTATTATATTTTATTATAATTTAAACATAATATAATGTACAAATTTATTAAAATTTATAAATATAATTTTTTACAAGGTTATTTATTATAACAAAGAATATGTTACAAATTATTTAATAAAAATCTAAGATTTAATCTTTTGATAAAGAGGAGTAGTTATTAAAATGTAGTATATTAAAGTGTAGTTACAAAATTATTTTAGTACACGTAAAGCATAAGATTTGAATTCCGCGCTTAATTATTAATATTTTTAGATAATATACATATATATATTTTCTTTTTCACATAAAATTTATATTTCATAAATATAAGTATATTTTATATATATATCTTTGAATATATTTAAAATAATTTATACAGAACAATAAAATAATTTTCTAAATAATAGTTAATTATTATTCATTATTGTTATTAATTTTTTTTTTAATGTATCTGATGATTTTAATAAAAATTTAATATATAATTTTATGATTTGAAAAAAATGAACAATAAACAAAAAAATTTCGTTTTAAATTGTATTTATGCATTCATTCTACTTTTAATATTGCATAAAAATTTCTAAATCAATTTTAGAGTTTTGAAATTGATTAAGAAGCCATTCAAAAAATATGTATACACGTTCATTATAATCACTTTTACGGAATGGTTTGTCTAAATAACATATTTAAATATGTGAAGATAATATAAATGCTTGATTTTAACATACAAAATGCGTGTATATGATATGCGCTCTACGATTCATAGTTAATTGTGGTTATTTTATAAGTCTTATAAAAATGTAAGTTGATTAATCATAGTTAATAGTTTTAAGGGCTTTTAAATTTTTTTAAAAATTCGATAATTATAAAAATAAAATATGCTAATTATATTTATAATATTATTTAATACATTTAATATTTATGATATATATATTTATAATATTTGGAATAAATTATTTAAAAAAATAGTATACATACGCAATACATATAAATAAAAAATAGAAATATTATTTTTTATAATATTTTATTTTTTCTTATAATTTAATTGTTTATTTAAAATAAAATATATAATAAAATAATTTTATTATTTTAATATAATGAATATATATAATAAATATAAAATAAATTTATTTTTAATTGAAAAATGTATTATAAAATTTTTATTAAATTATTAAATTATTAAAAATTTTTAAAATATTTTAATTGTAATTATTTTTTTTAATTGAAATAATTTTTAATAGAATTATATTTAAAATTGTATTTATTATTAACAATGACATAATAAAAAACATTTAATTAAAAATATTATTTTCATATGAAATTTTTTTCATATCATTGTATATTTTTCTTTAAATTTTTTAAAAAATAAAATAAAAAAAATATTTTTGGTGATGTTATAACTTGTATAAAATTTTATATTCTTTTATGAACAAATTTAAAGAAATTTTAGGTTACGAGTTACGGGCACCTGATAGAATAGTCACATGCCTATGAATTAACACGACCTCTATGCGCGATTGTCTGACATTTTGCGAAGGTAACTGTGAACTGAGTGCGTATTCCATTGTGTTTTGTATTTTCGATATACTCGACCATCAGTGTCGTGGTACGAGTTAATGATCGATGTGATTTATAAGAGTGGACACAATGTAGATCGATGTTATTTATGTTGCTAAAAGCATTGCTGCAGAAAAATAACTATACCATACGAAAATTCTACGGAGCGCAAAATTTCTTATAACGCGTATCGATCTCTCCGTAGGCAATGCATCTTCCTTGCCTGTGCTATGTTTATAAACTGTTGACCTTGCTTGTCGAAGATCGATGAAAAATCCTCGATCGCCGAAAAATTACGATCAAGAATGGAAATTGTCGGCGATTACGAATACAATACGAAAGATCTGATAGGCCACGGCGCATTCGCTGTGGTCTTCAGAGGTAGACATCGTAAAGTGAGTCTGTTTTTTCTTCTTTTTTTATGGAAACAAATATGATCACTGATAAAATTACCAAAAATTATTCATTCAAATATTGATTATGGGAGTTATATATATTTCTTTTTTTTTTAGAAACCAAATTTTGTAGTGGCAATCAAAAGTATCACGAAAAAAAGTTTGGCGAAATCACAGAATCTGCTTGGAAAAGAAATTAAGATTCTGAAGGTTTGAAGCTGATATTTTTCTATATTTCTAAATAGAAATTGTATTGTATTTATTTTATAATAAGAAAAATGTCACTGTTTACGTTACATATACAAAAAATTGTTTTTATTTAATGTATAAAACAGAATTTTTTTTATATATTATTTACCTAAAATAATAAATTGTAAATGCATATTTATTTATTTATATAAATTTATTATATAAATTTTCATTTTATATTCATTAATAATCAATTAATAATAATTATATCATTATAATATTAATTATTAATAAAACAAATTATAATGATAATATATATAGTATATATATATATATATTATTATAATTTATATTATAATTTATATTTTATGATAATTTAATATGTAAATTTTTTAGAAAAAATAAGAATCATCTCTAATATGATAAAAATGTTACGTTACTTTAATTCATATATTGTTTCAATATTTCAATATTTTTTTATTTTAATAATTATATAATACATTTAATTCTTTACTTAATATTATGTTTTAGGAATTAACAGAATTACATCATGAAAATGTTGTTGCATTGTTGGATTGTAAGGTTAGTATAATAAAAATTAATATGTAATATTGACATTAATAAAAATAAAATATTTATATAAATATTAAATAATAATTAATATTGATATAATTTTTTGTTTATTATGAATTTATTGTTTAGGAGTCTAATTATAATGTCTTCCTCGTTATGGAGTATTGTAATGGTGGAGATTTAGCTGATTATTTAAGTGGTATGTTTTCTAAAAAATATATTATTAGAATATTTAATTTCTAAAATTTTAATATCTATTAAAGCAATTGTATTTAATCTATTTCATTTTTTATTAATTTTTTTTAGCAAAAGGCACTCTTTCTGAAGATACTATTAGAGTATTTTTAAAACAATTAGCAGGTGCAATGAAAGCACTACATGCCAAAGGTGTAGTCCACAGAGATCTTAAACCACAAAATATTTTACTCAGTCATAATTGTGGTAAAGCTTGTCCACAACCACATCAAATAACATTAAAAATTGGTAAATATTTATTCATTTTCTTTTTAATTTAAAGATCTATTGAAGATATATTTAAAAATTATTAAAATAACAATACAGCATATTATTTTTTTGTTATTAAAAAATGAAAATTTTTAAAGCATGTTATTTAATTTTCCAGCGGATTTTGGTTTTGCAAGATTTTTACAAGATGGTGTAATGGCTGCAACATTGTGTGGATCACCAATGTATATGGCACCAGAAGTTATAATGTCACTTCAATATGATGCAAAAGCAGATCTTTGGTCTTTAGGAACAATAGTTTTTCAGTGTCTTACTGGGAAAGCTCCATTTCAAGCTCACACACCTCAAGCTTTAAAATTATTTTATGAAAAAAATGCAAATCTTGGACCTAAGTATGTTACAATATATGTATCATATTTTTATCATGAAAAAAAAACTGTATTAGTTTTATTATGTTTTAATTTCTTATATTTTAGAATTCCTCCTGGAACTTCACCTGAACTATCAGATCTCCTAATGGGTTTATTAAGACGTAATGCTAGAGATCGTATGCCCTTTGATGAATTTTTTGGACATCCTTTCCTTCAAGGTTCTAGAGAAAGTCCCAGTCCAGTTCCTGCTGAACTCCCTGCTTCTCCAGGAACATTAACAATTCAAGAAGGAACTACAGTTATAAGATCAGAACCAGAAACAACTAGTCCGTGTTCTAGTCCTGAAGATGACTTTGTGCTTGTACCAAGTGATCTCAGTAGTGACACAGACAATAATCCTAATACGCAACAAGTAAAGTATGTATTTTAATAATAACACAATAATACTCTACAAATATATTTTTATCATTATTATATATGTAATATTATTATTAATTAATTAGGTATATTAAACAAGCTAGTAGAGAGGCAGTGAGTCCACCACGACCATGTTTTCTTCCTATTTCGGAGCCAATTCCTGTTCCATCACAAAGAAGTATTGCACAACCATCATCTCCTTCTACTAATATAAGATCAGGAAGCAGTGTTGTTCCACGCTCGCAACCAATAAGCATGAAACGTAGTGTGGATACTCATAGAAGTCATGCTCCTGATATTGGCTCTCTTAGTCCACCTAGTGTTCAATTTGTAATTGGTACACCACCCAGTAGAAGGTATATAAATATTATATTGATATAGATTGTTTTATATTTTTATATATTTTATTTTATATTATTTTATAATTATGATTTTATAAAATAATATATATCATTATTTATTATTTATTATCATTATTATCAAACTGATTATTTTTAGATTGAGTGAAACACCTCCACCGCCAAATACATGGCAAGTTAGTCCTGTTGCAAGGCATTCACATACTTCGAGTGGAACGTCACCATTACGGCGTTCAACTGGAAATAATAGTGCATCCTCACCACTGTTAACAGGACCATTAGCAGTGTTAGGTTCTCCTACATCAAGAGCATTTCAGGATAATAATAACACATTGAGGCATTCACCAGTTATTCCTTTTGGTACAAGAGCAGTTACTCTTCCTGAAATATCTGGTAGATAATTATATATTTCTAAGTTATTATAATAATAAATATAATAGAAATAATATATATAATTATAATATAAATAACTATAATAATAAATATTTTATATTAAATTCGTTAATATAATTTATACTTATTTATTAAATGTATTTGTAGAAGCGGGTAATTTTCAAAATCTTCTACCAGAAGTAAATCCTACAATAACAGATGATCGACCATTGACATTTATTGCACCCGAACTTCCAGAAGAAACGCTTTTAGAGCGGGAACACAACGAAATATTAGCAAAGTTAAATTTTGTTGTTGCATTATGCGAATGTGTATGTGAAGTAGCAAGGACAAGAGCAGGACCTTTAGGTGCACCTTTGGGTGGTATTGAACAAGCAAGCACTGCTGCAACAAGAAGAAGAGCAGAACAAGTAATTTTACTTGTTAGAGCTCTTCAGTGGCTTAGTTCTGGATTAAGTCTAGCAACACAACAACTTAAGGCTGGCAGATTACAGCCAACTGCCAGTGTAAAAGAAGGTAATTTTCATTTGTTAATAATTATTATATATGACATATAATAATATTAAAAATAATTATATTTCAGTTGTGAATACAATGAATGAAAAATTCAGAACGTGCCTCACAGAATGTAAACAGCTCAATAGTGTAGGGCTTCTTCATCAGACAGGAGCTACTGCAGATAAGATTCTTTATAATCATGCCATTCAAATGGTAAGTATATGATTAATTTTTTTTTTATAGATAAGTTAAATGTATTTATTTCTAAACTATTTTTTTATTTAATAGTGTCAATCAGCAGCATTAGATGAATTGTTTGGTAATCCTGCAGAATGTTTTCAACGATATCACACAGCACAGATATTACTGCATTCTTTATCACAACATGTCAGCCATAGTCAAGATAGAGCTCTCCTTATTAAATGTAATTTATTTTTTTTTTTTACCAAAAAATGTTAGAATTCTTTACTTTAGAATTAATTTTTTTTTTTATTTAACATCATATTTTAAATCAAAAAAAAATAATATACATATACATGCGCATCATTTGTTTCATTTGTTTCATTTATAGATAAAGATGCTGTTGAGAAACGTTTATATGTACTTCAACAACAAGGCTACATTTATGCAACAGATCCAACATAGCGCTTGTGAAAATTGGCAACAGACTGCAGTGACCCGCCCAAATCCATACCATTCTCAATATCTCTTTTCTGTAAGATATTCTGCCCTATTCTGTATAAAAACTGTTAATTCATTGATCATTATGATCATATTACGAAGATTACATTGTAGAAATAAATTTAAAATTACATATATAGTAAATTTTGTTACACAGAATAGGGTAGATTACTCCATGAAAGAGTATGAAAGTGATTCTGTACAAGTTTCTTTATATGATTTATTAATGAATACAAATAATGAATTATAATTATATATATATAATATATATATTATATTATATATATATTGTAATGTACGTATGGTTGATTAACTAACCTTTATTTCATATCAAACAATAAATATGTCTATACTAATAGCATTGTGCATTCAATGCAAGATAGTTTCTTATTAAATAATAATGATATAATAACTGTAAAAAAAAAGTAAAATATTATTTTTATTAGATGATCTACATTAATATTATTTGGTACAGAAGTATCAAATATATTATTCTTTTTTTTCATTTGCACTTGCTTCAATGCTTGGTTTGTTATTCTTGTAAATTGTATAATTTAATGCTGTAGCAAGAGTAGTCCAAGCTAAATATGGAATAATCAAACAACCAGCATATGGATTTACATTATAAAATGCCACACCCATTGCTGCAGTACTTCCCCACAATAAAACAATTTCATACAGAGCCTAAAAATATAAGAGGATTAGAAATGTAATTAAAAAAAAAAGATATACTTATTTATATCAAAATACCCATTTTATCTTGTGTAACCCAAAAAATAATGGTGACCAAGACCAGTTTAATATTAAATTAGTTCCATAAATAGAAAGAGGTAATATTGCTTTTCTAAAACCATCACCATCTCTCCATATTAAATATGAAGAATATCCTATTGTGCAATATAGAGTTGTCCAGATTGGAGCAAATAACCAATTTGGTGGAGTCCAAGTTGGTTTTTTCAAAGACTATTAAGTATCATTCAAAAAGTTTATTATTTTATTAAATCTAATTATATTTAAAAACAATTTTAATATAATCAATTAATGGTTAAAAAGTATTTATTATAACATATCATAAATAATACAACACAAATAATTTATTTTATTATAAAAACAATAGTAATATTAATTTAATTTTTTTAATAATGATATTATTGTTATCTTATATTATTATTAAGTTTTATAAATACATAAGATTTTTTTTTAAACTTGATAAAATAAAACTCAGGAATTAAATTTATTTAAATTTAATATTTATTAAAATTTTTATAATAGATAATTAAGACAAATATAATAAAATTTAATCAATATGATCAATAAAATCAAATTATTACATATTATTTTATTACAATACAATTAACAATACAAAAATATTATTTTTTAATATAATTCAGAATTTTTATGCTTTCTGTATCGAAATAATTCTTTTGTTAAATTTATTATTTATAATTTTTAAACTATTTATAATTTTTAAATTATATTATGATTAATCGATTTAATTACCTCATACCAAGGTTTGATATTTTTTCTAGAAAAGTAGCTTCCAGCCCATCCTCCAATATTCGGATGAATAATAGCTATTGCGACTGGCCACGATACTTTTACAGGCATTTTAAAAAAAAAAAAATATTATTTAACTATTTTTAACGATAACTTAATATCGATAGCATAGAGTATATATGAATAGACATATTACGACTAACGGTTTTCCAGTGTTGTGACTGCTTATCTACTTTAAAGTATTATATATTTGGATATCAGCACTTATATATTTTTATTTATATAATGCAATGACTAAGAAAAATTGCAATATCATGTCTATAAAATGCAAATTTTAATGATAATAATAAGTATACTACGATTTTATATATATATATATATACATGTATTTTCTTTGAATGTATAATAAAAACATATTATAAATTTATAACAATCGCAATAAATGTTAAAAAAATAACTTCATAATAGATTGTATATATAACTTCATAATATTTTTTTACAATAAATTATTTTTTTTATAGATAAGTTTAATATTTTCGTACTTAATAAACAATAAAAAAATATTAATAAATTCATTTAAAAATATAATTCTGCTATATATTGTAAAAACTTGTAATGTAATAAATGTTTATTCTATTTTTTACATTTTTAGTAGCACCAATAGAAAAAAAAACAAACACAAAATGCATGCACTCAAGCACATATGCCCCTTTATAATGTTAATAATTTATTATTTTATTTAATATTAAGTAATATTTATTTACATATATAATTTAATAAATATTAAGAAGATATAATATATATTAAGAAGAAATAAGAGTTATATTACATAAATTTATAAATCGCCATGCATAAAAATTATAAGTTTTAATAGTGTGAGTAAAAAAATACGAGTGTGCGTGAATTATATTAATTTAATTTAATTTAATTTAATTATCTATTATTATATATTGTAATATATAATAATAAGCATATATATGTACGAATATACATATACTCTTATGTAAATGCAATTTTACATATGAAATTATTAAATTTCGTTTTCTTTTTCTTAATATATATATAAAATATATTTTATGATGACCAAAATTTATTTATTATTATTTTTTAAATATAAGTTTAAATTTCAATTCAATAGATTTATGTATCAGTAACTGTGAGATATAACATTTTAAACAATCAGTTAATTAAGAATTATATATGGAGAAAATTTTTAATTTATTTCTACATGAGTACTCTAAATAATATCTAAATTTTAGTTTTATTTTAAAAAACTTAACAATAAACACGCACAATTTTGATATATTATGTTAGTACTTACAAAAATAAATATTGGGTAATATAGGTAAAGTGAAAAATTTTTATCAAGATATGAAAAGGAATACAAAAAGAATATTTCCAAAGAATTCATTTTCATATTGCAACAAGCTAGTACACATTAAATGGATCTTGTGCTTGATAAAAATAATATTTATATATGTAATATGTAATGAGAGAAATATGTCAACCTATGGAAGAAAGAATTTTAAGATATTTTATTTACTTTTAGTCTATATTCTTTGAATTAATTTATTATCTGTGTTATTTGTATTTTTTATAATTTTTTCCCCTCTTTTTAACATTTGTATTTTTTTTCTCACTTTTAAATTATTTTTTATTCATGAAACATTTATTTTGTATTTTATTAAATTGTTTATCATA
The DNA here is from genome assembly GCF_014066325.1 of Apis laboriosa. Lineage (NCBI taxonomy): Eukaryota > Metazoa > Arthropoda > Insecta > Hymenoptera > Apidae > Apis > Apis laboriosa. The sequence continues at coordinate 2,407,299 of NW_025222279.1, forward strand.
CTCGCCTCACAACAAATTTCTCATTAATTTTGTTTTTTCATATTTTTTTCTCCATTTGAATCTTTCTTACGTTCAAATTTAGAAGCAAATACTCCAGGAAAATGATATTTTACACGTTCTCTTAATTTTTGACGAATTACCATAATTGTTGTTATTGTATTACCTAGAAATAATACCAAAAACATTCCACTGAGGACTGAAACATGCCATGTAGCTTCTGAATGGGATATTAATGTATACAAGATATATGCGTTGTACAACTGAAACATATATCCAACAAAAAGGAACGGTAATAAAAACGATAATCCACGCCACATCCATGAATGAAAACCTTCAATGGTAATATCCATATTATGTCTTTCACCTAATGCTTTCAAGCGATATAAAACACCTCGTTGATAGCAGAATTGTAGAGACTGTACTACACCTATAAATGAATGTACTTAAAATTGTTGTTAAAAAAAAATTTTTAACATAAGCTTGAATAAATAACATACTGATATAAGCATTGAACCATAGAAATTGTTGTCTAAATGCATACCATGGCCCTGTGTTAGGCCATACTAATAAAACACCAGATACTACAGTTGAAAGGAAATGATGAAATCTCCACCAACCTTTTATTCTTGAACCATTTACTTTTAATATACTTTCCCTTATTGTCAACGTACAATAATACCAAACTAAAAGGAACATGAAACTAAGTTCCAAAGTTCTGTAATATATATTATCAATTATTATAAATATATTTTTTTATATTCTACAAAAATAAATAATATATTACCTGATATTAGTTACTAGATTTAATACAGATAAAATAAAACCAATTACTGAAAGAACTAATTTAAATTTTTCATATTCATCTTTATATTTGAATCTAAAATATAAATGAATTATTAAAAAATATATTTTATAATATATTACCTTTTAGATAAATTATTTCTACAATGATATTATTCTTACTTATCACTTTTATTTAATATGGAAACATTAACATTGCCTAAAATAATTTGAAGATATGTGCCATTTGGTTTCGGTAAAGTTTGTTCTATTTCATGTAATTGTTGCTCTCGTTTTGTCATTTCTTTGTTTAATCCTTTTTGTGTTTCGCACGCATGTAATCTGAAATTAAATATATAAACATAATACATTTATTTATGTATTGAAAATAAAATATATATGCTTTTAAATTAATTACTTACTGTTTGAGTGACTTTGATATTACACTCATTCGGTATGTTTGGTGAGAAATTCCTTTCAAACATTTTGTTTGAAGTTCAACTACTTCTTCTAATTTTGCAAGATATTCTTTGTTTAATGTCTGTTAAAAAATTAAATATTGCTATTGTTTAAGTATTATGTTGTTTAAATAGTACTGTTATTCAAATAATTTTTAAAATAATTTGTATAATATGGAAAAATTTGTTCAGAATATATTGATTGAAGAATGAAAAATAACAAAAAATAACGAAAAAAAACAAATGTTTTATATAAGATAATATTTTAAACTCATACGGAAAGATATATAAAAAAAAAAACATTTAAGTTTTATAATATATTAAAAATAATTAAACTTTTCATATACCAATTACGAGTATGGATAAATAAAAAATACACTTAACCTCACAGAAAATGGTCCAACGTGTTAATCATCGACAACATCAGTACCCAGGATTAACAAAAAATTATCTTACTTCTAATTCCTTGTAATCTTGTGCTAGGTCGTTCCAATCTTTCAAACAGGATTCAACATCGGTATCCATCGTAGTAAAAAAAAAGGGATGATAGCCAACAACTCACTAAAGATTCAGGTACGCAAAGATTTGTCGTAGTTGTATTACTACACTACTATCAAGTAAGTAAGTTGTACTTCCTCAGGCATTTGACGGCAGAGTGCTCTAAAGTAAAAAGTCATCTCTGACTATTCTGCTTTTTAAATTCGACATATGATAAGAAAATATTTTGAATATTTGTGAAAAGAAATTATATTTTATAATATTATTTAATTTGAATTTATTTTCAATATTAAAATTTATATAATAAAATATTTGTAATTTAACATATTTTATGTGTATGTATGTACGTATGTATGAACGTATGTACGTATGTATGTATGCATGTATTGATATATTTTTTAAAATGTTAAAAATTTTTTTTTTTTAAATTTAATTAAATAGCAATTTTAATAATACTCATTGGTTTTTAAAATAATAATTTTTTAATAGAAGATGATAATAATTTTAATGTTCCATAAAAATTTTCAATTATATTTTAATTATTTTTGAATAATCAAAAAATTGATTATTTTATTTTTATAAAATTACAAAATAACTATGATTATATTTGTTTGATAAAATATATTTATATTTAAATTATTTTTCAATAAAATTGGATTATTTTTTAATAAAACAGGATATTCATTTTATATAATTCAAGTGATTTGAAGATAATTTTTAATATATATGTATATATATATATATATATTTCCTAATATTTACTTTTCATTTTAATTAAAATAAAGCTATATTTTATTAATTAATACTATTGTTAAGTACTATGTTGTTTAAATATTGCTGTTGTTCAAATAATTTTTAATTATTAATTAAAAATATTAAAATTTAATACTAAAATATTTTTTGAATTCTTTAATTTCATAATGTTTACTTACATATATTGTTATGTATACTTTCAATATTATAATTTTTAATTAAATAAATGTTTCACGTTCGTCGATAATGGCATGTTTATCGGTCGGGCTATTATGTAAATTATTGATCGGAAATCTTCAAACATATAATCGTTTTCGATTAAATTTACTCGTATCCTGTTGTATCGTTGAATACGCGAATTTTTTCACGGTCGTTGACCAGACAGCTCCACCAATCTGCAAAGAAAAAAATACTTTACATTCTCTGGTAAACACGTTTCTTTATTCGACTATCGTACTTCATTTTAGAATTTGTTGATCTTCAGATCTGATAAAAAATGTGATCTATGTACCTATTTTAGCTTCTCTTGTTGATTTTCATGTATATATAATATGTATTTTTAGAGAATCAATTTAAAAAATGAAAAATGTTTTTAAAAAATTTTTTAAAAATAAATTTTTAATAATTAATTTTTTTTTATTTACAGTAGACATTGTTAAATTATTACCAAAAAATTATTTAATAATTCTTATAATAATTGCAATATATTTTAATTATATTCATACTTCATAATAATATTCCTTAATTCCTATATTAATTTTTTTTAATTAATATTCTTTCTATAATTGCATATGATTGAAAACAATTTTTGATTTATATCTAATATATCATATGCATAAATATTATTTCTTCCCTAAAGAATATTATTGAGAAATTAATGTGTATTATATAAAATATAATATATTATGTAAAAATATTTATATAAAAATGCATTATGTAAAACATTATGATATTAAAGAATCAATGAGTTTTAGTGATCTATTTTATTAGTGAATTTAAAATATGGATATATTATTTATAAATGCTATCATTTTATTCAAAGTTTTCTGATATTATTCAACTTTGCGAATAGAAAACTTATAGAAGAAAAATTTTATTTATTATTTATTAATATTATTTATTGATGACTTAAAAATATTATAGTTTAGTGTAAAAAATTATTTTATAATTCTAAATTAAGAAAAAAAAAAATATTTTTCTGAAAAAAAATTGAAATTTCAAAACATAAAAATACAAGAAATTATTAATGTTTTATAAAACATTTAATAAAAAAAAAAAATAAAATTAATTTTAACTAATATTTCGTAAAAAATTCTTGATTTTTTGAATATTTTAGAAAAATTATAACAAAAATATAAAAGATTGTTATTTAATATTCTTATTTTAAACAATATGTTAAAAATAGATATAAAATCATAGTTATTGCTTTACAAGTAATAATAATTATAAAATAGATATATATTATTATATTAATATTAAATTTATTTCTATATTTGAATGAAATTTTATATAGCTCATAATTCTTTATTCTTAGAATCTTATACGTGATCCCCACTCTATAAGAAATTTCAGCAGGAGATTTAAATATCTTCGAAACTGTTAAACAGAGACCAGTAGTCGGACGTCATGGATACGAGATAACCACGATTAATTCGTGAATTTATTAGTGTTTATCAGTAATTAAAAAATTGAACAGTAATGAAACTCATAAAAAAGTTTTAATTTAGAGTTTTATAATTTTATTTCAAATAATGAATATGAATTTAATAAAAATCAATAAATATAAATATGATATTTGCAAAAAAGGGGTTAAAAATATCAATTATATTTTTAAAAAATTTAATGATAACAATTAAAAATAAGTTTCAGTGAATATAAAATTAATGAATTTATAAAAAGTTAAATAAATGTTATACAGAAAGAATTGCATAAATATATAAGTATATAATACAATTTCAATCTTTTTTAATTACATTTTATTATAATTCTTGTTTGATTATAAATTTATAATTGATGTATAAGAATTATATATAGATATTTCCAAAAAATACTAATACTATTACTATTCTTTATTAGTATATACATATATATATGCAAAAATTATTTCTCTAATATTAGTAGCGTCTCAATTATCTATTTAGTATACAATTTATATTATAAAATAATTGTGAATTATTATTCAAATAATAACAAATATTACGAACAATTTACATTAATCGCTCGATATTACGTTAATATTGATGTTATTATAATTAATTGAAAATAAGAATATAGTGAATCATGAAACGAAGGAATTCTCATGAAAGAAAGTGGAAACCTGCAGCGGAGGGGTAAATGGCTTCTAGATAACGGCATAGTAAACGGTATTCGATCTTCTTCTTCACGTGTATACCAGTGTTTTATAATCGGCGTGTAACTTGAACATTTTTCTATAAATTCGTCTCTTTCTAATTCAACATTTTCTATTATATTTCTGGTTATGATTAGAAATCATAATAATTAATATGTATATAAAGATATCACTGAAAAATATGACTGTATTTACTGTGAGAAAATTATAATGGTTATGTTATTACAAAAAATATATGGATTAATATTAATATTAATATAATCATAAAAAAAATTATATCATTATTTTGAACTATCACCAGTGTTATCATTGGATTGAATTTAAGTTATCAAGCATGACACCAGAAAGAGAAAACAAGAGGTATTAAACGATTTATTTTTCAATGAAGTTATGTCTGAGATTGAACAAAAAACGATTCGTTTGCAAAATAAAAGTTTCAAATTTAATATAAACTTGTAACGTGTTTTGAATGTAAACTAATATCGGTATCATTGGTGTTTCTTGTGCTTATCATTTAAATTCACATTAATGGTAGATAAGGAAGAATCATTTATGAATTAAGAAAATGAATCTTGCGCAAAATATTTTGAAAAGCGGCAAATCCGTAAGTCTTTCCAGCAATGTCATCGCGTTGAAATATAATGTACCTGGTTGCGGTTACGCAGGCGCATCGCAGACATCAAGAATCGATGATTTATCCGATATCTCGAAATCCACAGATGGCGGGAATCGATCGAAGATAGAAATCACGGAGAAATTACGTGATAGAAATTATGGTACTGTAGCAGTAGCAACTAGCGGAAGTATTTTACAGGAAATGCCAGAACCGCGAGGAATTCCTGTGTTTGGAACACTTTTTTCATTCATTTTATCTGGGGGTCCAAAAAAACAACATGAGTACGTTGATAAAAGACACAAAGAACTGGGTCCTGTTTACAAAGAACGTATAGGACCAACCACGGCAATTTTTGTAAATTCAATTCATGAATTTCGTAGAATTTTTCGACTTGAAGGATCAACACCAAAACACTTCCTACCAGAAGCTTGGACACTTTACAATGAGATACGGAAATGTCGTCGCGGTTTGCTATTCATGTATATTAACTAAATATTTTTCTATAAAATACAAAAATATATTTATAGTTTAAATGAAAAAAATTTAAACTTGTTTGATTTTTTATATATTTTCATGTTATGATAGGAATGGCGAAGAATGGATATATTTCCGTAAGATTTTAAACAAAGTAATGTTATTACCAGATCCAACAAATTTAATGATTGCACCATGTCAAGAAGTAGCCATAGAACTTAAACAAAAATGGCAAAAACAGATTAAGACCAATAACATTATATCGAATTTACAAGTTCAACTTTATCAGTGGTCTATAGAGGGTATAATATAATATATACATAATAATTTATTTCAATACCAAAAAATGTAATAATAAATAGTCCATAGAAACACATTTTTATTTTACAGCTATGATGGCCACGTTAATGGGATCGTATTGGTATTCTTACAAACATCAATTGTCCCGAGATTTCGAAATATTGGCAGAAACATTGCACGAAATATTTGAATATTCAGCTAAATTATCTATAATACCAGTTAAATTAGCTATGAATTTACATTTACCTGTTTGGAAAAAATTTGTTGCATCTGCTGATACAGCTTTCGAAATTGTTCGAATGTTGGTACCAGAAATGGCTAAATTAGGTGGTAACGGTTTATTAAAGAAAATGATGGATGAAGGTATTCGAGCCGAAGACGCAATCTGCATTGTTACCGATTTTATTTTAGCAGCTGGTGATACGGTTAGAGTGTAACTATTTTATGAAACAAGAATTTATATTTGAAATTTATAAAAATAATTATTTGAATTTGAAACAAATTCAAATTATAATATATATATAATATTCAATTATAATTCAAATTATATATATTATATATATATTATAAATATATTATAAATTTTATTTAAATTTAAAATAAATAAAATAGAAAACTTAATAAAATTAAATTAAATGTCAAAAATTAAATACTTATATATTTATTTATATTATTTATTTGTAAATAATTAAAAAAATTAATTTTGTATTTTATATTTAGACGGCGACAACTTTGCAGTGGGTATTATTGTTGTTATGTAATCATCCTGAAAAACAAGAAGAATTATTTAAACACTTAAAAGATCTTCCTCAAAAAGATATATTAAGATTACCATTATTAAAAGGTATAATCAAAGAATCTCTTCGATTATATCCTATAGCTCCATTTATATCTAGGTATTTACCGGTAGATAGTGTGATTGGTAATTACTTTGTGCCAAAAGGGGTAAATGAATTTATATTATATTTTATTTGTTATAAACATATTAATAAACAATGAAAAAGAAATTAAAAGTCATTATATATTATAAAGATTGTATTATAAATTATATTATAAAGTCATATTATATTTTATTATAGGAATTGCTTGTTTTATCACTTTATTCGAGCGGTCGCGATGCTGCGAATTTTCCACAACCAAATGAATTCCGTCCAGAAAGATGGATTAGAACGCAAAAAGGTATTTATCAAGGCGTAGTACATCCACATGCAAGTTTACCATTCGCTTTAGGCGCTAGAAGTTGTATTGGTCGAAAACTGGCAGAAATACAAATATCGCTTGCATTAGCAGAGGTGCGTAAATAATTATATATTAATAAATTATATATTATATATTAAGAATTGATAAACATATTTGATGATATGATTTTATTTTAAAAATTGCAGTTAATTAAATCATTTAAAATAGAATGTATAAATAAGAATCAAGTAAAATTAATTTTACATTTAATTTCTGTACCATCGCAATCAATAAAATTGAAATTGATGGAGAGAAATTAGCTAATATAACAAAAAGAAATATCATTTAATTGTAAAAATAGTAAATTATTTTTTTGTTGTTTATTTTTTTATTTCCTTCTATGCAATATTTTATCCATATACATTTATATTGAATAAAATACAAATATTTTCACCATTGTACATATATATGTGTAAATTAATTATGTTATAATTATTAACATTTAAATATATATTTTTAATTAAATGACATTTATAAATTGTATACTTATTAATATTCATCAATTCTAAATCTTACAATAAATTCATAAAGCATGATCGAAGTAGAGAATGAGTAAAATATTTTGTTATATAAAAGTTTCATTAAGCGTTTCAAATTTAGAAAATATAGATTAAATAATTAAAATAATGTTATTAAATATTACAATTATATACAATTAATTTATTATTAACGTTGGCACAAAACGTTGTTTATAATTTTTTTTATTTCGTCTAAAAATTCATGAAAATTGTCGGTAGTAGAAAAATCTTGAAATGCTTGAACTCTTTCAGATTTTGTCATTGAAGCTGTCAGAAATCTCTTTACGCAACAAGATTTTAGTTCGTGACATGAGTTTATTCTCGCCCAATTCCACGCTTTACTCAAATTTTTATGATTCAATTTAGATATAGAACTTTCTGTAAGAATATCTGATATATCAGCCATAAGGAACCTGTCCGCCAATAGTACAGCATCTAATATAGATTCAATAGTTCTATTTTCGAAAGCCGAACCATTTGCAGCTAGAAGTAATGTATTAAGACCTTCTTTTGATGTGTTTCGTAATTTGACACGTTTTTTACCCGATTCTGAAAAGTTTCCTTCAAGCATTGCTGAAAAGGCATCCGATTTTTGACATAGTGTTTGCCTACAAGCATCAATAGTCGTACCATCATCTAGTTCGAATGTAACTGTTGCAGGTTTCGGATGATTGTCGTATACTCTTGGAAAATCTGCTGAAATGGTTTCTATGATTTGATACTTTTCTACAATCTCAGGTTGAATTTCCAATGTGTTTGCTAATCGACAAATTGACCAAATAGCATTTTCATAAAGATTGTGTTGTTGATTAGATAGAATCTGAAATATTAATCGAAGACCACCATGATTATTCAGAAGTGATTTTAGAATATATCGTGACTTGATTAGGAATGGTATCGAAACTGCGATAACTAATTTATGAGCTTCCTCTCCACGAAGCAATATAGATGTAAGTTCACCTATCGCTCCGCCAGTTTCTGCTAGGGCGCATAGTTGTCTTGTATACTGTTCAGAACCATATAATGTTTGAGCTTCAAAAACGAAGCCTTGTTTTAATAATGGTATTAAATATACTCCATTTCTATATAAAAAATTATTTATTAAATATTATAAATCTTATTTAAAATCTTATTTTTTTTAATTAAAAAAAATTTTATCTATTTACCTTATAATTCTAGTTAAAATTCTAGACGCTTTTGGATTTTTAGCGTGTTTGATATAGGCTGATAATGCTTCAATAGTTGCGGGATCAGCCAATCGATCAACTGGATCATTTGAATGACTTAATCGACTTAATAATACTAATGTCCATACATTTGCATATTCCCAAACATTTGATTTATTTCCTTCTTCTGAATTTTGAGATTTTTCCACATTTACAGTTATTGATTTACAACTTTTTAATGATTCTACTTCTTCTTGAGGTTCTGAAAAAAATTATTGAAATTTGCTATTTTTCAAGTTTTTTAAATTTAATATATTATTTTAAAATATAAAAATTAATTTACCGTCTTCGTTGTCCATTATTTCTGTATCACTACAAACTGGACTATAATTGTCTTCAGTATTTTCATCATTTTCAATAGAATCATAAAAAGGTAATGGTGGTGTACTAGGAGGTGAAGAAGAAACACTAACAGCACTACCTGGACTCCAATCATCTCGATAATAATCTGAACTAAATCTATAGATAAAAAAATCATGATTTTATATTTTCTATAATAATAAATTAAAAACAATCTTACAAGCATACCTTCCTAAATTTGTCTTATTATATTTTAATTCTAGTTGTTTATTAGGAGGAGAATCATTCTCTCTTTTTCTTGAAACGTTCGTCTCCTCATAAGATACTGTTTCAGTTACCATTTTTTTCAATCTAATAACTAAAACATCAAGCAAACCATTTTTTATCATTATTGTAATACTTGGATCATCATAAATGAATTGTGCTAAAGCATGCAATAATATAGGATGATATTTTTCATTTTTAATATCTTTTAATAATGATAACATTAATTCTAAGCCAAATCCCATTCTAATTCTTGCACGATTTACAGCTTCTCTACAAAACAAACATAAACTGACTAATGTTTCTTTAGATAGTTCCAAGTGATCTTTGATGAGAATAATCAAACTTTCAATAGCACCAAAATTTCCCAGAATAGGTCGACATTCTGCAATTTGGCAAAGATTGTACAAACATCTGATTGCTATTTTATTATTCATATCACAACATTGTATAATACACTTATAACCCTGCATATCATTTTCCCCTCGTAATTGTTCCCCAACTCGAGGATCAAGCGTAGCCAAAAATACACACATGGCTTTTAAACAAGTTTCTATTAAATCTATATATTTTGTATCTGTTTTTAATTGTTCCTTTGCCATTACTAATAAATTTGTAATTCGAATTATTACTCCAGATTCTAAGATTTCTTCTCTACTACCTTCGTACATAGTCCAAATATTTCTTCAAAAAAAATATATAGTTAAATATTGACTAGGAAAAGAATATTATTAATGTATAAATTATTTTTTTAATACCTTATAGCTCTAATACCCATTAAATAAGTTTGCATATATATGTCTAATTGTAAAAGATCAACTAAAGCTTGTATTGCTCCAGCTTTACATAATGATTTTGCATGCCAATCACATTCAGATAAATTACCAATTAATCTACAAGCACGACAATGCAAAGAATTTCCTAGTTTTATATGTTTTATTATAGAAATTACATGAGTTGCTATTTTAGATCCTTTGACCTAAAATGTAACAATATATTTAAAATACATTATTGTAAAATTCTATAAGAAGATATCAAATTAAATATTAAATTTTATAAGAAAAATACTTTGTTTAATAAATATATCTATTAATTGATATAAAAGTATAAAAATAAATATACATATACCTTTTCTCTTGCATCGGAATTCATGCAAGCATTTGCTAAAATACTTAAAGTCATATTCAATATTTTTATATTGTGACAATGAAGTAAATTTACTAAAATGCCTAATCCTCCATCTTTGGCAAATTGCTTGTAACACTTTGAATCATTTTTAAGTTGTGTCAAACATGACCAAATTCCGCTTTTCGAGTCCAATTTTATATGTTTAAATAATTCTTGTAATATCGGGCCTTCTTGCCTCTCACCCATGTTCAATATTTTTATAAACGAATAAAAAAATTAATGAAAATTTGTTAGTTTTTTAAAAGAAACATAACCTCTAAATTATACTGCCAACTAGTTTGACAGTTTCACCCATATAGTAGCTTATAAAAATAAGACAAAAAAGATCGTAGTTTAATTAATAAATTTCACTGTCAAAATGTATTTAAACTATGGTTATCAATTTTATAACTCATATTATAAATTTATAGTTTTATAAATATAAATAATAAATTATTTTGTAAAATTATTTTTTTAAATTTCCCGCTATTTGATTTTAGTATATATTATATATTGTATATTGTATTATAATTTTAATAAAGTCAATAGATACATATATATAGATATATAAAAAAACAAAAGAATATTATTAAAATAATTTTGAAATATATTAATAATTATATTCAAATGAAATATTTAATAAGCATAATAAGTAATAACTATTTATAATCATTATAATCATTATTAATATGTTTAAATATTTATTTTAAAATCTATTTATTTTCCTTCTCTTTATTTCATATATATATCTTTTAATTTTATATTAAATATAGAATTTAAATATATTTTATTGTATTAAACTTTATTATTTCATTAAATAATAAAAATATATTTCAAAATAAACTAAAATCAATTTTTTAAAGAATTATTTTTATTATTCCTAAATTTGAATGAAGTGTAATGAAATTGTTTGTATTGATAATTTTAATAAAATAAACTAAATTTTTAATTTAACTTGTTCCTAAAAATAGAATTATTTTCATGTCAAAATCTGCATAACAATAGTTATATAAAATTCTATATGTATATAATTTCATTAATTATGCATAATTTTTCAAATTATTATTTAAACAATATTTAAATTTATTGCTAATCTGATATTGAAATTATTTACAATTGATTTATATCATCAAAATAAATGTAATTTTAAGTTATCATAGAAAAAAGAACATAAAATTTAAATTGCGTTTCGTAAGAAAGACAAATTTCTATTTTGCGTAAGCGCATCGTGAAAAGTATCATTACCGTAATGCGCACCTGCTGAGTATAAGGGCAGTGTCCGTGAACTGAGTATAGCAGAGGCGTCAAAATGATAGGAGAGGGCATGGAGATCGGATCGTGAGCTACGCAGGAGATGTCGACAAGATGACAGCAGTTGTATGACGCTTGCTAATTTTTGGATACAGGTTCAGCATATATCAATAGTAGGAGGAAAATCGTTCGCGAACGAAACGAACGATTTATGCCTCGTTACGGTGATACGTTGATCTCAATAGATTCTTTGCGTCGAAACGAAATTATAATCAGATAAATTCGGGTGAGAGCTGTGATCGCCGCGCCCGTGCAATGTACACAGCGGCCTGAATTGTGTTCAAGATCATTATCGTCCCCGAGGAGTACTCTCTTTAAACAATCTGGAGTGGAGTAATGAGTGTTTTTGGAGATTTTCAGCGTGTCTGGGTACAAAGATTCCCGGACAGCGCCTTACCGGCGGCCTGGGAAGAGGATGTCAGGGCCAATCTAGTCAAGCATAAACAGAAGGTAAAACTTTTAATAAAAAATATATTTATATTTGCTATATAAAAAAAAATAAATTTGTTTAAATAAAGTTTTTTAGAATTTATATTATTATATTGAAAAAAATATCTACTTAGACAAATTAGAAATATTAAATACATATATGACAATAATAATATATACTTTCCTATATGTTTTGATTTAAATAATTTTTTATAGAAAATTTTATTTTATAAATTGTAATTTATAATTAATATATATGATTTTAATCCTATAATAATAATAAATATATATTGATAAAAGAATATTGTATGTTGAAAATATTTTTATTTTAATATTTGTTTTTTTTATAATTAAATTATGTTAAAAACTAAAAACTTAATTAAAAATTCTTTTTCTAAAAAGTTTGTTCAATAAATTTTTATTACATAAACTTTCTTCATTGTTGAAGCATTGAGAACTTCATTCTATGAGTCATCATATTAATTTCTTACTTAACTAGGAAATTAACTTATATTTAACTGTAATTATATCTAATATATTATTTATATTTGTTACATAAATTTCAAATTGATTTAAAATTTGTTTATTTTGATATTAAATAATTTTTGCATATTTCATATCTATAAAGGAAATTTACAATCAATAAATATGAAAAATATAAAATTAATTATTATATTAAGAATATCAATTCTTGTTATTACTTCCTCATTTGGTATACTATCATTGATTCATCATTTGCTGCTTATCTTAGTTTTGTTATCATTTTAGAAAAATCAATTTATATTATTTATTAAGGTAACTATGTCAAAAATAAATAAAAAATAAATAAAATAAATAAAAAGAATTATTATTCTTTCCAGGTAACTGCTTTAAGAGAAGAACTTGAAAAAGAAGAATTTTATGTAGAATATTTAGAAAGATTATTGGCAGATGTTGAGCGTCATAAGCAATTGGCAAATAGTAATATTATAACATCTCCTGATAAACAGCAGCCTATAGAATCTCAAAATCAGCATAGTTGTCAAGCAGCAGAGAATAATTTAACTAATTCTACAAGCACATCTCGTATTCAACATGTGGAATCATCAATTTCTTCTCTTCCTGCATCTGAAGATATAAGTAAATTTCAGGACAAGTGTGTAACTGAATTAAGTTCTACTCTTAATACATGCAAAAGACCCAAAAGTGAAATACCTAAGTGTCCTGATAAAGTGCCTGAACTTAGAAGAAACAGTGACTCAGATGTGCCAAGTAATTATGTCACTGTAATTGAAGTGACAGGAAGCTCAAAAAAAGATAAAAATGAAGAATCTCTCAAAGAGGAAGATGAAAAAGGTGATATATTATATTTATATTATATAATTATATAATTTATATATTTATATTTATATAATTATATATTTATATATATAATTATATATTTATTTTATATAATTATATTTATATTATATATTATATAATTTAATTGTTTTAATTATATAAATTATTTATTAATAAATATTTAATAAATAGATTTAGAAAATGTAATTAATGAAGATGGAGAAGATGGTGATGCAGAAGTATCAGAGGAAGAACCTTACTATGATTCTGTTGCTTTAGATCAAACAGGAGAATATGTATATATTGATGCACGTGTTCCACCTGTTGGAAATAATAATAGTAGTAGAGTACCACCAAGAAGACCACCTTCTTTGCCAGATTCACCAGGGAATCAAAGCAATTATGTCAACATTGATTATTTTATACAGTAAATTATCTGTATTTAAATATTGGTTTTAAAATTATTTTATGAAAATTTCATTTTATTAATATTAATTAATATTGATTAATATTTATGTTTTTATTTATAGACACAGAGTTGCAGATAGTGAAGATGAAGAGGGTGCAAGTCCTGCACCAATTTTATTACGTGCTCTTAGCACTGATAATGAAACTGGTAGTAGTGATGCAGAACCTTTAAGTCTAAGCGAGGGTAGTTTAGAATCACCAACACCAACTACACCTCGCCGACAGGAGAAAAGCAAAGAGCGTGAAGATGATAGAACATCTATGATTAAATGTATTGTAAATTCAGTAGTGGAAAGTGAAACTATTTATGTTGAATGTTTAAACGTTATGTTACAAGTATATAATCTATTTATTATTTTTAATAATATTTATAGATAATATTAAATTGATTAAAAAGATATAATATTTTTTTTTAGTATATGAAAGCTATCAGAGCGACGTTAACAACATCTCAACCTGTTATTTCTGAAGATGAATTTGGTACAATGTTTTATAAAATTCCTGAATTACATGCATTGCATCAAACATTTTTGGATGGTCTTAGAAAAAAATTAGAAAAGTGGGATATTAAAACTACTATAGGTGAACAATTTAAAGTAAGAACTAAATATATTGATATATTGATATATTAATTTATTCTGTTCTTTTATTAATGTTATAATTTTATAATTATAAATTAAGATAATGGCCAGCAATATAGGATTATATGGAGCTTTTTTACATAATTATGCTCGTGCTACTGATACTGTACGAAGATGTTCTGCACATTCCACTCAATTCGGTGAAATTACAAGAGACATAAGACTCAGAGGATTTCCAAAAGGACCGGGTTTATCTCTTGAAGATCTCTTGCATAAACCAGTAGCTCGTGTACAAAAAAATGCATTAGTATTGCATGTAAGTACTGTATTGTTTATAATTTTATTATATATATATATATACACATCTATATAGATATAAACATGCATCATTGATAAAACATTGATTAAGTTGATAAAATGATGTGGAAATATACTTTGTAAATTTTATCTTATCATAGTTTGTATTGATAATTTTATCTCAATTGATTGTAGGATCTTCTTAAGCACACATCAGTGAATCATGCAGATCATGCACCACTTTCAGAAGCTCTTGCTATGACTAGAAATTTTCTAGACGAATTTAATATAATTCAGACAAAATCAATGTTTCCGGTAAATAAATTATAATGATAGTTAAGATTATTATCAATTTATTACATTAATTTTATATTAAAATATATTACTTTTAGAGTCATGATAGAGCACAAAGAAGATTGGTAAAAAATTCGTTTGTGGTAGAACTTTCTGATGGTCATAGAAAATTGAGACATCTTTTCCTTTTCAATGATGTAATTGCTTGTGCAAAGTATAAAGCTTCTGGTAGAGATAAATTTACATTTGAATTGAAGTGGTATGTACCAGTGGCAGAAGCGGCAGTGACAGAAGATGGTGTAGAACCACGTGAAACTAGTCCAGCTAATGTTGTAGCTTTGAGGTATATAAATCTATTTTCATGAATAATAATTTATATAATATAAAAATTATATTTTTATTTTTAATATTTATATATATAGATCACAAGCATGTACAGTACGTGATCAGATTCTATGGGAAGAACGAAATGATGAGAAACGAATTAGACTTGGTGGTAGAGGTTCAGAAAAAAATAGAAAGAAACTTGCTGAGCTTGAGGCTCAATTAGTATTAGCATCTCCAAATTTAGTATTACGCGTTGCACATAAAAGTCAGCATCGAGTACAAAATTCATATACATTCTTTCTATCCAGTGAATTTGAACGTTCTCAATGGGTTGAAGCAGTGGAGGCATTGCAACAGGTAATGCGTTCCCATATGTACCTAGATAAGTCAAAGGTGCGTAATTTACAGATTTCAAGTAAATAAATAATATAAAAATAATTAATTTACATTTTATTTAAATCCAAAACGAGGATGCAAGTAACAATATCTTAGTAAAACATTATTAAAAAATTTAATGAAAAAAAAAAAATATTAAACAATAATTTTTTAGGGTGGACAACCACCAGGACCGCTCCCTTTATCAATGTATGAATTACAAGCATGGGTTACAGCCTGTCGTACTTACCTTCAAACAGATATGGGAAGTTATTTATTAAGATCAGGACGTGATGAAAGTTTATTATTAGGCGATCTTCATTTAACTTTACTTGGCTTGACACCACCAGGTTTAGATAGAGTTGGAGATCTTTATATCATTGTTGAAGTTGATAGTTATGGACATTATTTTAAACGAGCAAGAAGTCGAGTTGCGAGAGGTCAAGCTCCAACGTGGGGTAAAATGTTATTTTAATGAGAAATAATCCAAATCAAACTAATTTCTTTCAATTAATTATTTTTAATTTTAATTAAAGGTGAAACATTCGTTGTGGAATTGGAAGGAAGTCAAAATGTTAGAATTCTGTTATATGAAGAATGTGGAACACGTTCTGTATTACGTGGCAAATGTATACAGAGATTGAGTAGATCTTGGCTTCAATCAGATCAAATAGAAAGATCATTAAATTTAGGTCCAGCTACATTAGATGTGGCTCTTCGTTTTGTTCCAAGTGAAGTGACATTAAGACGCGTACCATCTGCTAAACCTCAAGGTCTATTTGGAGCTAAAATTCAACAAGTGTGCAAGTATGTTTCATAATTTTTATAAAATTTTTTATTGAAAATTTTTTTTATGTATTAATCCTTATGATTATTTTTTTTATAGACGTGAAAAACGTGATGTTCCTTTTATTATAACAGCATGTGTTAGAGAAGTGGAAAGGAGAGGAGTTGGTGAAGTTGGATTGTATCGTGTTTCTGGTTCAGCTTCAGATTTAACAAAATTGCGTAAATCTTTTGAAAGTAATTCATACGAAGCAGAACAATTACTTAAAGAGGTATTTATGTTACGAAAATCTCTTCATAATGCAATATAAAATTTTTTTTTAAAGTAATTAATAAAATTGTATAAAATACGTAGCATTAATTTTATATTAATAGATTAATTATCTTTATAAGGTTGACGTTCATTCTGTAACGGGTGTATTGAAGTTATATCTTCGTGAAATGCCAGAAGCTCTCTTCACAGATGCTCTTTATCCAGCATTTTTAGAAGCGTTTCAAACTGGCGAGTTATCAAAAGGTGCTGCTCTTAGAAGAGTATACGAAAGTCTACCAGCTGTGAATAAAGCAGTCATTGACTTTCTACTTGCTCATTTGATACGAGTTAATAAACACGAGGCTCAAAATAAAATGTCCTTGCACAACTTAGCGACGGTGTTCGGGCCGACGCTTCTACGTCCTGGTACGAATTCGCGATCTGATGTAAAAAGTCGGGATCCTTTAGCTGCAGGGACTGTAGACGTAATGGCACAGGCCGGTATACTTTATTGTTTTTTGCAGATGCATATGCAACAGAACAATCAGTCACTCTAGTCGAGAGGTTCTTGTTGATACATCGTAGCGTCAGCTGCTTTTCGCGAGTCTCATTGGAAATTGAACTCGCAGCAACTTACGCTGTAATGTAAAATGAACGATTTTTTATAATATATATTTTATTAGTTTTGTGATGTATCGTTCATACAATGCTGAATTAGATGTATAAGTAGACAGACTTTGACAAAATCTTGATTGAAATTTTTTTTGTATTGATATATATATACAAATAATATAGCAAAATGATCTTACAGAACATGTACTTTAAACTCCTCAATATATATTTTATACTTATATACTCGTGGAGTCTTAGCCACGATTTTATTATACGTGATGATTATACGTAAAACATTTCTAAAAAAAAAATTTGTGTAAGAAAAAATTTTTTCCCATAAAAACAACATCAAAAAAGAATGAAGTGAAATATGGAAATCCGATTATTAATGCATCCCCGCTTTAGAAAATAAGTACTTTTTTCAATGGAGCGTGTTCCTAGCAGAGAATCTAAATTTTTTTACGTATATGTCCACAAAAATTTTCACGTATTCAAAATAATCACGTTCCTAAATATTTCAGGAAGCACATTTTTTGAGATGTGCAAAATAAAGCTTTTAATAGTATATACAAAATATACTAACTATATTCTGTTTTGACTTGATATTTATGTTTTCCAAGGAAACTGTTTTTTCATTAATACTATTTCTTATAAAAATATTTTGAAAAACATCAACGTTCTTAAAGGGAATGCTGTGAAATAATTTTAAATCAAGTTTCTAATGTTTAAGCTGTGGTTAGACTCGAATTTGTTTTTTATTAATTGTTTAATTGATTTTTGAAGTTTAATATTTTTGATATTTTAAAAATTTATTTGAAATATTTAAAATTTAAAAAATATTTAAAAAGAAATGCTTTTTAAAATTTTCAAATTTTTGATAAATTAAATATAAATATTTTATATATGCAATTTTAAAAAATAATTTAAAGAGTATTTTATTATTATATCTATATATTAATCTGCTGTATTGATTGTTAAATGCAAAGATTATTTCAATCTTTTTCAACAACTACTTTTTCAAGTTTTTTTTTTTTTAGATTAATATCTCGGAAGTCTAAGTGCAGCTTAATTTAGCACCAAAGAGAAAAATTCTCTCTTATATATTCAATAAAAACTGATTGAACCTTTGAAGTATTAAAATCATTTTGCATATTAATTATTTTGAAATTTCTATATCATTAATAGTACTCTTTAATGATATTTTTTTATTATTACTATTTTTATAAATAATAACTAATAACTCTCCATTATCATCAGATTTTTAGAATTGCTTTTTATTTAAAAAAGAGGAAAAGAAACCAATTGATATCTTTTATTCCAAAAATATACTTCAAAGAGTTATAATAAAAAAAAATTTGGCAGTACAAATTCAATACTCGCTAAAATTTTGTATTATGCGCTAGAATATTTTGATTTTGATTGATAAGATCAAAAAATATATTTAATGAGTACTCGATAAAAAATATAACATTGTACGTATACATTAAATGAAACAATAATAAATTACAAAAAAAAAAGGAAACAAAATCAAATTACCAGAGAAGAAGAAAAGATCGCGTTATATTAATTTCCGAAAGATATTTTTGAGCTTGAAAAACAAACAAGGCAACTATCGTGTGCGTGATTTTAGCGTATGCGTGTATATGTATGTATGTATGTATGTATAACCTGCTCATGTGTATTATATCGTAAATAATTCAATATTTTTAATTTTTATATATAATTTTATATTTAATATTAAGACGCGATCCTCTTTTGTACATTCATAAAACTTGTAAAGACAAAATTTCAGCTATTATTATTATTACTATGCTTATTATTACTATTACTATTACTACTATTACTACTATTACCACTACTATTACTACTACTACTACTACTACCACTACTATTACTACTACTACTACTACTATTACTACTACTACTACTACTACTACTACTACTATTACTACTACTACTACTACTACTACTACTACTACTACTACTACTACTACTACTACTACTACTATTATTATTATTATTATTATTATTATTATTTTTATTTTTATTATTTCATATTTTATAATTACCAATTTTTTATAAAACAAATATTTGTTAATGAACATTCAATTAAGCTAGCTTATTCGCAGCAAGACAATGTACTGCCAAAAAGAACTCTTAAAATGCATAAATATACTGAAGATTTATAAACTTTTAATTGATAATATTTATCGTTACCCCAAGATACGCTTTTCAATAGTCTTTCAGTTTTTTTTTTTCATTTATCTCTTACATAAAATAGTTTAGTACAATAGTATTATATTGTAACTTGAATTGTTATTTTATTTTGTAGAATTGTATTTTTTAAGATCATGAAATTATCTTAAAAGAATTAATTAAAATGATCTTAAAAAAATATAATACAGATAAATCGGAAAATATATTAAATATTGTATGACGGAATATTTTATTTATAAGTAAGCTAATAATTTTATATATTCATGGAAATCATTGTAAATCTACGTATATGAATTATATTTTAGTACACTTTGTTTATTTTTTTAATCTTTAGATTTATGTATAATCCGTGAACATGAATTTTAATTTTATTTTCAGAAATAGATAACACTATATAATGGAAAAAAAATTTATATAGAATTTATTATCTTTTATTTTAATGATGAATCTCTGGGCAATTTCGAGCTGGTGGAGATAAAGGTAGTTTAACTGGTGTAGCTGCTATGTTATCCCATAGTCCAGGAAGTCGAGATCCATCAGATCCATTGCATTGCATTCCTAATTAAATATAATTTAAAATTATTATTTAAAATATTAAAATCAAAACTTAAGATTTTTAATATAAATATATATCACAAATAAAACCTAAAGGTGCAGCTTCATATAAATCATGTAAAGCTTGTACGCGAACTTTGGTCCACTCGATGCTTTTATAATTTGAAGAGATGCCATTATCGGTGCTAATTGGTTGATTTTCCCATTCTTTCATATATCGAAAATAAGTTCTTAGAACATCATTGCTAATAGCACTTTTACAAACCTAAAAAATATTAATTTTTTTTATTAGTTTCATCATAATATTCAGTAAAAAATGTAATTACCTCTAATCGAGTATTAGGATAATAGTGAATATAATTCACACACATTTCATCGGAAATGGCAAATCCACCAAGAGTAATATTTTCTCTATCCATTGTATTGTACGTACAAGTTGTTATTAACGAATCTCCCTAAAAAAATTTATATAAATTTGCTAAGTGTATATAAAGATATTCATATATTTCTTTAATATAAAATATATATTAGATTTTAATTCTTACTGGTAAAATAATAACAGGTTTTGGTAAAAGTCGAATTTCTTGAAAATGAGTGGAATAATGATTATCATAATTTAATAAAGGTAATTCTTCTCCGTCTCTAATATGACGAGTAATAACTTTTATGCCTGTTAAATGTGTATGAAGTTGCGATGCGAAAATATGAATACCATGTTGTGGAAGACCAATGCCTGTACATTCTTGTATGCAATGTCCAGATAAAGTAAAAGCTTCCTATAATAATTTTATTAATTTTGATTTTTTATTATAATAATATATATCTTTTCTTTAATTTGCATTAATTTATTACTTGTCGTGGAGGAATAGCCATTTTATCAGTATATTCTAAGCCTAATTCAATTACACCAGCATCGTATTTCCGAAGATTTTTAGTAAGAATGAAACGAATTCCTGAAGAATCGATATTCCCATTCTGAAATTCAGGATTATTGTAGTGAATCTCCAGCATTATATAAGGATTAAAATCTTGGCCACCAATTGAAAGACCAGCCTCTTCTGGATAGATAAAAGCATCTGCTCCCATGGCCCATGCTGCTAAAACTTTCTTACATATCTTAAAAAGATAGGAAAAGAAATGATTTTAAAATTGATGAAAAATAATTATAATAAAAAATTATAATATAAATGATAATATTTAATATAAATAATAAATAAATTAATTCGTTGATAAATAAAAAATAACAAAAGAATTAGCGCACTTGAGTTTTCTCTGGTCTATCAGTTCCATCACAAGGACCATCATACATAGGAATTTCAAAATTTATTGGTCCAGCACAATGAAAAATTTCCATATGATGAACCAAATGTTCGTTGCCTGTTTGTATAACTGGACCAAATTGTAGGATATGATGTCTAAAAACAATAATTTTGTAAAGTTATTAATTCCAAAAAATCTTATTGAAACTCACTTTTGAGACAAAATGGGAGGTAATTTTTGTACACGGCACCAATAAGTTGTTTCTTTGTTCGGTACTTTTACACGATCTGTTAATATTTCTAACTGCCAAGCATTTGAAGGAAATATTGGCTTCTTATGAAGCATCCTGATTAATTCTGTTCTAGACATACCAGAAGTGTCTGCATCGGATACTTGCAAACCAGTCAAAGATGATAATGGTCCTAAACCTTTTAACCATACTAAATGTGTAGTACCTCTCTATAAGTTTTTAAATATTTCTCTTTTGTACTATAAAATAATAATTAAATGATTAATTAAAAGATTGAAATATAGACCTCCATAATATAATCATTTTCATCGCAAGTATCAAATTTCCTTGAAAAAGTGAATTTTGTTATATTTCCTCTTCTTCTCCATGCAAAATTCTCACAATCCTGTTGCAAATCTAAATTTAATTTTCCTTCTTCATCTGCCCAAGCATCCTGAAATTTTAATGTAAATATAATAAAAATTTTGTATAATATATTAAAAATATATTAAAAATAAGTATTATAAATACTTGTAATTGAATTTGACGATGCCAATCAATCCATAAAACGCAATAATCGGCAGATTTCAATTTACCGTAATCTGAAAAACCTATAGCGAACCAAGTATTGTCAATACTTGTATAATGAACTTCTGCGATTATGATCTCACTCATAAAATCAACCCTAGAAATTATTTTTGCATATATTTATTTTTCTATGTATTATTTTACTATGTACTATTTTTAAATAAATACCTCCAATAGAAAGTGATATCTGAACTAAGCGGAATTGTATGAACATCTTTTCTTTCTGAATTATCTTTTCTATTTTGATGATGATTATTCCAAAATAAACATAATCCATCTTTTAAAACTATAAATAAAAGTAGCAAATAAATTTTTGAAAACATTTTAAGTTTTCTCAATTAATTTATGTTTTTTTATGAAATATTATTATAAATATTAAATATTAAATATTAATATATATATTATAAAATTCTTTATTGACACATAATTTAAAAATTTAATTTCACAAATACGTTCATGATCCTTCGCCTTCTTATCACCAATTTCTACTAACAGCTTTTAAACGATCCGAAAGGACGAAGACTTCATATAATACTGCTTTGCCGCCGATTCTCTGCGGCGGTCATGCGCAGAAATCGTAATCACAATAATAAAATTATTTAAAAAAGACAAATAATAAATATAATTTTTTTTAAATAGTAAGAATTATAAAAAAATAAAAAATAAATATATAAAAAATTTGGTTAAATATTTCAATAAAAATTATATTTGCAAACTTTGTAATATTAGCGCATGTGCAGAATATTAGTTCGAAATATTATTCGATTGTATTAGAATTGACAAATATAAGTTATATTTAATTAATAAGATTACTTAGATTAATTAGAAGAAATATATAAATTCTTTAATATTTTAATGTTTTATATTTACATTTATATTTACATGTATCATAAGTCTAAACTAAAGCATAAATTTAATAAATATAAAAAATATATCAGTTTCTATATTAAATATATTAAATTTAGTTTAATATATTTATATAAATATAGTTAAATATATTAAATTTAATTTTAAAACAATTTTTAAATGATAATATAACATTATTCTTTTAAATTTTTCATTAATCTTTTATTAAATTCTAATATTTAATATTAAACTCTAATATCTATTCTAATTATACCTTGGTTATATTAATTATACATTTTCATTTAAATATTAGAAGTTTTTCTCCTTATTAATATTCATCTTCTTCTAATTATTTGCTTGAAAATAAGTAACTTAGGTTATCAATTTCTAATAAACGGAAAATTATATCGATTAGGGTCATAAAATCAAATTTAAGTAATGGAATCTTTTATATAATATTTCATTTTAAATTGGATATGAAATTTATTTATAACAATAATATTTGATTTAATCACATATATATTTTTGTTCAATTTTTTATATAATATTCCTTATTAAATAAGAAAATTTAGATCTGAATTGAAATGTTTGTAATTGTAAATAAAAATATTTATAGTGTTAAGTGAATTTCGTAAGGAAAAAAAAATATTGGAACGTCAAGAAAATATCTTAATAATCAAATGCCAGAGAGCGCATATTGCATTCCAGTCATAGTGCGTGCTTCTCCTTCTGATCGTAATCAAGAAATTCCGCAATTCTTATTGAGAGAACAATTCTCACGAAAAGCATTATTCGAGGCAATAAAAAATAGTATAAATAGCATCAATATCGAAATCAATTTTTTAATGATTCGTTTCTTGAAAAACATTATTATATTTTATCTTTTGTTTTTGATATTGAATTATTATAAAATTGATCAATTAAAATCTTTAGAATATAAGTAATTATAATTAAGTAGATTATAATTAAATGCATAGTTTATGAATTGTTATAAGAATTGTTATAGAATTCTTTCTCATAAAATCTTATCTTTTTCAATTATAAAATATGCATGAAATATACAGAATTAATAAATCGAATCTTTATGAATCTTTATTATATTTATCTATCATCTGTTATATTTATCTATCTGTTAAAATATTTAGAGGACTTAGAATTTATTTTAAAATGTTGCTTTAAATAATTGAAATTTTACAAATTTGATTGAATATAGAAAGTAATAGAAAAAAATATTTTTTTTGAATATATTTATTTAAAATTAATATGATTTTTATTCAGAAAATATATTATTTATGCAAATAATTTTCTATTTTCAAAAATATAATATTCAAGATTATTTTAGTTGGCAAAATATTTATTGTATAATTATGAAAGAATAATAATAAATTGTGAAATATCATTTCAAATATCATAGATAATTTATATAATATTGTTATTAAGATTCGTGAAATGATATAAAATTTGATAAAATTTGTCATATAGATTTATTAGATTTATATAGATTTATATTAAAGATATTAAAAATATTTTTTATTGTTAGATTTTAGGAAAGAGTGATTACCATCAAAAAAATATTAGTAATTTTTGAAAGCTGATGAGACTAAATTAAATATAATCGGACATTTTAATCATTTTAACTAATTAGAAAAATCTATAATCTCATATTATGTAATTGCCTTGTTAAATTAATAGTAATAATTTTCACAAGAGTTACCATATAAACAAATAAAATCTTTGATTCAATGAAAATTAAATGTTTTATTTTATTATGAAATAATATTTTATAAAATAGCATGTTTTTTTAAAAATTAATAACTAAATGCCTAAGTATAGAATTTTAATCAAAACAATTTTTATTAATTTTGATAAAAATGTAAGAAATTATTTAAATAGATATAAAAAAAATTCTACGACAAAAATAATCTGACAATTATAAATAAAATATTAATTATAAATAAAGTAATAAAAGTTCAAATATGGAAATATATATTTGCGAATATTTTTTTTTTAAATTGAAGATTAAATAATGAAAGATTGATAGTTCATGATGTATATAGTATGGATAGATTAATATGGATAGATTAATAAGAAAATATAAGGTAAGTACATATGTATTTTGAATATTTAAATGTATATGAAATCTCTAATACATGAAATCTTTACACAACAAATAATTTTATCAAAATAGTTTATTAAACTTATCATAAATAAGACTTATAAGTTGACTCAAATTAAAAGAAAAAAGAATAGCAAACTATAGCTTGAAAATAATAATTGCATTTATATATTTGTAATACTTTGAATTTTACTTCATTGGAAAAACTTGGTCTTGATACGCATTGTCATAGAATTGTGATTATTTGTTATTTGCAAATATTTCGATTTATACGATTATTAATATTTTTTATTCAACCAAATATTAAAATTGCAAACTTAAGTAACAATGTTGGAATATTATATTCTGGAGTTTACATAGGACAGCAAATAAATTCCACTGAATTAGCATCATTCCTTGCGTAATCTGATTAAATAGTGTATCTATATCTTTATTCGGTCATTCACAGTTGCTGAGCGATTAAAATTTTCAATTATATTCAATTAAAGCTCATTAAATTTCAACAGCAATAACTGTTTTGCTAAACAATTATACATTAGTTAATTGTTATGTAATAAAATAAAAAATAAAATATAAAATAAAAAAAAATTATTTTATATTTAATTATAATTATACCAATTTTTAAATATCTTATTTAAAATAATCTTATTTCTTTTTATGTGAATTATGAATTATTAGATATATATACTATCGATGATGCTTAAAAAATAAAGTATGTATCATAAATATAAAATGTTTAGCAATTGTAATAAAAAAGTGATCATTTAAATAAATTATTCTTACTAAAAAAGAATTATTTATATAAATTACTTTTGTTAAAATAAAAAACAAAATTGCTATATAAATTAAACAGTTTTTACAATTATGTTTTATTATATAAACAATTCATTTTATCATTAATACATTCTCAAAATTTTTACAATTCTATTTAGTTTTAATTGTAATATTAATATTACTACATATTATTACTACATCTTCTAAATAAAAAATATGTTAATAATTTTATGAAGTCAAAACATATTTATGTATAATTTATTTTAAATTCATACTTTATTTTATTTATTCTCTTTACTTTACTCTATTAATTAATCAATTATTAAAATAGAATAATTAATTATTCTATTTTAAATTCATTATATTAAATTGAATTAATAAAATATAATTAAAATAAATTAAATATAATAATTAAATATAATTTAATATAATTAAATATTAATATAATTATATATTAATATAATTAAATATAATTTAATAAAGAAGTTTTATTAAAATAAGACAATTTTTTTTAATAATCTTATACTTTTAAATAATAACATTATTATATAATTATTCAATACATTTATTTCGCACATAAAAACTTAAAAGAAGAAAAAACCAGAAGAAAAAAAAAGAAATTGATAAGAGTATATTAATATGGGTACAGGGTACCATGATATTATGATCCAGCAGTGGCAACGGCATAACAAAGGCGACGCCGGTTGGCTTATGCAGGGTAGAAAGGGAACATACAACTACTCGAAATTCTGGTCGACGTTACTGCGACAGTCGAGAAGCAGCGAGTGCTCGCGTTTGGACTTCAGTGTCGGAGCAACTGGTCCACGTCGTAAAGTCGCGACAAAAAAAGTATATCAAAGGAATGTAATCTCCGTACGAATGATTGATTTTTTATCCGTGTTCAACGCGCTTGAATATAAATTCTCTTGCATTACCCACGGTGAGTGATCAAATATAAAATTATACAAGAAAAAAACGAATGTATGACTCAGACGCGCACATTGCATCAAATAGAAATATGTGTTCTTTTCGAGACGACTGATCGATGAATCGTTCACGACTTATAAAAATTCGTAATTTCAACTTAATTTTTTTACGTGGAATTTTTTTATAAGGAGTTTTAGTTGCTATTCTTCTTTTATTTTGTTTAATTTTATTTTTTTTTAAGCGAAGTAGATAATACTATAAGTCTATTCACGTGGTCACAACTTGCTTGCCGCGCGCTTATATTGTGCGAAGTTAGTTAGTTTTCTAAATTGCAAATTCTTCGGAATAAAAATTAGAATTTTTTTCTAATTTAATATGAAAATATGTACATTATTTAGTTCATATATTTGGAAACTTTATTTAATGAAAATATATATGATATAGATAGAAATTGAATAGAAATGATTAAAATAATAAAATTTAAAATATTTTTTTAAAAAATGATTATGCAGTGTTTTTGACATAAAAATTCATTCAATAAATATTTATTTATAAATTGCTAAATTTATTTAATATATCAATATTTCATCAAAATAATTAATTAAATTTTATCTCAGATTTTATCATAAAATTTTTTTTACATTATATTACTTCTTGAAATTTTAAAATAAAATTTATGTTATTTTTATATGTATATATAACTTATTATCAGCAGAAAATAATTTAAATTCCTCTATTATTGAAACGCATTTGATTTATACTTTGTTTACATTATAAACAAAATTTAAAAAAATTTAAAAAGATTAAAAAATATCTAATATAATATTATAATATATACCTATTCAGGCCATTCAATAATAATTGAAAATTAGTATTTCGCATTAAAGTGTACTACAATGACTCATATCAGATTGATAATTGGTGAATGATAAGAAGATTGAAAAAATCATGACTCTAGGAATTGATTTGATTCATATGAATTGCATCCACATAATATTTTTTGGCTAATATTTTAAAAATATTATTTAATTCCGCATATTTAAAATAATATTCTACTATTTTATATTTTTTATCGCAATTAATTATTTTTATATTTTATTTTTTTGTAGTTTTACAAAAATACTAATTTTTTATTTTTATTGTATTATAATTTTATTTTTATTATAATTATTTTATTTTTAATAAAATTTAAATATTTTTTTTTAATTTTTGCATAATTTTGCAATAATTATTTCTAATTCTTACTTAATAATTTATAATTTATTTTGTATAATTATAAAAAGTGCAATTTATATGTTCTTATATATTAATTGTCAATATATCGAATATATTATAAATAATATAAATAAAATGATTAAATTTAAGTATAAATATAAAAATAATATTTCTTTTTGTTATTGATAAAAATCGCTTGATTTTATCAATATATTTATATTAAATGTTTTATATTAAATGTATATTTTCATTAGACGGAGGAAATTACATAAATATATATTATTATAAATTATATATTTATTTAAAATATTAAATTGAATTGAATTTATGTATACATATAACTTACATAGTATATAAAGCAAATAAATTTTTCCGATCGACACACCCACTTTTATAGATCTACTCGATTCCAATTTCATTATCTGCTATTCGATTACGACATAATACTTGATTGATATGATTCATACAATTTATTACTAAATAAATCTATGGAGAAAAGAAGATTATCATTTATTAATATTATTAATATTATTATTAATATTATCATATATATATTATATTAATGTATTATACTGATATATTTATATTATATTCAAAACATATTTATAACATATATATAATTTATATATAAAGTAATTAATATTATATATAAAGATTTTACTTATATATAAAGATTTTAAAGTGTTCAAATATATTTTTTATATTCACATTAAATTATATTTTAATTATAAAAACATATGAAATTATTTTTACCGCCAAATATTATATTCGATTTATATATCTTTGTTATTAAAAAAATTAATATTGTAATGAATATATTACTTAATTTTTTTATAAGTTCAAATAAGAAGTTTTCTAGAGTCAAATTTATTTTTGAAATATTTTAAATATATGCTAATGGAATTCAGTTTTTGTTTAATTCGCATTATTCGTCAATAATAAATATAATTTACTATAGGAAAAAACAAAAATATTTTCAACGTACATATAATTGATATAGATAATATGTCGAATATAAGCGAATTTTGGCGGTAATGAGAATTGACTCAGTTCTTGCGATCCGTTTTTGAACGATGAAATCATCGTCAACAAGAGAAATCAATAATCTAAACTAAAAAAAAAAAAAAAACGTATATAAGTATATAATAAAATAGAAAATAAATTGAACGATAGAAATTGGAATATTTATTGCAAAATCAATTTTTCTACAAAATATAAATATGAATATATAAAATTAATTATATATATATATTTATTATTTATAGAATTTTATAAATTTAAAGATTTTAAAATTATCATAACAATACATTTAATTTTTGAAATATATGAATATACAATAACAAAATTTGAATTTTGTATTAAAATTTATTTATTTATAATCATAATCACATTTTATTTGAACCATTTAATTTTCTTTAAAATTAGATAATATTTTTATACGCATAAACATATAATTTAATGTATATCATGTATAAAATATTTATAATCTGATACAATATTTAAAAATTTAATGCTATAGTTAGTGGTAAGTTTGTCTATGAATATTTAAAAATAAATAGTATTTTACAATTGCGCAATTTGATATTGATACTTCGTCAAATAAATGATAATTAAAGAACTAAGTGCATCTAATTGTAAATATCAACGTAAATGTCGCAAAACTTAAGCCTTAACCTTCGTTTACAATCTCTAAGATTATGTATCTAGAATCTATAGTTTCCCTTTTTTTTAGAAAAGTGTTTTTATAAAAACTAACAATGATTATAATACAAAATTATAATATAGTTTTATCATAATAATATTAGAATATTTCAATTAACAATTAAATATATTTTTTTTTATTATTTTCTAGAAAAGTATAAATTTATAAAGCTTGATATTAACAATAAAATTATATTTATTTTATATGTGAATATGTGTACGTTATATTTTATATGTTTTATATGTATATGTTTATTATCACAAATGTCAAAAAGAATTCAACCTTAACCTTGTTTCATATTAACATAAAATCAGATTAAAACCAAATAAAGAAACAAATAAATGATAGAATATAAGATAATTCATAGAAGACAAATCCTATCTGATTCTTATGTGATCAAACTTGATTTTTCATCGAAACACATATAATTAATTTTATTTTTGATTTCTTTAACAATTCTTATTTTTATGATAACATTTTATATTAAGAAAAATTTTATTATAAAAGATCTTGTAATAAATGATATTATCATAAAAATTATATATAATTTATTATGTACAAAATAATTTAATGCTCATTGAATTATCAATATTGTAACATTAATATAATAATTTTTGTTTTAATATAAAATTATTATATTATATATATTATATTATATCATGATATATATATATACAAAATGTTAATATATTCGTGAAATATCTTTAGAAAGTCGATTCTAGAGATCAAAACAAACACAAAAATTGTAAAAAGATTTATTGAAATTATGTGAAGTTAATGAAGTCAATGAAATTATAATGTTCAATTTTTATATAAAATTTTATTTTGTTTAGCATTGAGTTGAAAATTCGAAAACTAAGCGGAAGCTCGAAATGAAAGCTTAGATGTATTTTTGCATAAAATTCGAAAACGATTGATTGTTGTTTCTTGCGTCTAGGATTGGTAAGAAATTTCCTTTGGATTTGGCCGATCAGGACTGCCAAGCCTTGTGTTAAGGATTAAGGAGAAAAGAAAAACTTAGATTTATGATAGCAATTCTAGATTATGATAGCTTTCGAAATGAAAAATTTTAACGAAGCATGCGATCTATATATTGAAATTAATAGTTTTGTTAAAAATAGCTTTACTATTTCCCTGTCGTAAATCTTGTGTTTGCATGATGATAAATGCTTCTTTTATTTCGAAAGCTAGCTACTACAGTTGATATACAAAAACCGATTGAAGCTTATTTATGAAGTTATAAGCAATTAAAGTTCCCATTAAATGAAGCAAGATGCAAATAGAATAAAATCATTCTTTTTCTGTTATATCGTCATTGCACTTTATTCCCATCTCCCATCATCTTATAAGTTAATAAATAATAAATAATTCAATCAATAACTTTTTCTTATTTTTGCCTCCAAAATCAAATGGTGTCTCACAAATATATTAATAGTTATATATTTAAGTTATCATATAAAAATTAAATCAACTAATAATTATTCTAATTGGATTGAAAATTTGTTTCTAGTGATCACGGAACAAGCGCATATTGGCAGCTTAAAACGCCTGAGGAAGTCGAAGATCAAACTTCTGTAATCGATGGGTTGAGAACGCGAAATTCGTGCTTTTCAGCTTTTTCTTCTTTTAACCAAGGTGTATAACTTATCAATGAGCCATGCTGAAGGTAGTAGGAGCTTCCTGGCTGCAGACACGCATCTCTACTTATATTCTCGTCGCCGTAGCTTTGTTAGGAATTGGAGCCATAATTCTTGGTGAATTTGGACAGTAAGTTTGTTAATTTATTACAAATAATATAATAAAATATATAAATTTAATAATAATAAAATATATTAATTTTATATATTAACATATTTATAAATTTAATATAGATTATTTTATAAAATGGAAAATATAAATACAATACAAAAAAAAATATTGTATATACAAATAATTCAATATATACAAATGACAAATAAGAATATGTAATATTACTATTAAAAGTAACAATAAAAAAATAAAAATAATTATAAAAAATGAAATAAATATGAAAATTTATAAAATATAAATATAAAAATAGGAAAAATATTTTTAATAAAATTAACTTTAATTGTAAAAACTTCTTTTTATAAAAAAAAGATCCTATGATATATAGACAATCCTATGTCTATATTTCTAATGCAACATATCTCTTCAATGAAATTAAAATCCTTTCAAAAAACAAATATTCTTTTTTGCAAGATTAATATTATTAAAATTAATGTACCATAATTTTAATTCCTTTATATTTGTAAAAGTAAATATGTAAAAGTAAAAGTAAAATGCATGCAATAAGTTGCAACGTTCAAAAACATCTATTTTTCAGCAGTAATTAATTATAGACAAAATTTAATAGTTGAATTTACGAATAAAGTTATTTCAATAAGTTACTTCAATAATTTATTGTTTAAAACATAATAATAAATCGCAAAAAATTATAATCTTAAATAGCCAAGATATATAAAAAACGGATTAACTATAATAGTTAAACGAATAAATATTATTCAAGCATTTTAATAAATAATTACTTAAATTACTTTATTCGAAAACTTTAACTAATTATTTTTTCAACTCTGATAGTAACGAATTGGATGAGACCGATCACGATATGGATCGAGTAACGCGACATGTGGCTTCTCGAATTCGTTCTTGCTGCTATCGTAGTACTACTGGTGCGTGCACATGCTCTGTTTCCGAAGTTCAAATACTTTTGCGTACTTAATATATTTGTTTATCTTGTTCGCCGCATGCACAACAGATAATATAATTTCGTCGAACAGATAATAAAAGTTACTTTATACACATATATATATTTATATCTGCTTTGAAATGTGTTCGTCGTTGTTATTTACATCGGTTGTTATCATTGCGTGTGGTATAAATTAGCTTTGAATATAGCTTTAAATTAAATTTTTTAAATATTATTTTATATATTATTTTTTATTATTTTATATACCTGTTATTTTTTATTTAATTAATTATTGATTTATTACTATCCTTATTCTTTATTATCACGAATGTTTATTATTTTCTTATTGATTTTTGATAATTGATTTTAATAATATTTTTAAAAATTAAGCTAAAAAATAATTCATTAAATAAAAATTTATTGTGAGATAAAAATATATAGTATATAAAAATATAAAAAAATTAAATATTATTAATTTTTTCTTATAACATTTTGATGAGTTATAAAACTATGATCTGTCTCATAATCAATACATATATAAATATAATAATATAATTATAATATGATATAATATAATTATATTTTAAATTATATTTAATATTAAATTTTTTATAATTAAATTATATAATTAAATTTTTTATAATTATATATGTTTTTGCATATTGACAGTGTCGAACAAGATGGAATCTATTCAGCTACTGTATTATGGAACCGTAAAGGAGGATATCGTATTGACTTCTGGGGCCAAGGCAATGATCTAACTGCTGTGCCATTGCATGCAGCTCGAGCTTATTATAAAACTGGAATCTTCGAATATGGGTAGGTCAATGTTATTGCATCTATTCATTAGATAAGATTAATAGATCAAATATGTACATATATACCATAAATATGAATAAAAAGAAATTCATTAAAATTCATATAAAAATATTTTAATAAATTTTTCAATAAATTTTTCTTAATTTCATTATGTGTGAATAACAAAATTTATAAGAGAAGGAGAAAAAAGAGAGAGAGAAAATAACAATTAAAATAATTTTTTAGATGGTCTTATATCGAAATAGAAACATCGTCAAAATATCCAGACACTGTACAAGCTTACGCTGCCGGACTTTTAGAAGGTAGTCTTACTTGGCAATTGATTCATCATCATTGGTACAATACTATAAGATTAGAATGCGAAGCAAAACCTATCGAATGCCGAAAGTTAATGCGATATCTTCGAGATAACACTGCCGTCAATCGTAAACGCGCTGAACTGAAGGAATCTACTGATTCTTTTTGGCATATGGTATAACTAATCATCATTTTCAACTTAATTTTCATTATAATCAAAAAAATATTTAATATAATATAATTATTGTATATAATGAAATATTGAAAAATATAAAAATAATTAAAATTAATTTTTGCTTAGGTACGATTATTTTACGCTCAATTAGATGGTTTAGAAGCTGGTTGGAAATTTGCTGTACGTCGAAGTCGTGTATCGGCCTCATTAGAATCAGAAGATTTTCTTTGGCTTGCCTTGGCTTCTGATTTATCTGGTTTCCAACAAATATTTAATATTTCTGACTCCTTAGTAAGTTCCATGATCTACTTCAAATCGCTTCCAAGAGAAAATTCAGGACCATTAATTGCAATTAGTCATCATACATCAGCATCGTAAGTGAATTATCATCTGATCGTTCAATTTTCTAAAAATTTTAAATATAAACTGATGAGTTTTGCATTTTAAGCGACAAGGATAATTATAATAAATGTAGGTATAATTATACAAATAAATTCCATCAAGTATATTCAAACAAATAATTTTTTAAATAATTAAATCAATATAAATAAATTAAAAATTTATTTTCAATTTTCTAGATATACTCAAATGTTGAGACTTTTAAAAAAATATACATTTGGTTATCATATGCTACCTGTAACAAAAACTGCTGCATTAATTCCTAGTCGATCGATTGTGATGTCATCTTATCCCGGAGCATTGTCATCCCGAGATGAATTCTATTTAATAAATGGAGAAAATCGTGAATTGGTTGTTACCGGAACATCTTTATTAGTCACAAATCGAACTGAATGGAGTTTTTTATATCCAGATGATTATGTATGAATTAATTATTATATTTATTATAAATATTTTATATACAAAAATTAATTAAATAATACTAATAATAAAAAATATAGGTAATGCTAACTGTAAGATTAATGGCGGCAAATCGATTAGCAACAAACAGTCAATCTTGGTTTAATACATTGTCCTATCAAAATGACGGCGCTTCTGCATTTCAATGGATAATCTTCGAACCACGTTCCATGACATTATTATTAGTGGAACAATTACCAAGCATTGTTGTTCCTATAAATTACACTGAAGAGTTCAAGAAAACCGGTTTTATATCTTATATTGGTATATCAAACTTTAAAAGTACTAACGACATCGTACAACCTGTCAAAAAAAATTTAAATGTCTGGGAAACTCGTTTAATGCGTTTACAAAAAAACATCACTACATTTGAGCAGTTTCGAAATATGATGCGTGGATGCAGCCAGGAAGGTTGCTCTGCTATAAACCAAAAGACAGATTATATGCAGGAATTAATGTTTCGTGGAGATCTAAAGGATGTGCCTATACCATATGGTATTATAGATACAAAGATTTTAACAGTTGATATAGATGGTTTCAAAGGTTTCGAAGCTATTTCTGGACCATTACAATCTCGAACACCATTCAAATGGTCACAAAGTTTTCCGAATATTTCACATGTAGGACATCCAGATACTTTCAATTTTGAAAGTGTTACACCAAAATGGGTTTGGATTTAATTAGATTTAATTAATCACATTAAAGTTTTATATGATTGATACTTTTTCAAATTTTTTAAAGATTTTTTTAAAAAAATAAAAATGATTTTTCCATAAATTTCTACCAAATGGATTTTTAGACAAAATTTTTTTTTATTGTATTATAATATTTAAATATTTTGTAACTGGCTCATATGTTAGCCACCTATGGTGAAATGTTAAAAAATAAAATAAAATAAAATAAAATAAAATAAAAATTTATTACATTTTACTAATGTTATTCCAAAATCCTTTCTAAAATTCAAATATTAAGTAAAATTATATTATCAAATCTTTTTATGTAAATATTATCAAATATTTTTATTTAAAATTTAATACATATATAAAAAAAAAATATCTTTGAAGGATCAATTCTAAATATCAAAATAAAACAAAAATTAATATGAAAAAATATTGAAAAAAATTTATTTTAATTATAAGCGATTTAATTTTAATCTATACCATAAGCATATCATTTAATAGCATAGCAATATCATTTGATTAAAATGAAATTTGGATATTTCATAAATGTCAATAAAAAATTTAAAGAAATATTATATAATATATATATATACGTTACTCATAATAAATACACGTTATATTAGTTTAAATATTTATAATAATTACTTATATTAGTTTAAATATATAAAATAAAAAATACTAAACATTTTGCATATTTAATATTAAGTAAGTTAATAATAATATATTATATATAAAATAAATAATATATTAATAAATTTACTTTCAAATTTTATGTTGCAAAATTTTAATAGAGTTGTGTATCTCAAATAATATGAATATATTTTTTTTTAATTTTTTGTTAGGACGCTCGGCTATGTAAATGACAATTGTGATATTATGCTACGGTACTGCAAACCAATCAGCTGATTGTGAGATGTTTCATTCTATCTTCTAAATTTTACTTTATTTTGTGCGAAATTAAATTGCTAATGTAAAAAATATCAGTTTGACATTTTTATACGTCAACTTTTACTTTTATTTCGATATTTAGAATTAATTTTCTAAAGGTGTTTCAAATTTTTATAAACATTTTATATACATATATATTTGTTTTTTATGATTTCTATTTAATTCATATTTACTACATGAGAATTTACTAATTAAGTAAATTCTATATATTATTTTTATATTTTTAATTTAATAAAAAGACTAATTTTAATGCTTATGTTATAATATTTCTATCAAAAATAATTTAAAATGTCAATAAAATTAGATATGATAAATATATAATGTATGATATAATAAATATATAATATAT
The DNA here is from genome assembly GCF_014066325.1 of Apis laboriosa. Classification (NCBI taxonomy): domain Eukaryota; kingdom Metazoa; phylum Arthropoda; class Insecta; order Hymenoptera; family Apidae; genus Apis; species Apis laboriosa. Next base: position 2,444,557 of record NW_025222279.1, read on the forward strand.
GATAAATATATAAATATATAAATTTATAGAATCACATTATGCAATTTAAAAAAAAGGTTATTTTTTAAGTGAAATTAATGTATAACTGTGATATATATATATATATATATATATATATATATATATATATGTATATAATATAATGCAAATTTATATAATAAAATATATTTTAAAATTTTATATTTTTCTAATTTCATAATGTTTTTGATCATTGTTTATCATAAATATTATTATTATGATATGAAGATATTTGATCATAATCATGGAGAATAATGATCAAAAGCAAGTTTTTAATAATGAAATATTAAATGATATACATGTAAATGAAAATATGGATAACAATTTAATGAAAAAGGTTAGGCTATAGAATTTAATACTAATATTTCAAAATTTTTATAAAAACAGTATATTTTTTATAAATTTTCCTGTTTAATTTATATTCTATATTTATATTTTATTTAAAATAACATATAAAAATTTTATAATTTTTATATTTAAGAAAGTTGAATGCATATTCTTACATATAATATATAACATAAAATTTATTTTTTACTCTTATTAATAATAATAATAAATATATATTTTTAAGATTTTATCTGTTAAAAGTGAAGAAAGCATTCTTCATCAAGTATCAAAAGAAATAGATGACTTCATGAAATCAAATATATATACAAGAAGGAATGCAGAATTATATATTAATAAAAATAATATTATAAATTATTCAAAACAAAAAGAATTAAAAAAACAAGTTTTAACTGCAGAAATTACACCATTTACAGCAATTGAAAAACAATCTAACTTAACAATAACTAAAGGGTATGATAATAATATAACAATTTTACAAGAAAAAATAATAAAAATTAAATTTAAAATTATTTTTTTAGAACATTTAATAAATCTTCTTGTTTACTTAATCTTGAGAAATATCTTCAACAACAAGCTGAACTTGCTAAACAAAAAAAGCAATTGAAAGAAAATTCAAAAATATTTAAACATAACATTAATCATGTAGTGTCAACTAAAAAACCAAAATTATCAAATACTAACTTTAAAAAATGCAGAACTTTAAAGAAAATAAAGTTCAATATCAATAAAAGGAAGTTAATTTCTGAATTTAAAATAACAAAAAATTTAAATGAAAACAATGATGTTAATTATGAAATAAAATCTCACATTGAGAATTCTACGAAAGAAACTAAGCATTCTAAACGTATATTAGTTCCTTGCAAAATATCCACAGATAATACTAAAAAAAAATCAGTTGAAAATACAACAAACAATAAATATATAGATGTGACAAGTGATTCAGGAAGTGAATATGTACCAAGTGATGAACAAATTGAATCAGGTGAATATTATTACTAATTCAATTCAAAATTTAATAATAAATATTTTAAAAATTAGTTTTTTTTATTAAATTCTTTTTATAAATAAAATGTATAATGACTTTTTTTTTTAATTTTATAAAAGATGAAGGATCATCATGTAAAAAAAGGAAATCTTTTACAAAATCTATTCACACAAAAAGAGGTATATATTATGATGTATTAAAACTATTCATTGTAATATATAATTTTTATCAATAGAAAATTATGTGAATTTTAGTTTTGGATGATGGTGATGAACAAATATATAAACAAAGGGTAGAAAAAAATGGTTATCCAAAGGATGAATCATTACATAAAATAGATAATTTGTTTAAGATTCCGCAATTTATATGGAAAAAATTATATAAGTATGAATAATTATAATAATAATTATTTTATATAATATAAAAATATATATAATTAATTAAGAATTAATATTATAATATATATATTATATATATTATAATATATATAATTATATATAAATTTATATATTAATAAATATGATTAATTTTTTTAGATATCAGAAAATTTCTGTACAATGGTTATGGGAATTGCATCTTCGTAATTTAGGAGGATTATTAGGTGATGAAATGGGTTTGGGAAAGACTGTTCAAGTAATTGCATTTCTTGCAGGATTAGATTGTAGTGAATTATTATCTGATGGTGGAAGGTAAATAATTTTTACTTACCAACTACTATTTTTATTTTTGCAATATTTTATTTATTAATTACAAATTCAGAATCATTAAATATCATTCCTGAATGGTTTTCTCTTTAAAATTATTTACAGAATTCAACATATAAATTCAATATATAAATTCTGACTAAATAAAATTTTTCATAAAAATGCAAAAATATTACCTCAAAAATTCATGCATCAACATTTGAAGTGTAGTCTTTTGTATCGAAATAAAAAACATAAAATAAAAACTTTAATTAATATTGCATAAAATTTGCATTAGTATTTTTCTTATTGTTTATAATAATATATATTATACAATAATATATGTTTATAATAATTATATAAATTCATAATATTTAATTAATAATAAATACTTATTCACAGATTCAGAGGATTAGGACCAACTATCGTTATTTGTCCAGCTACATTAATGGAACAATGGGTAAAACATTTTCATGAATGGTGGCCCATTCTTAGAATAGTTGTTTTACATCAATCTGGAACTTATAATGGTAAGAATAATATTATATATATAAAATATAATCTTATTTATTACTTTTATATTATTAATAAATATTTGTAGGTAATTTGGAATATTTGATACATTCATTAAAATCTGGTGGTATAATAATTACTTCTTATTCTGGTATGCTTAAACATAAAGACTTACTTGTATCCAATCAATGGCATTATGTTATACTTGATGAAGGTCATAAAATAAGAAATCCACAAGCAAAGGTAATTTATTATGTTCAATTTAACTTTAATTATGAAAGTTCAAGATTACATTATTGCAGGTCAGTAAAGCAGTAAAGGAGTTTTCTACACCACATCGACTTTTATTAACTGGTAGTCCTATGCAAAATTCTTTAAAAGAACTGTGGTCTCTTTTTGATTTTATTCTACCAGGAAAGTTAGGAACTTTACCTGCATTTCTAGAGCATTGTGCAGGTCCTATAACGCGAGGAGGATATGCTAATGCTACACCTCTTCAGGAAGCTACAGCACTTCAAGTTGCTATGATGCTTAGAGATGCTATTACACCATATATGCTCCGAAGAACAAAAAATGATGTACAACATCATGTTAGTTTACCAGAAAAAAATGAACAGGTTTATAATATGTTACATTATTTTTCATAATACTTCATAATTTATTATTTTTAATTCATGTATATTTTTTCTTAGATTCTGTTTTGTAGTTTAACGGAAGAACAAAAGAAGCTATATAAAAAATATTTACGTTCTACAGATATTAATTTCATTTTACATGAAAAAAATAATATAGAAAATGGAAAATATAGAGCTCGTCTTTTAATAGCATTATCAGCGCTCAGAAAAATATGTAACCATCCTGATTTATATGTTTACACCAGTCCAATTGTAAAATTTGAATTTTATATCATATATTGCAATATTATATATATTATTCATTTCATATTTAATTAAACTTTTATTTAGGATTCTGATGAAGACATTGATATATCAGATAAAACATTGGAGAAATTTGGATACTGGAAACATTCTGGCAAAATGATAGTAGTTCGATCTCTTCTTAAAATTTGGAAGAAACAAGGACATAGAGTACTTCTTTTTACTCAAGGAAGACAAGTAAATAAATTATATAATTATTCATTAAAAAAAACAAATTAAAAAATAATTTATGACTATTTTTGATTTACAGATGATGCATGTTTTAGAATCTTTGGTACAAAGTGAACAATACACTTATTTAAGAATGGATGGAACTACTCCTATGTCACATCGACAAGAAACAATTCGTTCGTTTAATAGAGTATATATATTAATAAATAATAAATATAGTTTATTAATATTTTAAGTTAGTTAATTTTATAATTTAAAATTTTTTAGGATTCATCATATTTTATTTTCCTATTAACTACACGTGTTGGAGGTTTAGGAGTAAATTTAACAGGAGCAAATCGGGTAGTTATTTATGATCCAGACTGGAATCCAGCAACTGATGCTCAAGCAAGAGAACGTGCATGGAGAATTGGACAAAATAAAAATGTCACTATCTATAGACTTATTACTGCTGGTACTATTGAAGAAAAGGTAAAATAATAATTTTTCCTTTTGCTAAACATTTTTTTATTAAAAATTAACAATTATAAATAAACATTCTCAAACATTTATTTATTTATTTTAATAAAAATGTTATTCCTGTAAAAAAATTCTATTTTGTTTCAGATTTATCACAGACAAATATTTAAAATACTTCTTTCAAATAAAGTCTTAGAAGATCCACGACAACGTAGATTATTTAAAACTAATGATTTAGTTGAACTTTTTAATTTCAATGAATCTATAGATGGTCATTCTAGTGAGTCTGATAAATTATTTCAAGAATCTAGATTAATTCCTTCGATTAATAAATTTTCATCTAATAAAATTGAAAAAATGCAAAAAATGGCAACCAAACTTAGCAAAAATATAAGTCAAAATGTCTCAAAGTATACATCTGCAATACAAATAACAGCTGCTTCAGACAATAATTGTTCTTCAAGTTGCTATAATAATAATGTTGATCAAGATATTAAAATATGTAAAAATAATTTAACAAAACAAATCATCAAAAATGAAAATATACTCTTTTCTGAAAATCAAAAAAATGATAATAACAAAACTATGGAGAATAAAATTATAAAAAATACTGAACACAATACGGATAATATGATTGATAAACTAGAAAATGAAAATTATGTTTTAACAAACAAGTCAAATTCTAATATTAAAAAAAATGAAACTATTGTACAAAGTGATTCCAATATAATCAAAGTTTCATATAAAAATAATCAAATGATTTTAGATAATGAAAATAAGAATGCATCTTTAAAATTAAATAAGACGCATTATAAAAAAAAAAATAAGAAAAGTTCAATATCAGAAAATCATACTGCTTCAGCTTTATTTGAAGGAGAACGTATCTCACATTTAATTGGACGACGTCTTGGATGTTCGCTAACAAAAGAATCTAAATCTTCATCAATTGAAGATGATCAATATGTTTTAGAAAAATTATTTGCTAAAGCGAGTAATTGTTGCTTATTATATAATTGAATTCTTATATAAAATATATATAGAATAATAATAAACATATAAAATAATTTTTTCTAGATGTAATGTCTGCTTTTCAACATGAAACAGTATTATTAAATTCAAAGTATAATTCAGATGATAAAAATCCGATGCAACGATTAGCGCGTGAAACAGCGCAAGAAAATATGGATAATATTCGTAAATCTCGGAAATGGTGTTGGAAACCCACATGGAATTCTACATTATTAAAAAATAATTAATTTTTTGTGGATAATTAATATTTGAATTTAATCTGTTATATGTATATTTTATCAAAAGTTCTTTTATTTAATAATTTTGAATTTTCTAATCAAACAAGTAGAAAAGAAATTAATATTGATTTAAATTTGTATTCACAAAAAAATAACACTGTTTAAACAAATGGATATATGTACAACAAATATTTATAACTTAAAGTATTTTTTCCTAATAATTCATATTAAAGTAATTTTTTATATTTTTGTAATTTTACTTTTTTTAATTTTCTAAAAAAAATATTATGTTTATAATTATTTCTTATTTAAATATTAAATTATTTTTATACATTAAATATAAATGTATGAATAGTTAGAAACAAGAAAGTTTTTTCATTATGATACTGTCATTCCTTATATTATCTATATATATATATATATATATATATATATATATATATATACACATATATACATATATACATATATACATATATACTCAGGCACTTAGCACTTATAAAAGGTGAATTGAAACTTAAGAAATGTAACATGTAATATTTTCATGATCAAAAAAATACTACTATTTTTTTAATTAAATTCTTTAAATATTTTTTACTTATATTACTAACTATATAACACTTTGGTGTATATGAATTACTATAATTTATTATTAAGTAATTGTAATTAAGTAATTAAACAATTAAAAAAAATTTGTGAAAACATTTTTTATCGAAAATTTTGTATACTCATGTATATACTAAACATATATGAATATACATATTTATATATTTACAATGAGTATACTTAACTTATTAATAAAAGAAATTTCTTCATAAAATATTCTTTTTTACCTTTTTACATTCAATACCTTAGAAATTCTTGAAGCTTAGGACCATTTCTACCTAAAGGATCTTCAGGAAACATAACATAATTTCCTACAAATGTTGGAGTTAATAATCGTTTTTCGATTGTTTCGCGCCATTCTGGTTTTTCATTATATAAATCTCTATATTGATCTAAAGAAACTACAATACCTCCACACATTGTTGCATATTCTAATATAAATCTAGAAATAATAAAAATATTATTATATAAATTAAAATAGTTCATGTTATTAAGAAAACATAAATTTACCGATCATCGTAAGGAGTTATCCGTTTACCACCGATAAAACGACTTGGTGTAAAAATTACTATTCCATCTGCATACATCTTTTCAAGTAATGGATGGTTTGTTGATCTCCTATATAATGGTACAAATACTTTCACAATATGGCCTCTTTGTCTGAAATAATTTGCAACTATCATAATTCCTTCTTCTGAAAATGTTTTACCATTTTTATGCCTAAAATATTAAACTTATGTTATATATGTGATTAAAATAAATAAATTAAATATATTCACTAAAAAGTTAAGATTATCATACGCCATAGCTATATTGTTGCCATCAATTACTATTTCCCTTAATTTATTACATGGTTGTGTAGATGATCCAACTGTAGATAATTCAGATCTATATAGTTCAAATCTGGATCCAATGTTATTTGTTTTAAATGCAAATGCAGTTTGAGGATTGTATAGAATTGGTACTGTACATCTGGTAGATGTAGTAGATGTAGTATATTTATTAAATGTAGTAGGTGTAGTAAATTTAGTGTACTTAGTAAGTGTAGTAGATATAGTAGTAGATGTAGGATATTTAGTAAATGTAGCAGATGTACTAGATATAGTAGATGTAGTAGATGTATTAGATATAGAATAATTCAATATTCGTCGTCTAAGATTCCTTAATCTTTGAGGTGTTTTTGGTTTACTCATTATAATATTTTTACTTATATTATGAGGTTTAGGAAGTTTCAAACCACTTTTACTGAAAGGTAGATAATTAGGATTTTCAATTTCATCTTCTTTTTTTTCTTCATTTTGTGCATCATTTTCTTGAATATTTTTTTTATTTTGCTGTGATATTATTTCCTCATCACATTCTAAACAACTAAGATTCTTTGGATCTGGAGTACTATCTATCATAAAAATTCTATCATTCTTCTCTTGATCTATAGTTCTTATTTTTTCTTGATCTATAGATGGAGGAGTTCCCGTAGATGACCATACTACAACAATGTCATCTGATCCTTGAGTTACATAATCTGAGACTGGAACTATAAAAATTAAATTATAATAAAATAATATATTTGTTTTATAATAAATTTTTTACCTCTGTTTTCATCATCTAAATCTACAGTTGTAATTTCTGAATCTTCTGTATCAGATATTAAAAGACAAGATGAATTATTTTCTAATAATGCAACAATATTTTTTTTTTTTCTTTTTCTTGGAGGTCTTTCTATTTCAGTTTTTGTTTGATTTAAAATTTCATTTGAATTACTTTGTGTATTTTGCTTTTCATTTATTAATATACTTAAAGATCTCTTTTTTGTTTTTTTTTTTTTTTTACAATTATTTTCATCTGCTTTGTTATTTGATTCACTTTCATTATCACTTAAAATAATTATGGTATCTTGTAAAGATTTTTCTTTTGTCGAAGAAATATTTTTTTTATTTCTTGTGATCTGTTTAGTTTTACGAATTAATTTTTTTAATGTTTGCGTTTGTTCTTTTTTTTTGTTGCTATACAAGGAATTTTTATATTTTTTATTTATATTATATATGATTTTATTCGCATTACATTTTTTTTTTTTACATCATAAATTTTTCCACAAAACTTTATCTCTTTTTTATGAGTAAAAATAAAAAAGAATATTATTGAATATAGATTGTTTTGAAAAATTATAACAAAAATAACAATAATCTTTTGTTCAATATAAATTAATATTGCCAATTATATTTAATATATTTATACAAATAATATTTACTTTGCCGATCATTATAGATAATATGATTTATGTTAAAACTAAGTTGAACTGGTAATCTATTTTTATGTGTTATTGAACAAGATATTAATCCATAGTTATTTTATAATATTATTATAACATTTAAATATGATATTTATGATTATAAAATATTTTTTTTTATTTTTATTCATAGAATATGCTAGTAAATTTTGGAAAATTTGACACTCTGAATAAATTTATTTTTTTTTTTTATTACCTTAATTGAATATACTTTAATGGTCTTTCATAGAATGTTCGTTTTACATTTTTTCTTGACTTTTTTATTCCTAAAGGGGTTTTTTTCTTTGTTGACTTTGGAGATACATTACAAATTATAACAGAGTTGTTCAAAGTACTCATTTTAAGATTAATACTTTTTTAATATATCATTCTAAATGTTAACATTTATATTTTATAAATAATATATTTTATAAACAAAATATGAAACTGCTCCTTAAACAATATAAAAAACTTGAAATGTTCTTTATTAATTATTTAAAAAAAATTGATCATAAATCCGCTACTTACGGTTGAAGTATAAAATAAATTAACACTTGTAAATACGTTGATGAAAACTGTTAATAATTATATAAATATATATGTAATCAATATTAAATAAATTATTTTAACATTTTTAACCAATTTTAATTTTGTACATTTTTAACCATTTTTCACGAAATTTTTTATAAATAAAGAAACAATTATATTTTTCTGTCATTAAATATTATTTAACCTCTTCTATAAACTAACCAGAAAATATCATTAGTACAATACAAAAGTTTAAACAGCTGAAAATTTCCCTATAAAGTATACACAGTAATTATACTTGTATAATAAATCTTATTTTATTCTTCTAACTCTTTTAATAATTAAAATTTATATTTTTTTACGTTATTCAATTCCATGAAATTTAATTTCATAAAAACAATATCGTCTTGATATAAGAATTTCATATATTTATTTTCTCTTATTATACACCAAAAAAAAAAAAAAAAAAAAAATTAATAAAAAAATAAAAAAATAGAAACATTATTATATATTATACGAAATAAAAAAAAATAGAATTATTGCAATTATTATCATATTATATATCATATATTATATATTATAAATTAATATATTTATAAATAATTATAAAATATTATTACAATTTAAAAACATTAATAGATAATAAATGTGCAATATTAAAATTAATTATTATTAAAACACTAAAATAGGAAAAGAAAAAACATGAAAAATCATATGTGAAAAAAGTCAAAATTATCAATTACTTTGTCAATCTAGTAATCTATATATAATGCTTCAAGCATGTAGCGCGACAGCAACAACCAATCCTGAATACAGTAAATCTATAATGCGAAAAAGACATCGTCGATTGGTCAAAATTCGTACAATAGTGCGGGGGAAGTGAATGTATGTTGGTCTGACTCGAACGCGACTACATCCCCGTGCCAGCGAGCAAGTAGTAACGCTATCGTTAGAATTTTGTCTTTTGTTTAGTTTCTTTATGTTTATTTTTTCGAGAAGAAGTTGAATTTAAGAATCGTGATATTATTGAAACGAACATCTAATGTACGGGGATCTAATAGAAAGTACGCTAGCACCGGTTCCATGCTAGATTTTCAGTGTGCAAGTAGTCGAAAGCGTATTCAGGCAGCCTTCAACGTAAACAAAAATGGAGTTAGGGGAGGGAGAAGCTCAAATTTGTCGACTTTGCGGTCAATGTGAGAGTATATACATTGATGTGTTTGGTGAAGAAGGCACAAAACGATTTTTAGGCTTAAAAATTCATACAAGAATCAACATTCTGGTAAGTACAATATAAAAGGTGTGTCGTGGGGTCCGGGCCCCAATTGTAGTTAAAGGAGGGGGTTAGAAAAATGGCCGGAGGGGCGTAGAGCACGTAAAGAAAAAAATATCTTATTTTTTTGTTCTTGTTGCATTATATTTTTTAAAAAAAGTTTGATTTTCTTAATTTTATTATAATATGAAATCCATATTAATATTAAGTTCATTTCTTATATCTCACTGTTTATTTATGTATTTATTTTATATAAAATTGTGAGGAACAAAAGATGTAATTTAAATTAAACTTAAAGAAACTGAATAAATTTTTTTGTATGTAAATTAATTGTATAATTTAAGCATGTATAATATATTTATAAATATGTAATATTTTATACTTGTATGTGCAATTATATAGTATATAAGAGTGATTATTTTTATTTATTTATAAATCTATATATTTAATTTATATCTAAACATTTGATATTAAATGTTGATATTCCTTATACTATAATTACATTTTATTTAAAATTTTGTTAAGAATTTTATATTTTATAAATATTTCCTTTTTCAATTTGATTAATGAAGAAATTAATTTGATTTTTAAAATATTAATTTTTTAATATTTCTTTTAAAAATTTATATAAATATGAGAAAAAATTGTTAATTTAATATTTAATGTTTATATAAAAATTAAGTTTTATTATTAAATATTTGTAAATAATTATAAATATTGTATTATAATTATGATTATAAATATTGAAATTAGAAATGTATTAGAGTGGGTATTAGATTATAAGAATTTTCAGAATGGTGTATCTACAGAGCGGTAGGGTTTGAATTATAATATTCATAATTTTCTTTTAATAAAACACTATAGTTTTCCATTTCAATTAAAAATTATATAGAATCAGATTTTCAATTAAGATTTTTAAAATCACATATATTTAGTATTTAGATATTTTGTTTGAATCGCAGATAGATGAAAGGGATCCTCTGCCCAAGGCGATCTGTGTTCAATGTCTGGGCAAACTCGAATTTGTTTGCGACTTCCAAGAGGAGTGTCTTCGCACCCAACAAGTGTTACGCGATCGATACATTCTACCATCCTTAACAGAGATTGTAAGTTTATATTTAAATTTAATGCATAGCTCTACCGCTCATCTATGATGCTACCAGAACAGCTCATTTCTTTTTTTGAATTTTAAATTATATATATTAATTATATATATAAAAAGATATCATCTGGTATTTTAGTTCATAGAAAATTTCAGAAATAATAAGGAAAATTGTACACATTTTATTGAATATATAGTATATGTATATAATAAATAATATATATTATATAATAAAAAATATGTACTATAAATACCAGATTGAATTCATTTGCTTTAATAAAATTAATCAATTTCTAGTACCCACTTTTATTTTTATTTCAATCTATCTTTAGGCTGAAGTAAAGACTGAAGTTACACCAAGTACATCAACATACAACAACAACAATGACACCAATATAAATCTTAATTCTTCAAATGATGAGGACATTCAAAAAGTAGATCAGCATGTTCTAAGAACAACTACAAAAATTCAAAAAAATACGAAGAATCAACAAGTAAAAGGCAATGAAGAAACTTCCAAAGATCAAACTAATATTCAAAATACGAGTGAAAAAAATACTGAGAATGTCCAAATTCAGAAATGTGAGACAACTCCTACACGATGGCTTAGAAGTAGACAAAGTATAGAAACTGTTACAAATGAAACAGCTACTGATACACCAATTGCAAATAGACTTAGAAGTCATGATAATACTACCACAGAATTAACTGTTAGTCCACGTAGTTGTTCTAAGGAAAATAGTGAAAAATTGACTGGAAAACAGCAAGATCCACATACTATTCAAATTCCAACATCAGCATTAAATAAACTTCTCAGTATTGTGTCAAATTCTCCAAATATTGAAGTTTCTGTGAAAGAATCTAGAAATCAAAGCAGCGATATTGAAGATATTAGTTTTACTGTAGAATTATGTAAAAAGGAAAGTGATGATATAGCTACTGCTCGAGCACGAGTATTTCCAGATCAAGGTTCCTGTTTGGTTGATAAGGCTATAGTTGGTCTTTTACAAAATCAAAGTTGTGTAGAAGTTAATAGTATAATAAACACAATTATCGACAGTAGTCTGAAAAACGGTAATTCGACAAAATTAGAAGATTCCGCTGAATTTGAGCAAAAATGGCAAGCTTCTCAAAACCCGAAGGAACTTTTCAAGATTGATGGGGAAGAAATTCGTGTCGATGATAACGTTGAACACGTCGTTACAAATAATCAAAATGGTTATTCTTGTAAATTGTGTCGTAAATTTTATGAACGCAAAGACAAATGTATGGTTCACGTGAAAACACATCTTGGTATTAAACAATACACATGTATTCTATGCAACGCTAAATTTGTATGTAAGTCTGATGTCATGAAACATATTCGATGCACACATACTAATCCGAGACCAATACAATGTCCAAAATGTCCAAAGAGATTCAAGTCAAAGTTCTATTTAATGGAACACGATAATGTACATAAAGGTGTGAGACCTTATTCTTGTACAGATTGCGGTCAAAGTTACCATCATAAAGTATCGTTACAACTTCATATGAAATCACATTTACCTCCACAGAACTTAGCATGCGAATATTGTGGCAAAGTATTTCCGTATCGTACGAGATTATTAAGTCACATAGCTAGTGTACATTTAAAAAATCGTCGCAATTTTAGATGTCGATTTTGTTACAATCTTTATTCAAGTCTTTCAGTTTTGAATGAACATATTAAAACGCGTCATGCAACTACATATACTTGTGAAGTTTGCAATAAAACGTTCAAAGTCGCGTCCAAATATAAGGCTCACGTATTACAGCATTCAAATCCTAAGCCATTCGTATGCAATGTTTGTAATAATAGATATGCATCCAAAGCATTCCTAAATGAACATCTATCAAAACACGAAGGGCTGAGGAAACATATCTGCCAAAAGTGTGGTGCAAGATTCGCTCAAGCTAGTCATCTGGCTGCACATCGGCACGTGCACGGTGAAAAAGAGCACGCTTGTCCGGAGTGTGGGCGAAAGTTTAATAGGCGTGATAACATGAAGGTACATAGAAAAAGACACTTTGAAGAAAAAATAACTAATAATAGCAAACAAAAAAACACTTTTAGTGGCGAGGTAGCTTCTACTACGTCTAATGAAAAGTAATAGTACTGAAATAGCTCTGATATTTTTGTAAAGTTGTGTCTATGCTATATAACAAAATATATTATATAGCAATGTTATATGATTGATTAGAAAAACTGAAAGGATAATGTTATATTTTTCATATTATATATACAACGAATTAGTCAAATATCGGTAGAGATTAAGATCAAAATAAGAGATTGTATCATATAACGCATTGCCATCAATTACAATATAATGTAAACATAAGTTAAATAGAATTTTTTTTTGAAATTTTTAACTCCAATAATACAATAAAGATCCGAAATTGTATCGAAAACGAATACATTTACATTTTATAAAAGTTATAAGTTATATGAATTTTTCTAATCTTTTATATTTTTATGTTGGCGATAGCGTTGCATTTTTTCAACGATGTTTTTGTCTTTTCCTTCACAGTTATTCATTGCATTGTATGAATTAATTCTTATCTTAGCAATACAATTTCATTTGATTAATTTTTTAATCTGTCAATTCAATTCTATTGATTATCTCAAAATTATTTCTTTTTCATGTAAATCATTATCTTCATAGTCCATTTCCATATCTAATTCAACATCATCATCAATTTATATATCTATTTCAAATCTGTTTTTATTTAGTTTTAGTACTTATTGTCTTGTTTTTTATTTTAGTTTTTTTTTAAGTTCACATATTATTCAAAAATTATTAGATTGATTATGTTTCTTGTATTGATGTATTTTTTAAAAATAATATCTCCGTATCTACAACTTTTTCGGCATTTTGTTACTATCATTTAAAGATTTAGTTGTCAGAATATTTTTTTATTTTTTCGTTTCCTATACATATAACATCTTACTTAATGAAATTATATATACATATATATATTGTTATGACATTTCTTTCAGTAATAATAAGTCATATGTTTTTTGTTATATAGTATAGATGCAGTTTAAAATTAATTTAAATCAGTTTAGAACTTTTCAAAGAAATGTTTCTTTAATTTTTAATCTTATTCAAGCGATATCTATTCAATGCGTTTTTAAGTGATTGTAAAATATTGCTGCAAGATTTAAAAGTAAATATTTGTTTAATCACGAGAAAATTAGCTATTAATCATGAATTACTAATAATTCTTTTAAATTTTGGAGCAATATATAATATCAAATGAATGAATGAGCAATACTAATCAGTCAATTTACTCTCTTCCTCTTGTCGCTCGTATTTTTTTTTATATTATATTAGTCGCGGTTTTGTACATAACGTAGAAATGCATTTAAGAGAGTACTGATATCATTTAAGTATTTTTTCCATTTATATACATTACATTAGAAAATATTTTTGCACGTGAAATGCTATTGATTAGAATTTACCAAAGCTGTAATAAAGACAAACTGCGAAACATGACAAAACATTGCGATAACACAATAGAAAAAATGATCAATTAGGAAAATCAAAAATATTATTGGATATATTATTATAAAAAATTTGTATGTTTATTGCACAGTTAACTTTCTAGGAAAATTTAATTCATGAAAAAAATTGTATATGAATAGGGCTTCCAAAATCAAAACTTCTAACTAAAAAATATATAAAAATAAAGAAAAAATTTTTCTATATATTTTTACATAATTGTTTATAAAAAAACTTTTACATAATATAATGTGCAAAGTATATTTTACTCTATTTTCGATTCTATTTTTCATATTATATATATATTGATGAAGAGATTCAGTGAAATAGAATGCAAAAAATTAAAATTTTATAAAAAACATTATTTTTGATTAACAATAAAAGTCTTTAGATACAAATTTTAATCGATAGATCTTATATTATTAAAAATAACAAAAATATTTAGCTACGAAGATAATGTATACAATAAATTATATAAGAAAACATATGTGATTTACGATAAAAAACAGAATTGTATCGTAAGTGCCTTGATCGATTTTATGCTATTCATATATTACACAAAAATATTAAAGAATGAAAAAAGCGTTGATGATTCTTTGAATATGTATCACGTGCAATATTGATCTTTTTAAAAAGGAAACAAAAAATTATAATTTTTTGTGCTCAATATGAATTATAATATGAATTATAAACTATACTGAATATTTTAAAAGAAATTATAAAGTAGTAATTAAGGATTTAAAAAAATTTTTAAAAATAATGAATATAAATTTTTTCATTATTTTTATTTAGAATTTAATACTAATAGAATATAATATATATAGTATATAGAACGAAATTAATGAGAATCATCGTCTTTAATGAGAAATCATCGAAATATTAAATAATATTTCAACATATTCAATGTAAATCTATAAAGTATTTAAATTTTCTTTTTATAAAGTGGTGTCTTATTTATCTTTCCAACGTATGAGCACAAAAAATTATATATTACATAAACGATTATTATCTTTCTTCGGAACAAATTGTTCCTATGAGAAATTAAAATCGTGCGAAGTATATTATATCTATAATATTTACATTCTTAGATAAGTGATAAGCAATAATTCTTATTTTGTACAAGAAATTTTATTAAAACAGTTTACTTTTCTAAGAGGTAATAAATATATCGGATAAAGTATGTATATTATGTATATATATATACATATATATATACTTTTAAATAAACATCATTAAAGTGCAGTATGAATTAGCATATATAACGATTTTCCAATAATAAAGAAAAAAGCATATATTTGTTTAAGGATTCTACAATTTTTCTGAATAAAGGTACGATATTTTTGGGACCGCTAATTATTTGATTTTTACTTTTATTTTTTCCATTCCATTTTTTATTTATCTTACATGTAATTCATATTTATCTTGCATGTACATAAAATAATATGGTTCAACAAGGTTTGTTTTAATATCAATAATGTCTCTGTAGAATTCTTAAATAATAAAAATATGTTATTATTTAATTTAAATTTATTTAAACCTAGGCCTTTTATTTAAATTAAGATAAATGATTCGTATTAACATTATTAAAAAATAATTGAAATATCACTTTATATTTTATATTTGAGAATGAAATTTTATGTTGTTTATAAGAACGTTCATTCTTTGGACACAGAAGTTTTTTTGTTGTTTCAGGTAAAAGAGAATGATGGATTGCCACAAGTTGTTTGTATACGATGTTTGGGCACACTGGAATTTCTATGCGATTTTTACGAGCGTTGTCATCTTACGCAAAAGGAATTTTTAAAAACTGTAAGATATATATATTATAATACTTATAATACTAATAATTATAATATATATATAATAATTTGTTATTTTTATTTATATATAAATATAATAATTAGATAAATAGATTTTTTTATTCATTGTTAAAGAAAATAATTATAAAATAATTTACATATTTTCTTTATGATTATTCTTATTTTTAATTACAATATAATTTTGATACTTGATATAATATAAAAATCTTATTAAAAGATATTTTAAAATTATTATTTGAAATAAATTCAAAATAATTCTAAAATTAACAATTGAATAAAAAATAACGATAATCATAAAGAATTTATTATTATTATAAAGAATTAATTTATTTATTATGTTTATTTATTTAATATGATTTTAAAATTTTTACTAAGTTCAATTATGTTATCAAAATATCTTTTGCAAAATTATAATATGTATGTTATATATAAATTAAATTATAATATAATGTATAATATAATATATATAAATTAAATTATAATATATGTATAATATAGTATATATAATATAATTACAATAATTTAGAAATTTTTATATTTTTTATATTTATTTTTGAAAGATTAAAAATATTTTATTATATTTTTTATGTGAGTGATGATATTTAAAATATTTTGTTTTCAGAGCCAAAATCAAAATATAATAAATGAGAAATTACTGCAAGATTCTATTAATGAAACAGAATCAGATAAAGAAAACGATGTTCCATTTGTAAATGAAATTAAATGGAAAGCAAAAGTTTTATCACCCGATAATTTAAAAAAATCAAAAAATTATCTGTCTGAAAATAATACATTATACAGAACTGAAAATAAAGAGGAAAATGATGATCACATAGATAATAATATTTCTATTGATAATGTTCATTTGATTACACAAACACAATTAACCAATATAATTTCTAAAAATCAATCTATAATAAAAAATGTAATTTCACATGAAAATATATCAAAAAATGATCAACATAATGTTAATAATTTAAAAGAGAATATGTATAATTTAAAAGAAAATATTTTGGAAAAAAATATAAATTACATAACAAAATCAACAAATGACTTAAATACATCTCAAATAAATGAAACAAATGTTAATATAAATTTAAATCAACCTATACAACGTAAAAGAGGACGAAAAAGTAAATTAGAAAAAATGAAAGAAGTAAGTTTAACAACAAACTACAAAAAAAAGATTCAAAATCATTTAAGTGATAAAAAAAGAGATAATATTAATAATGAATACAAAAGATATTGTTTGCGTGCTATTTGTACAACTACTAAGTCTAATAGTATAAATAATAATGCTACAATCACATCTAAACCACAAGTTAAACAAACAGAAGCTGAACAGATGTCAGTAAATACATCAATGAATGCAAATTACACCAAAGGTAATAAAACTGATACAATGATTAATAAACTAACTATAATTGAATCTGATGATAAAAATTCAATAAGATCTAATAATTTGAAAGATACAGAAAAGAATTCTGAAAAAAATAAAGCGATATCGATTAATGTAAAACAAGAGAAAGGGGAAGCAGAAACTTCTAGACAATTGAATCAACTAGTTCTTAATCAAATACAAAATCAAAAGTCAAAAGTAGATCAAGAAAAAACAGATTTAACATGTGTATTAATGGAAAAAATTGAAAATATTAAAAATATTGAAACGAATTTGATATCAGAACAAAGTATTATTAAATATCCTGATATAAGAATTTCTTCCGATAATAATAATCAACAATCAAAAATATTCACAGAAAAAAATCGAGTAACTATTATAAAGTCTTCACAATTTAAAGATGTGACAAATTTAAAAATAATGCAAGATTCTACAAAATTAAATAATACAATTAATGTAACAGATCAAAATACTAAAACTGAGTTAGAATGTAATCTTAATGAATGTTCATTGCCTCAACAATTAAGTCAAAATAGTTTTAATAAAAATCAGAGTAAAAATAGATCATTTGGCAAAATTTCCGAATTGATAAGTGATGAACAAAAACGAACTATTGAAAGTTATTATACAGTCGACATGTCGATTGTAAACTCAGAAGAAGTACAAAAAAATATAACAATAATTAATAAAAAAAACATACGTTGCAATATTTGTGGTACTTTTTACCTTAGAATGGATAAATGTCAGGTAAATTTAAAAATTATTTTAATTGAAAATAGAAAATTATTTAAATATGTAATGAAATAATTATATTAAAATATTATAGGTTCATATTTGGGGACATTTACAAATGAAGCCCTATCAATGTAAAGCTTGTGATTTTGCCACAGTTACTGTTAGTAATGTTCGTTGCCATATCAGAAAAAGTCATTTAAAGATTAAACCATTTGCGTGCCATCTTTGTGAAAAGCGATATGTAACTGCTATTTTATTAGAAGAACATATTAATACTCATACAGGAGCCCGTCCATATAAATGCAAGCTTTGTGATTTTGCAAGTTCCAGTAGACAAATATTAAGTTATCATAATGCTACTCATAAGCCATTAAAGGTATTGCCAAAAAAATCCTGTAATATATTAAATAATGGATATTTATCATTTTATTTATTCTTCTTTAATTATTATAGGACATTAGTTGTAAAATTTGCGGTAAAGAGTTTTATTCAAGAAGTAGATTACGTGCACATATGATTGTACACAATAAGGACAAAGCTGTTATGTGTAAATTGTGTTCTGCTTATTTATCTAATGCAGAAGCATTAAAAACACATTACAAGAACATTCATATGCAAGATTATGTTTGTAATATCTGTGGTAAACACGTCAAGTCTAGAAAAGCTTTGCATAATCATCAGAATGTAATACTTGCTTTGCTATATAATTTAAATAATATATATAATTAATTACTAATTAAAAATATGATTACAAAACTAAATTTTCTTCATAGGTTCATGCTGCTGCAAGATTTAAATGTACTCTTTGCCCAAATGTATATAAGACTAGCCAAATATTAAAAGAACATCTTTTAAAGCACGAAGGTATTAGAAAATATAAATGTAATATTTGTGAAAAATCATTTGGTCAACAATCTCATTTAGCTGCTCATATGGCAGTGCACAGTAATATTAGGTAAAGTTTTTTAATAATATTTTAATAGCATTTTAATAGCTTTTAACATCAATATTTAATTATATCTTATATCTTATTCATAGATTCCATTGTCCTGGATGTGATAAGCCTTTTAATCGGCAAGACAATATGAAAATACATACTAAACGATGCAAACCATTTTTGGCAAATCCAAATCTAAAAAATCTTTTAAGTAAAAGAGAAAGAACTATATCGTTTAATAATATAGCAGAATTAACTGCAGAATTGAAGAATGGAAATGTGACAAATTCAATATCTCAAGTTCCTCTCAAAAATGAGAATGATAAGATATTAGTAAAGACTGTAGAAGAAAAACAAAAGACTGTAATAAATCTCTGCAAATTAGGATTAAATATCTCTTGCATTAAACCAACAAATAATAAAATGAGTCCAGATCATATTACAAATTCTTTTGAAAAAAATGTAATTAAGATCACAGATAACAATGATAAATTAATTTCAGAAAATGAAAAGTTGTTAGTTTTTGAAAATATTTTAGGACCAGAAAATTATTAATTATTAACAATTTTTTATATGAATCAATATAAGAAAATTTCATCATTAAATATCTTATAAGACATTATCATTAAATATCTTATAACCAATATAAGAAATATTCATATAATTACAAAACTAAATAATTTTTTTAAATTGTTACTCTTAATAGAGTTCATTATTTAATAATATTTAGAATTTATATTTGATATATTTAAATAATCATTCCATACAATTTATTAAGCTAAGGTTTTAATTATAATACTACTACTTTTAACAATACTACTTTTTAATTAATAAGGTTTAATATTATGCGATATTTTATTAACAAAATATGTTAAATTTTTTCAAATTTATCTATAAATTAAATAAACTATAGTATATAAAAATCGATATGCATGAATGATAATTTAATTAATATTATCTAAATCATTATTTGTTTGATAATCATGTATTTCGATTTTTATTTAAGGAGTTATCTTGCCTTGATGAAAACTTCAAATATAACCAAAGAAAACACCTTGCTATTATAAATTTATTACCTTTTTACATATTAGAACAGAGTTTCATCAAGGTGAAATAAAATACTCTTACGCTTATTTACTTATAAAAA
Source organism: Apis laboriosa (assembly GCF_014066325.1). Classification (NCBI taxonomy): domain Eukaryota; kingdom Metazoa; phylum Arthropoda; class Insecta; order Hymenoptera; family Apidae; genus Apis; species Apis laboriosa. The sequence continues at coordinate 2,465,256 of NW_025222279.1, forward strand.
AGAGATAAGACTGATAATTGATATGTATTTAACTTTATAACTAGAAGTTCCTATTTAAAATAATTAGGCCTTAAAAATTTATTTCACATGGGAACAAAAATTTCGATGTAATATTAAAATTTCAATCGTGATTATTATAATTTTTATCATTTAATTTCTTAAAATAAGTACAATACTTGCCATTTAAACCAAATGAAGAATTAAAAAATAAAGACTTCACTTAAATTGTATTTTAATATTCATATTTTAAAAATGTAATTTATGAAAATTGTTTCAATAAAGTTTGAATAAATTTACTAATATTCTTCAAATAGCATTTGTAGTTTTATATTATATATATATTATATATATATATTTGTAATTTTTAATTTTTATAATGAAATTTATCAAATTCACAATCAAAAAACAATCAAAATTAAAACAAATAAGAAAAATAGAAACGAAATCTGATCTAATAGAGATATCAGGTTTATTAGAAGTATATTAGATTTATCAAAAAATCATTGGTAATCGCTTTTTGTTTTGAGAGATCGGATAATCGAGAAATTATTATAATGTTTGGTGAAAGTTTGTTAACCTGAATACTTCAGGTTTCATTTAAAAGCGACATTTATTCCGATTTCTGACAGTTACACATTCTTCTTCGTTGTGTGAGCATCGTTTTTTATTAGATATAATTTTTTTACTTGTAAAAAAATTTACATCAATTTAATACTTTTTAATAATATTAATATTAATAAGTAATGAATAAGTAATTATATTTAATTTTTAAATGAAAGATAATATATTATTTCTTTAAATTGATATTATTAATTTATTTATTTTAATTCTTCAAATAAATTTAAAAAAAAATATTGCAATATAAATTATGATTTAACGAAGATAACTGTGACTTATAACGAAGATAATAATCTTTTCTAACATATAGTATAAAATTTGTTTATTTTTAATCAATTTAAATTATCAATTGAAATACTTATTAATATATATATATACATTGTTTCATGATAAAACTTATTTTAAAATAATAAAATTTTCTTTTTTTTTAATAATTCATATTCATATTCTTACTACTCAATTAATCATAATCAATCCATACGGATTGAAAAAAAAATAATTTAATATTTTTTATATTTTATATTTTTTATAAATTATATCATTATACCGTTTCGTTATATTTAAATTTAAATAACTAATATTTAAATTTATTTTTACAATTAAAAGCTAAATAGTAAAGAATATTTTGTACTTATAAATTTTTATGTAGTCGAATGTTTTTTGAAATAAGTGGATTATTAATAATCTATACAATGAAATATACTAGTATTTTATATTTATAAGAATTCAAAAAATATTTTTTATAAAATATTATTATTTTATGATAAATATTTTTAACTTTTTGTATGTTTTTTACCATATTTTTTGTTTTTTTTTTGATGATTTTTTTACATTTGATAATTCAAAAAATATTAATCATGAATAATTATGAATATCAAATAATATTGTTTTATTTATTATAATATTATTATTGAATTTTTATATTTTCTTGACATAAATTTATTTTATAGATTAAAATACACAAGGATGACTCTTGAACCACCAAAATATGAATATTTGAACAAAGAAAATACAAAAAAAATGTTAAAAATATTTAAGGGTGAGAGAACAGGTTGGGTGCTTGTAGGTGCAAAAAAATGGTTTTTCCCTCACAAATATACAATAGAAGGTAAAGGATTTTATAACTTTAAGGCTAGACCAGATGATATTTGGGTTTTATCTTATCCTAGATCCGGTAAGTAATATGTTTTTAAAATATGTTTTGTTATTAACGATAATGAAATTAATTTTTATTTTTAACTCAATTTTATTATATTAACACTTAATATTTATGTTATATACATTATATTTTATATATTTTTTCGTTAAACTATAAAAGAATTTATTATTATTTATTTAAAAGATCAGCAATAATAAAGATTTAAAACTTTGAATAGTACAGGTACAATCGATACAATTCGATTATTACGATTATCGACATTTTTTCATGTATAAATATTAGCAATAACAATAAAGTTAATTATTCGTTTTTAAATAATTAAAAAAATTTTTTTTTGTAGGTACAACATGGACTCAAGAATTAGTCTGGTTATTATCAAATGATTTAGATTTTAAAAGAGCAAGGACAGAACTTTTAACCGAACGATTTCCATTTCTTGAGTAAGTATAATTAAAATTATAAAATCAAATTAAATTAAATAAAAAATTTTAATTAAAGATATATATAAAAATTAATTTTTGTCAATGATATAACGATTTTAAAAATTTATTATGGATTATAAACAATAATTAATAATATAATAATGCATATATATAATATAATATTTATAAATAAATCAATTATAATTTATGTAATATTACGACTAATAATTATGTGAGTATATCATTCATTAAAAATTATATAACTTATTTGTTAATAATAATCTATGATCAAAATTGCATGCAAATAACATATAATTATATTATTAGAAAAGGAAATAGAACGGAATAAAACATTAATAATATTGTAAAGTATGTGAAACTATTTATTAATATTTTCAATAATTAAAATCTAAAATCGTATAAATTACATATACAAAATATTCGTCTATAGATACAGGAAAAAAATTCAAATTTTCGTCTAAAATTTAAAAAATGATTTTAAAGTTATTATTTAAAAAATTAAAAATGAACAAAATTTATTTTTGGCTATATTTTTCAATTGTTATTCATAAATAAAGGTTGATAAAAATATCTTTAGATACGAAGAAATCTCTCTATTCGAACGAATATAAAATAATTAGGAATAATGATTTATTTAATGACAAATAAATATCAACTTATCTTATACAAAATATAAAAAAGAAAGTAAAATTAAATACTATAATTTGAAGATGACTGTGCTTCCTGTTATTTAAGCTGCTGTATATTCATTTTTAGTTATTAATAATTAAAAAACAAAATCAAAAATATAATTTTTTTATTTTGATTTTTTTAATTTGATGTGAAGAATTTTTTATATTTTCAAATTTTTATCTAGTTGAACACTCTGTTTGTTATATTACAAAATATTTGCTTTATGTAAAAGATCTATTATCATTATAAATATTATTTGTAGATTTAGCATGTTCAATCATCCTGAGGTAACGCGTGAATTTTTAGAACTAAATAAAGGAGATAAAGATAAAGAAAAATTATGTAAAAAAATTGCACAGCCAGGATATGATATCTTAGAAAAAATACCTTCTAAGAGGTTTATAAAATCACATTTTCCATTTAGTTTATTACCCAACATTTTAGAAAGTGGTTGTAAGGTAGATTTATAATAAATTTATATTTACAAAAATAACTTATATTATTATTTTTCATTATATAATTTTATTCAAAAATCACATTTTCTGATTCAAGATAATATATATTGCAAGAAATCCAAAAGATGTTGCTGTTTCATGGTATTATCTAAATAAAGCAATTAAAACCCAAGGATATATAGGTGATTTTACAACATTTTGGTATTACTTCCAAAATAATCTTAGTGAGTTTTATTAAATAAGTTTTAAAGTATTCATATTAAATATTAATAAAAAAAATAAAAAAAATTTTATAAAATATTAAAATTGTTTAGCACCATGGAGTCCCTATTGGGAACATTTGAAGGAAGCATGGACACATAGAAATCATCCAAATGTTTTATTCATGTTTTATGAAGAAATGCAATATGTAAGTTAAATATTTGAAAGCTTAATTTTTGAAATTTCTATCATTAATATATTTTTTATATTTTTGAATCTTTTTTATAATAGGATTTTTCAAAAGCAATTAAAAAAATTGCTAAATTTCTTGGAAAAAATTATACTGAGGAGGAAATAAAAAAAGTAGAAGATTATTTAAATATTAAAAATTTTCGAAACAATCCAATGGTAAATTTATCAGAATTAAAAAAATGTGATATTATAACATCAGGAACATTTGTTAGAAAAGGCCAAAATAATGGATGGAAGGATATGTTCACTGAAGAACTTAATGCTATAGCTAATAAATGGATAGAAGAAAATTTGAAAGGAAGTAATTTTAGTTTTCCTTATTTTAATGATCTTAATAGTAATCTTAATAGTAACTGTAATTAATATTTAATATTTTATTTTTGAAAATTTAATGAAATGTTTAAAAAATTATGTATTTTAATAATATATATTTATAATTTTAAATAATATTAATATATAAATAGATAAGTTTATTATAAATCTTATTTTATAAAATAAAACAATATATAAAAGATAAATAAATATTTTTTGTAAAAATGATTTTATTAATGTAATTGAGATGATTCACTTGTACATTTTACATTTATACGTACAATTACAGTAGTTCTAAATGCATGACGTAATTCCTTTTCTACATCAAATGCTAAGCACTTAATTTTATGAGATTTCATTTTTAATAAAGTTCTTACATATCTTTGTTTAGGACAATCTAATGTTAAAAGAGTATTAATATTGTCATCTCCAAACTCTAAATGGTCAATTATTATTTTCACTTTATATGGCATTTCATATGGAAGTATATTCAATAACTTAGCCCTAACTGTTTGTTCTATTATAGTTTTAGTTGATTGATCAGTATAAAATTCCTCCTTATACTTCCAATTTTTTACTTTAGCTATATCAAGCAGATAAATCTAAAAATATTTAAATACATGCATGTATATATTTAATCATTAATAATTACATTATTATTGTAATATATTTATATATTACCCTTAAATCATCCACTCCATCTCCACTTAATGCAGATATCATAAAAATATCATCAAATTTTGGATAATTATCATTATTTGTTAACATTCTTGTAAGGTCTAATAATACTTTTTTTTTTTTTAATTTATCTATTTTATTAAAAATCATCAATAATGGTTTATCTTCCACTTTATTTTTTATATAATTAAGAATAAAATCGTCCAATTTATATCTAGTATATACATTAGTTACATCTTGTATTATTCCAATAACATCTGCATCAGTGATGGCATTTTTAGGATCTTCACTAAATGTTTTTAATAATTTGTAAGTTTTAATTTCTTTAGACATTACTAATCCTGGAGTATCCATGAATATAATTTGTGTATTTCCCTCAGTATATATTGCTTCTGCTTTGTGCATTGTGGTATGTACTTTTGAAGATGTTGGACATATCTTCATCAAAAATATTTTCTTTTAAAAATTAAACTATTAAAATAATAAATAATTCAAATATAAATTAGAATACATACAGATCTACGTATAAGTTTATTCACTAATGTACTTTTTCCTGCATTTGGTAAACCCAGAATTGCAACTTTCAACAATTTTTTATTCTCCTGATATAATTCTGATTTATGATTTAATTTTGAAGTAATATTTTCTTGATTATTGGTATTCGAAATACCAGAGAAGAAAAAAAATCGTTTTAAAAAATATAATTCAGATTGAAATACGTATTGTTTAATCTTAAATTTTATCATTTTAATAAAATTATAAATTTGTTATACATTAAAATATTAAAATTACAAAAAAACAAATAGGTTAGACCTTAACGTGCATATAAATTCTTTTTGTTTTTAATAATAAACTAAAATTAATTTATCAGAATTATTTATAAATATTTAAATATCATTTTTTCGTGATAAAGTGTATATATATATAATATACAACAATTTAAGTATAATTGAGAAATAACATAATTCAAAAACACATTTATAAATTATACGTAGTTTATAATACATATAGTTCATTTCAGCCATTTGATTTTAAAATCATATAGATATATATGTGTATATATATAATTTTAAATTTTTTACATCATCTTAAACTTAACAATATTTTTTCTAGTCATCAAAAGTTTAACATTATGATAAATAGAAAGATATTAAAAATTTTTAAAAATTGATCTAAATAATTTTTGTAATAAATAAATTAATTTAATAAATAAATCTTAATAAATAATGTAAATAAATATAAAATATATAAATATTTAAAATGATAATGAATAATGTTTATATTTAAAATATTTAAAAAAAATTTTCATTTTTTTCAAATAATAAATGTATTGAATAAGATAAATATATTATATACATTTTTTAAATATATAAAATTTTTACGAAATAATTAAATATTATAAAATAAAATAGTTAAATATTATTTAAAAATAATTAAATATTATAAAAAAAAATGAAATTAAAAAATAAGATAATGATTTATAAATCTATAAAGAAAAATACAATTTATTTTTAAACATTTAATTTCATTTTGAAAAATTAATTTTGTCCATATTTTTATTTATGTGTTAAATATTTCATAAATACGTATATATATTTCGTTAGTGTTGGTATACCTGATTTTAAATTGATAATGATAAAAATTCAAGCTGCAGTTTGATCGGGTATTGACGTATGTATTCGAATACATGTTATCATTTTATTTCGAATTTGCTTACAATGTTTTTTAATGCAATTAAAATTATATAAAATAAAAATATATTTTTAGAAAAATTAAAAAAATTTTTTTTATAAATAATGAATCTCAGAAATATTATGGTGCGATGCATCGATTTAAAATGTACAAGTAATGGAACTTGAATTAGAAACATCTGCAAGCTCATTGTGAATACATTTATGACACTGATAAAGGAAAGTTTTCTATAATTGATTTTCAAAAAAGTTTGTAATAATGGATCTTTAAAACGATACGAATAGAGCATGCATTTCTGGATTAACAAACCGGCGGGCAGATATTACGGTTTCACTGGCCACCGATGCCCCGCCACACCTTTACCAAAAACACGCTTTAGTAAGAAAATTCAACAAATTTTTAAATTTTTCGATTTTTTAATTCATTTAACAATATTATATTACATTATATCATTTAATAATTTTTTTGAATTTTGATTTAATTATAGTTTTTTTAAATTTAAAACTTTAATATTCATTTAATTGAAAAAAGTAGAAAAATTTTATATGATTTCATTCTACATTTATTATTTTTATAGATCAATGTAGATATAATGCAGATATGAGACAAATGTTTACACCACTTCATCGATTTCAAAATCTGAATACTATGGGAAATATAGCTGGTCCTAGTAACATGAATAATTGCAGAATGCTAAGAACAACAATAAGAACAAATAATGAAAATCAAAACAATTTTCCAGTTGGCTCTACTCAACATTCTCAACTGAACAACATCTCCAAGTAATTAAAGAAAAAAGGTCTACTAAGAGGAATCTGAGGAACATGTTCTTCTTATATACAGGGTGACTCACTTATACATGTCTATCATCAGAAAGTATTTATAAATGATTCGCCCTTCATAATGAATAGTTGTATATAAGTAATGAGTCTTTAAACTATTATAAGAAGAATAACAGTTAAAATATCAAACTTTTGTATGTTTATAGTAATGTAACAACTGCAGGAAATAATCAATTGATATTATCAAATACTACATCAAATGGAACAAATAGAAGTCTTTTAGATTTTTCGGAATTTAATGATGCAGAACTTGCAAGTTATAGATTACGATGTGGTGTTTGGATAACATTTGTACTTGCAGCAGGTTTTGTTGCTGCTGCAAAATTTTATTTTGGAGACAAGGTAGATTGAAATTGAAATTGAAATGTTTTTCATAATTTTTAATTTTTTTTTTTAATTAATATTAAATACTTTTTTCAAGGGTCAAGGTATAGAAATATTTATATTTTGGGGGCTATTAACATTATCATTATTTGCGTGTTTATACTCTATTTTATATTGCCGAAATCAACGTAACAGTCATGAAGAGCATCAAAGTCAAGAAGAACATATTGCGTCTACAACTACAATGCCCAATGAAAATATTAGACCTATTTCTGTAGTAAGACAGAATCCACCACCACCTTACCATATTGCTATTTTGATTCCACCAAGTAATTCATCGGATGAAGCTCCACCACCATCTTATGACAAAGTTATGCGATAAAGTAATATAAAGTTGTATAAAATTCTATCACTATTTTTTCATATATTACATTTTGTAAACATAAATTGATGCTCATAAAAAGTTCGTCTCTAATTATATTAGTAAGTACTTTATTATCGAACTTTTAATTTGCAAATAAAAAACTAAAAAGTTAATATTAATTTTTCTAGGCTAAGTAAACTTTTACATCTGTGATACAAGTATTAATATAACATCTTGATAACATTTGTAATTCAAATAAAATATAGAATTACTTGTAACATCCAGGGCATTATACAATATCTGAATTAAAAAATTAGTATGATGTCCATGATAGTTTATGTCTAATATAATATAATGTATATTTTTCTTTTTTATAAATAAATGCTTATAATTTATTTAAGCAAAAGACAAATATACAAAATGATTATGGTGAAAGAATACATTTCTTTGCTTATAAAAAATTTTTTCATAACATAAAGAAATCATTATACTATGATATAATTATAATTAACATAAAATTAATATACTCATTTATTTATAAAATGAAATTATTATACAATAAAATAAAATTTAAATTTAAAATTATAGAAAAAATAAATATAAAATTATATTTAATGCAGACTGTCCACTCTTTCCACAATTTACCACATGTAAAATGAATTTATAATCTTTTAATATGAATTAAAATAATTAATAAAATATTAATTCTATTGTATAATGATTAATAAAAGTATAAGTTAATTATAATATACGTATTTTATAATATTTGATTATATATTTATACATAATATAAGGTAAGTGTATATATACACGTTAGTACGCGCGCACATACATACATATTTTTCTTGTCGATATTAAAACTGTTTATATACGTAAATGAAAGTTTACATAGTAATTTTGTTTTGTATTTGAAATAAATTTATATAATATATTATTATATAGAATATTATATTTAATATTTATAAGTAATTATAATTTTCAAGCTATAATCTTGCAAATCAAAGTATAGCTTGAATCGAAGAAAATATTAAATTTTTATTTTATTATTTTTTCAATTTGGTTTGTACCAAATTTGTTAAAAATATCAAACTACATTATACTTATCATGTAATAAATAAGAGCAGATGTTTATTTTGTTGTGGTAAAGTGATTACATATTATTTTATTATTAAACTTATATATTAAAAGAAAATTTTAATATAAAAGAATATATTTAAAGAAAATTTTATTATTAAATTTATATATTAAAAGAAAAATATTTCAATCTTAAAATACAAATATTGAGATTGTATAAATGCAATTAATATATAAATATATAGAAATATATTTTAATATATAGAAATATTAAAATACATAAGAAACATTAAAGTTTCTAAATTTTAATATTTCAAAATCATTTTCTTTATATGATTTTTTTTTGTTTGCTATATAAATAAACAAAATATTTTTATAAAAAATCATAGTATTAACAAACTAACTTATTAAATTTTTCAAATTAAAATAAAAGATAAAATTATATGTATTTAAAAAGAAATAATATTAATTTTTTTTTTAAGTATTTTAATTATAAAATAAATTTACCTAATATATTAGATATATCTAGATATTTAATATATGGTTGTTATTTTTAAAATTCTAATAAATAAATATAGTTCATATTATAAGATTAGAAATCTAATAATTTAAATACATAATTAAAATATGTGAAACGAACAAAAAGGAACTCCATTTTCTAATTTTCAAAACATTAAAAATATAAAAAAAAAATTATCAGTGCACTTAAAATTTAATAAATTCATTTGTTACTTTTATATTTTTATATAATTTTAAAGCATAATAAAATAAAAATATTACGAAAACAGATAATATTTGTATTTTAAATAATATATTATGCATAATAGTGTGAATTATCATGTCTTTCAAAATTTTTATTACTATTACACAGATTTACAGACTAATACATTACATTTCATTTATTTTTAATAAATATATTATAAATATTCAGTAATAAAAAATAAACAATTGAGTAATATTCTTTTATTGAAAATATTAAATTGATGAAGGAAAAAAAACTATATCATTGATTAAATATATTTACCAATTTATCAATTTATATATTTATGATTTTGTGATGGCACTTATATAATAACAAGTATTTATATATTTATTAATGAAAATTGAGAATTATAATATGTTATAGTTTTCCATAATTAATATTTGTAAAATCAATTCTATAATTCTGTGTAATAGACTCATAAGAAAGATTATATTTGTGAAAATGTTATTTACTAGTTACTGAAGTGTTAAAATAAATTATCATTGGGAGCAACTTAATAATAATAAATAAATTACTGAGATTTTTTTCTTTATACTAAGAAAATAATATTTCAAGGAAAGATAATATATAAATTTCAATATTAAAGTTAATAATAATTTGCTTAATATTCATTGCATTTAGACTCTTTGGATTTCAAATAACTTTACATCAGTATCATACCATATCGGTGGTTCAACATTTCTTAAATATATAACGCCCCACATATATGTTCTAAACCAAGCAGTTGTTCCTGCATTTGCTTGATATCTTCTAATAAGAATAGGATGCGGTACTGGTAACAAGCCAACTAATGTACCATGTTGTAAAAATTTCAAAATTTCACTTTCATCTGTAAGACCTCTGAAATATTTAATAAGATAAATGTACATTTATAATTTATAATAAAAAAATTAAAAAAAAAAAAGATAAATTATACTTACTTATCAATGCATATTTTTTCAACTTGAGGTACAAGAACTTGAAGTAATCGCATAATAGTTTGTAACGGAAGTTTAGTTTTCCATTGATATACCCATTCGCTAGAAGGAACCCACTGATTTATATTGTTAGAAGAATTATGTTCTGCCACTCTAATACCTCCTTTCTATTTAATTATTAAAACAAAATATAAATAGTTTATGAATATTAAATATATTCATTGATTATTTATACCATTATAATCTTACTGGTATAACAGAGTTTTTAGTAGAATTCATTAAATCTTCTGTAGAGCTTACATTGTTTTGATGATTAGACTTTCCTACATCAATATTTACTGAAGGACTTAATGGATGTGCAGATTCTTTTTCAGTCATTTTTTCAATACCTTTGAAATAATTATCAATTATTCAATATAATATATTGAATAATCAAAAGATATTAATGTCAAATAATGAATAATAAAATATCAGAAATTTACCTGGGGTTTCTAATAAAGTTGCTTTTAAAGTTCCAGGTTCTGCAGGTTGTGCAGGATGTGAACCTTCCATTGCTGTTTCATTAACATTTTCATTAGATGTACTAGCAGGTACATGACGACGTTGTCTTTTACTGAGAGACTTTGCAATTGTATTACAATCACTTGGTAAATTTGCTAATGCGTGAAAGACTTGTCTTTTGCGTATTATAGTATAAACCAAGTTACTATTTCCATCAAATTGATACTAATAATAGCAAAATGAACTTTGTTAATTTTCATTTTATTTTAAATTTAAAAATCTTTTTCTATAAAAATTACCTGAATAATATTGTTAAAAATTTCTAAAAGAAAAAATACTAAATGATGATTAGTAGGTGCTGAAAATAAAAACCATGGAGTGCTAAATGCTTCAAGCAAATGTAATAGCTTAGTACTAGCCACCATTGATAGTGTTTTAAGATATGGAGATACATTGACTAGAATTGTTAGTAAACAATCGAATAATGGCTGTAATCTTTGGTGTCCAGTTGTAATTATCTTGTGAAAAACAGTGACTAGCAAATCAGCATGAGTACCTGTAAGTATTTAATAATTAAAAAAATATCACATTGATAAATAGAATGTATTAATATTATAATACCTGTAAAAACAGGAATATCCATAGGTACTGTAGCTGTATATGGTTTATTCAATCTAACGCCGAAATTACGTTCTCCACTTAATAAAAGTAAAATAAATACACCGATATGCATTAATCCGACACGAGCTGCAAAATTATATTTAATTATTATATGTAATAAAAGTATTTATTTAAATTTTATCAATTTGTTCAAGATTATAATTATTTAATTCATCATTTACATTGATCGGCACGCGAATCATTTAAATGATACAATATAGGTACTAATACTTCAAGAACATCTGAACTTTTTAGTACATAATATAAAAATTTCTTGTTATAATCACACATTTTCCAAAAAAATACCAATAATTCTTGGTGAAAATGTACTTTTTTAGTTGAATTTGGTAAATATGTCTGCATTAATGGATTATTTAATAATCTCGTAATACCTTTCAATACAAACTGAAAATCTGAAAATTTAAAAATAATAATTTATCTGATTATTTGTTCAAAAAACATATAATTAAATATAAATTTTACCTTCATCTCGATGAATTCGACTTAAATAATTAATGAATAAATTATCTCCAATATTTCCTTCTTCTAATGAAGTACTACCACTGGTATCATGATCTAATGTTACTATAAGAATTTGTAATGCAACATCAACTAATGGTTCTAACGAATCAGTAAATAATAAATGATTGTATGGCACTCCAAGTCCAACAGGATCATATGCACATACTGTATTCAATAATGATGTAAACATAGGCAAAGCATGTCTGTATTAAATATGAACATTTTAAACTAATTATTTTTATATTTTGTTATACACTAATAATAAATTTATATTAAAAAACATTTTAATTTACCTATTTTCAGAACTAGTTAAGTGTTGAATCCATTTGTTTGGAGTAACTGATAAATCCAGAGGAGGATTGTACATGGTTTCACTGAAGCAAGTTAATAATAACTTTAGTAACTCTGTTCTATTTGAATCTAAAATTGGATATCTAGGAGGTGAATGGGCAAATCCTACACCAGCTTCCCAGATATATTCACAACTATCTATAGATTGTAATTCTTCTGCTTTATCCTAAAAAAATTCCAAAAACATTTTAATAATTACTAATATAATATTCTAAAAATTCTAATAATATAATTTATATATATATTATAATTTTATATAAATATAAAAAAATACTTACAGGACCAGACTTTTTATTTGCAGCTACTGTAAAATCAGGACAAAATAAGAGATCCTAAAGTAGAAATATAAATATAATTATAATTATAAATATAAAGTAGAAATATAAATATAATTATAATATATTCTAATATTTTTTATTATTTTCAAAAATATATCTTACACAAAGAGCATTAAGTAAAGAATGAGCTAAAGGTACACTTTCTTCATCTTCTTTACCAGGTAAACTAGACCAAAAGAATCCCTTCCAATCAGCATCCTCAAAAATATAAGGTAATAATCTTGTTAATAAACGACAACAGTTTAAAACAGTTTGTTGTTCTCTTTGTGTTCTGCAACTGTTATCAACTGCTTTCACTAATTTCTCCACTGCTTTATAACATAATGTGGCTAAATTTGAAGGGGCTTCTTCTCTTAATATACGAATTTCAGGTGCAGGAATTAAAGTAAAAATATCTTGTACATTAGTGACATTTTCAGACCAAAATTGATCCCAGAAATTATCATCTGAAGCGTCGATCACCTACAATTACGAAAGAAAAAAATATATTTTTTAACCTATAGTGGCAAATTATAATTTATTAAGCAATTTTTATTAAATTAAAAAAAATATAAAGTAAAATAATAATATTTTATAAAAAAAATATAAATATTATATATCTATTTAAATATCTTTTATTGATTTAAACAATGCAAAAATTATATATATTTGGAATTGATTTAAAATGTCAAACATATCATATGCTATTGAACAAAATGATAAATAACAATTTTCACCTGCGTTTTTGATGTCAGTTGTACAACTGCTTTTCGAAAATTTAATTTTGTGTCAGCATTTCCCATGTTTTTCTATATTTTTTATAAATTTAAAGTAAATAGTTTAGTGATGAATCATAAAAATGACTTATTTCTCTTTAAACTAAGACGATTACGGTCGCTGCCATATTTATGCCTTAAAACAATGTTGCCAATATAAATTTTTTTTTTTGAATTATAATTTTTTTCTTCTATAGTAATATATATTATAAATAATATAGATGGATATATATTTGTATTATCAAATTATAAATATATTATACAAATAAGTAATACTTTTTTTTGAATAAAGATTTTATTAAATTTGAATACTTACAAATTACAAATTGCTTATATTTTAATGTTTTAAGATTCTAATAACTTATCTTATAGATAAAAATTTAAATATTTTATTTTGATATATTTCATAATTATTCTTTTGTAATTGTAATTGTAATTCTTGTAATTTTTTTGATTTGTAATTGTAATATATCTTTAATTAAATGTTTTTATATATTCTTTAATATTTTAAAAAAGAATATTTAAAAAAAAATGAAATAGTTATATCAATTATTATATCAATTATTATAGCAATTTTCATTTATTTTCTATACTTTCCTTGAATCCATACTCTATACATTTTAAGTTGTTTTCCTCTATTAATTTGTAATCTTCTATCTACAAGATTTTGTTCTTCTATAAAACCACAACTTGTAAATAATATCCTAATTTCTTCTGTAAATAAATATTTTATTTATTTATTATTTTATTTATTACTTTTATATATTATTTATTAAATATCTAATTTAATATTAAATTAAATACCTTGTGTAAAAAAATACACTCTAGTTCCATCTCCTCGAACATAAAAATTGTTTGCAAGGCAACTACCTTTTTTAAATCTTAATTGAGCTAAATCATATCTTCCATAATCTCGAAATAAAACTAATCCACCTGATTTTAAATATTTGTGGACTTGTTCTATAATGTGTTTCATTCTGCAGAAATAAATTATAATTCATATATATAATTGTTATATAATGCTATATAATTATATAAATGTTAATTTTTTTTAATTATAAAGTTTTAATTATAAAAATATATATACTTGATAATAATAAATATATTTACTTTTCAGGATTAATAGCTGAAAGAACAAATATCAGCACAATAATATCTAAACTTTCTGGTTCAAAAGGAGTTTGCCATTTTTCTTGTGTTACATCAAGAATAAATGCTTTACATCTTTAAAATAAATAATGTCATTTAATATTGTTATAATGTGTTATTTAAAATGTTATAAGATTATACCTCGATGTGTCATAAGCAGAATTCTGTTTCAATATATCTAATGCTTTTGCAGAAAAGTCACAGCAATATACAAATAAGTTTGCATCTGTGTTATACAAAAGTATTGGAAATACTGTATTTCCTACTCCACAACCAATTTCCAAAATTTTATTTCCATTTTTATTAGGTAAATCAAGGATATTTTCATAAGTTTCTTGACCATTTTTTTTTATGTTTTCATTTTTAAATCTTAGAGGTTGTTTAATATTTTGTTTTACAATATCAACAGCTAATTCAGGAAATTCTGTAAATAACCAATGTCTATCTTTGAAAAATCTGTAACATTAAAAATGAAAATTTTTTTTCATAATTATTAAAAAAAAAAAAAAAAAAAAAAGAAATTATTAAAAATTATTATATTTATTTCATAATTTAAAGAAATTATTAATAATTGATCTATGTACTTATTTTCATGTATTCCATAAAACTTATCCCAATATTTATAAGCCTCATGTTCATATTCCCAAATTTTTTTATCTGACATAGTTATGCTTGAGTTTTCATTTACTTTTTGTTTTGCTAAATTTTGCTGTTCTTCATCCCATATAATATTATCCCTTTAAATAATAATTTAAATAATAGAAATTATATATAATAAACGAAAATAAGTTTAAGTTTAACAATTAATTATATTAATTATAATTAATGATTAATGATTATATTAATTATGATTAATTTTTATACAACAATTTTATTTAAAAGTATTTTATAGGTTATACTTATAAAACTTTAATATTACAAATTAAATACTAAACAATAATATATAAATATATATATTAAATAATAATATACCATGCATTATGTTGAAATACATTGTTATTGTTAGAAAGAGTTCTGTTACCAAATTGTGGTCTTTTGTTATTTGATTCATTCTGTTGAAGTTTTGGTATATCTTCTTCCATCTTTGTACCACGTGTTTTCTATAACATCTTATATAAATATATGTTTAAGTATATATATATATATATATTAAGTAAACATGTAAGTATGTTTATATATAAATATGTTATTTCCTATTAAAAAATTTTACATCAAATGAAAAAATTGATAAAATATAATATAAAATAATATACATAAGATAAGTTGCTAAATAACAATCCTTTTATTATAATAAAATATTATATAAAATTATATGAAACAGAGTAATATATAATAGATTTTATAAAAGAATGTCATTATTTTTATAATATTTTATTTTAACTATTTAAAAATACTTTTTTTTAAATTACAANAGATATAGGTTGAGGGCATGTGGTATGCGGAAACAGGATGGGTGTGACGCAAAGGGTGCAAGTTAAGGGTGATATGTTGCATCATTAGATTGGTACTTCAAAGATGAACGAAATTATAGATATTATTATTAATTTACAGTTTTCTCAAAATTAATATTATCTTGATAATATAATATTATTTATAAAAATTGTATACTGTAAAACTGTATTAGTATATATTAGTTATTGAGTATTTTTAATATAAATGTATATATCAAATAATGATATACAAATATTAATTAATATTAAAACAATACGATTTTGTATAGAATTTAATATATTGAATACATCTTTCATTATTGTTATTAATAAAAAATAGTTTATTAAAATTAAAGAAAAAGATAATTAATTTTAGAAATATATATTATTATTTTATTATTTTATTCATTATAAAGATATCTTATTTGATATAGTAAATTATATAATAATTTATATAATTTATTATAATAATTACAATGTTCAAAACAACATATTCCAACAGTTTCATTGTGTATTAAAATAAATTTTAATTGAAAAATTATTAAAAATTATCGATTTAGATTCTTTAAAAAATATTAATTCACGACATTTTATGTGGCATTAAATAATAATATTGTATAATAGTAATAATATTACTAAATGTTAAAAGATTTTTCCGTTATTGCATGGTGTTTCATAGTTCGTCGTGGGTGGCTACCGTGATATCCTAATCCTAGCAAGTCCCTAGGGGTGAGATCGATACATTCATTTCTCTTTTCCTTATGTTTTCACAGGGGTTAGTATTCATCGATTTCGGAATTGGAAGAAAACTTAAGAAAAGTGAAATTAAAAATTTTTTGTAATAGATTTTTTTATATCAAATACGAAAAAATAAAAATATAAGACAATAAATAAATATTTATATTATTAACACAAAGATATATTTTAATAAAGTATTCATAAAAAATATTTTCAATTTTTATGTTTAAAATATATAAAAATTAAAATAATATATAAAATAAAAATAAAAAAATAATATAATATATTTTGTATATTGTAATAATCATAAATGTTTAACTAAATATACTATTATTAATATTATCATTGTAATTAAAATAAAATAAAATATAATTAAAAATAATTTTCGAAACATTATTATAAAGAATAAGAATATTATTATTTGAAAATTATATGTTTTTTTAATAATAAATTTCTAGAAAATAAAAAGAAAAAAAAATTGTGTTGATAAAAGCATGAATAAAAAATATAACAAAAAAAATATAACAAGAAGATTAAAAGCAAAGATCGAATACAGAGAATTAAAAATGAAAAAAGACAAATAAAAACAATAAAATAATTTCTAGATTTCTTGAAGATGAAGATTTAAATTATTATAAAAGATTTATATAAAGATTGTTTTATATATTTTATATAAAGATTAGTAAAATCTTATTAAATGAATATTAAAATCATCATTCACAAAAGTTTTTTTAACTTTTCTACATATGATACTTAAATACAAAATCAATTTTAATTTTCCATTATTATATTATTATTAAAATTCAAAAAGAGAAAAGAGAAAAAAAAATTAAGTGACAAAAGATAGAAATCTAAGATAGACATCTAATAAATTTAATTATCAATTAAATTCAAAAGCATTGATTACTGTTGAGAAATTTGTAGAAAAGAAGGATTTTCGTGTTGAGAAATGCATATATATATATACATGTATCGAAATAGAAAAGAATATAGAAAAAAAATGAAAGACACGAAAAAGAAAAAGAAGACGACTAAAAAAAGATAAAAATGAAGATAGGGCAGGGAGAAATGCAGAGATTGGACAAAGAAGCAGGAAAAAGAGAAAGAGAAAAGAAGATAGAAAATATGAGAGGGAAAGAAAGAAGAGTGAGTAGAGAACTCTGCGCGCCGCAGCGCTACGGGGTGGTTGCCCTCGTCTGCGCTTTGTGGGAAATGCCCGCTCAATAACGCGTAGAACCTCGTCTGCCCCTTCTCACCCTCGGAGACATCACAGCAAGGGCCACTGCCCCAAAAGGCATGGCCAACCCTTATCCTATCTCTCTCTCCTATCCATAAGATATTTTTTGAATTTTTTTTGTTCTTGTTCTATTCTTTCTTCTCTTCCTTTGAGCGTCTAATATAATAAAAATGTCCTTTATCCTTACATATTATTGTCGAGAAAATAAGATGAATTAATAAACATCATTGCATCAAATTGTAGATCAAATGTATACATTATATTTGTTTCTTTAAATTAATCATTATATAAAATAAAATGATCATTAATACAAAATGAAACTTATGAAAGAGAAAAAGAATAAAATCTAAGGAATGAAAATTTTATTTTAAGGAATTAAGATTACAGATAATTCAAAAATCATTATTAATATTATATATAGTATTACATTACAAATATAATACTAATATATTAATATATATATATATAAATATATATATATATATATATATTATAATATTATGTTCATTCTTTATTAATAAATAAATACTATTTTTTTCATACATAATTTAAAAATTTTTTTAATGTTTGCTTGTCTCGTCATAAATAATATAAATTAAAGTAATAAAATTGTTTAAAATTTAAATTGATAATTTAATGATAAATAAAAATCAATTACTTTTAATATGAAATACTAAAAAAATACAGAATATAAAAAATACAAGAATATAAAAAGATGATTCTTTTTATTATGTTATTTTTTTAAAATTTATTTTAGAATGATTTTTTATGTACATTGATAAATAGAACAGATGTAAAGATATTTAATTGCATTTTTGCATTTTAATTTTTTGAGAGAAAGTGGTCGATATCTATCCAGTATTCCGAGTTATTTCACCCTCGTTCTAGGTATGGTGGAACCCCCAAAGATCGTTCGGGCAATGACCTCGAGATTATATATTCTGCTACTATAGGATGGTACAGGGTTATTTTCCCTGAATTTGTTCACGGCCTATATTTTTTATCAAATTATATTAAAATGTTATATTAAAAAAACTGAAATATTTGTTAAAAAAAATAAAAAAAATAATAAAATAAAATTGATCATAAAATAAAAAATATACATTAATAAAAACAAAAAGAAATTAAGAAATTTTTTTTTGGAGTTATTTAAGAATAAATATTGATATTATTTTTAAGAAATAAAAAATATTGAATTTAAACAATTCATTCCAATATTAATTTTTGTGTTTTACAAAAAATATAAAAAAGACCATATCATTTATCGAATTATTTGATAATTCTTTTCATAAAAGATTGTCATGAGTAATAATTTCATATCAAAGAAAACAAATTAGTATCAGTTATAGTTTTCGTGGCGGATGGCATTTATAAGTCATGTTTGCTATATTCACCATCTACCGGATCAATAAATACTCTTCTTGTTTCATAGGAACTATTTCCTTCTGTCCAAACTCTATGTATTATGATAATATCTGACATTTACAACAATGTATAATTATATTAATGCATTCTAATAAAATACAATATGACATTCTAAATATCAGAAAATAATATCCTTTTTTTCAAGAATTAATAAATGCAATAAATTTGTTTAAAGTATAAATATTTGTTTAAAATGAAAATAATAGAAATAAATTTAAATGAATTTATATATTAAATGCAGTTTGCAAATGAATTCAGAAATGATAAAAATTTAAGATCTTAAATAGTAAATTATATCTTGCAATATCTCGTAATTCGTAGTTAACAAATTTAAATCTAATAATAAGTTCATTTTTAAAGCGAAAATAAATTTTAAATTCTATAAGAACTTTTAATTTTCATTTTTTCATTTTAGTCTATTTTATTTTCAAATTATTCGAATGATCAACTTATATAGAAATCAAAAAATGATATTTCCCATTTTTCTTATTTCTTTTAATGATATCGATTGTATTTATATCTGAAAGAAATTTATTGCTCTTATCAAAGAGATATTAATAGGAATAAATGGTTAAGGGATTCAACGATCGATATGTTCATTACATATCACTTTATGAATAAGAATTTTTGAGATATATTAGAAAAAAGTCCAGAGAAAACAAAAACTATCTATACTTTGGTCGGAATAAGTTGGATTTTACAGCATGCGTGCAAATAGATGCGTAGATACCGACTGCTCGTATCTATTTATAACGGCGACGGATCGCGAGGCAATTGACCGCGTGGCCTTGACTTCCTGTTGACCCAAGTGCCCCTAGGGAATTTTAGCGTACATCGTGGAATTTCTTACCACAATATTCGAGCATCTTGTCTAACCATCTTTTTCAATACTATATTCCATATATAGTATTTGCAAAGATATATTAAATAAATATATAATATTCATGTTTAAAATTACTAACTAATATTTGAATGTATCTTATAAACTACTTAAAAAAAAGAAAATTAAAAATAATCTATTTATCTATTATTTATTAATCAATAAATGATATTGATGATTGATCGAATGCAATATCTATATAGAAACGAAAACTTTTATTTGATATTTATACGGTCTTTAATAAGTATTATTTTCAATCTTTGAAATGTAATCAATAATATAATAGATATAATAGAACATGTTTATAGCATTATATAGCATAGCATCTATAACAATGAATTAAAGAATTAATATTAACATGAAAAATATAAATTCTGTCCAAAAAACGATTCTATACAAAATTTCTTCTAAAATATCTTTAACATATTTATCTTGCAGAATAAAATTATCATAGAGAATGTAAACGAAAGTGTTTACAAGTTTCTTTCTTTCTATACCAAAATCGAGTATATCGATTCTCTGCGAATAACTTTGTTTAGCTTACTCAAGTCTAAGTGCTTTTTTTCTGCAATCGGTAGGAAACCTGTTCGTACGAGCAACGGAATGTCTGAGTGGCTGCCGTCCTCTCATCTCCGTGCAATTCCACACGTAGTAGACGAGTCGACCAAGTAAGATCGTTCATTCTGTAAAGAACATTTTTCTTTTAATTTCCTTCTTCATTGGAAAATCCGTCATAGTATAACTACTGAAATAAAAAATGGAAAATAATCAGATAAGAAAGGAATAAAAAGAAGTAGTTATATTGAAAATAAAATTAATAAAACTAAATAATAGAATTTTGAAAACCATTTAAAGTCATATTATAAATATTCATTAGATATTACGTATCAATGTATGTAAGATTAGAAAGAATATAGAAAAAAAAGAAAGGAGAGGAGAGGAAAGAGAGAGAGAGAGAGAGAGAGAGAGAGAGAGAGAGAGAGAGAGAGCTCGTAGGAGGTTGTGGAGGATGTCGAGAAATGAAGGCCAACGGCCTTGACCTTGTCCGTGATTTCATCGTGAATGAGAGGGAAAGAGAAGAAGAGATACAAGAAAAGACATCGGTCAAAACAAAGTGGCCTGCTTTCTTGTTCATCAAAGAAACGATAGTCAACAGGCAGGCAAAAGCAAATCCAGGTAAACGGCCATTGATGTTAATGACTAAAATCCTTGGCCTTTTCTAACTACATTATGAAACTTACTTTTTCAATTTTAAAGTAAAAGAATTATGTACATAATGATCGACTTATCGATTCGAATTTGTTTGGATAATGACAAAAGTTATTAACTAGAAATCAACATCAGAATTGTGTTGTTATGAATGATCGATGTGTCATTTATGAAAATAAAGGAAATAATGTAAGTATATTCTTATCTAGGGATAATCTTAAAAAAATATAAAATTTATTGAATGATAATAATATAAAGTTGTTTCTTTGTTAATCCATGTTCTTTCTTAAATGATTTACAATTCATGAATGTATATTAATTTTTTATATATATTTTTGGCATGATTTATATCTACTAAAAGAATAACAAAATAATTAATAAGAAATAGACTCTAAATTTATTCTATCAAAATGATTAATTATTTGTAAAAAATATACAAATACAAATTACATTTATTTTTACAATTTTTTTTAATTTTATCGTAAAGTAAAAGTACATTGGGACATATATATTCGATATAAAGTCATTGTTATTAAATAAAATAATAATATTTTAATACAAATTTTAATACAAATTTTGTGATTGTAAATACATATTAATATAAGTTCAATAATAACATTATAGATATAATATTATGTTCGGTATTTTTTAAATTTTTTCTTATACAATGAATTTTAAAAAAAATTGTATGTCATTCTATAAACATCTATTCCCAATGATATTATTAATTGCTATGTAGCTGTGTACATATTAAAATAAAATATACAAAATTAAATCAAGAGTTTGTTTCAAATTAAGAGAATTATTTTCTTATACTATTGATCAACGATTTACGCTTGCAAATATAAAGAATATCTTTTTAATACAAAAATGACCAATAGACAGTAACTAGAAGTAGAATTTAGTTACAAGTTAAGAAATTACAAGTAAAGAATGCAAAGGAAAGATCGATCAAAAGCGGAATATTTTTTTTGCAAACTTGATCAAAGATTATATATTTATCTAATAGCAATTTAATGAATGAGAAACATTGATGATCGCAAAGAAAATTATCAATATTCGCCGTTTAAAAAAACAACGGGAAAATCTTGTCTCCTGACCTCGAGGGAATAGAAGAAATGAGTGAGGTCGTTCTACGATCGATAACGCGAGTCTCTCGCGAAAAGGTGCGAAAGAAACTCGTCGAGCACAACGAAAGGGCTGAAAGAATCGATCTCATCCTATGAAAAGAAAAAACAGATTTTGATATCTACCGGTTTTTCTTCTTTAATAAATGCTTGACGAATAAAAAAAGAAAAGTTGGCAGTATTCTTAGATAGAATACAGATAGATTCTTTTTACATAAGAGAACATACGTTTATTATCATATCGCAAAGGGTTGCGTATACGGGGGTGAGTATACCCGCCACTGTCTGTCGTTCGTTTTCTCTTTTCTCTTTTTTCATTCTCTTCTCTCGTATCATCCTTTATTTTCGATCTTTGTCTTTCGCGGGCACTGTTACCAGAGATCTCCGTCGTGTTCGCCACTCGTTCATTCGCATGCCTGCCAACTACGCCACACTGAAACTCATCGAAGAAACCGTGGTGATCATAGTCTTCTCTTTTCTACGTCATTCGTTAGATAGTAGATTCTATCTTTGTTAGACGAATTATAAAGATGTTAGTTATCTCTTTGTTGCACTCGATAAACTCGTAAGATATCGCTTGTATCTCGTGATACGTGAGTGTGTGTTGAGTGGCGGTCGTGCAGACAGGTGCGGCCGCCGGAGCCCCATCGTTGGTGGTGGCACACATTGCGCCTCCAAGCGGCGATTCTCCTTAGTTTCGGGCAAGATGGGCGAACCTCGCCGGGCAGTAGCTTAGACTCTACCTACAAGACAACACATACATTAAATGTTTCCTAACCACAAGTAACAATTAATTGTACATTTATTTTATTTAAGGGAACAAACTCTATTTTTGTAACATGCTGTATTAGTAGTGCTTTGTGGAATTTGTACGTAAAGAAAGGTGCGAAGCCACGCGCGATATAACGGACGAGAAGACGACGAAAGTAGGAAAAGATAGGAAGGTTTCTCGATAACTGGAAGACCTAAATACAAAAGAAGAAAAACGGAGACGAAAAAAGATAAAAAAATAGTGAATGAACAAAAAAAAAATAAAAATCAAGAAGACAGCAACTGAAACGACGAGGATAACGAGGGGGGACAATCCCGACGAAGACGGCAACGAGGTGGATAAGGACGATCGTACCGCAACAGTGGCCGCCACTGAGGCTGAAAACGACAGCGAAGTAGGTGATAATCTCGCGTAGTCTCTCCGCTCGTTGACTTAGTTCGGTTAGCTAGCTGATTTTCTTGGTGTGGTGCGTGTTTTAATAACGAATTACAAAGTGGAGAAAAGTGTTCGATTGATAGTAGTAGTGAAGTGTATAACCGACACACCCTCTTGACACTCAACATTTATTTCATACCGTCATCGGTTCAACTCTTTACCCTCTTCCTTATCTGTCTTGTTCTTTCTCATTCTTTATTACATTTACGTACCGTGTATACATTTGATCACTGCAGAAAGCCGTACATACTATATCTATCTTTTTCTTTTCCTTTGCTTTTTCTTCGTTGTAACCCTCATTCGTTTTTCTTTTCTCTCTTTTTCTTTCTTTCTCTTTTACTCTCATTTTCTTGATTGTCTTACTGTCTTCTTCTCTTTCTTTCGAGCGAAGTGATTTATCGTTTTGCTTGTCGCATCGGACTTCGTTTGTGTTAAAACCATACCGACTGACTAACTATATCCTTTTACATCCATAACCATACATACTGTACTTCGTTCTTACCCCCTCCCAACAAACACCCTCGTTTTGCAAAGCGTCTCACCCACACCTATTTATCCTCTCTCTTTCTTTTTCTGTCTCTGCTCCACCCCGGTTTATCGGCCGATCGGAGTGCAAATTCGTTCGTGACCGTGCTGTGTGGGTTTTGCATCTACCAGTGTCGAAAAATACGAAAACGGGGGTGACGCCGTACTTTTGGCAACATCAAACCAGTAACGTACAAGTACGAATAAAAGAAGAAATACACATTACCGTAGTAATAGGACGGTACGGTATTATTTCGAGCAGGCGCCACAAGCGATAAAACCACTAACATGTCCGTGAGAATGGAAAATGTAGCCGCGCCGAGGAAGCTCAACTATAAAATGATAGTAAGTAAAGAAAACATAATATTTCTTGTTGTTATATTTCATATTTTGTTCTTTCATTAATCATGCCGGTCATTTTCTACATCGAACCCGCCATGCTCGTTCTTAAGTTGCGTGCATATTTACATGTGTATACACGCTCTTGGAAAACGTAGCATTACCATGGGGACGGCTGATGGCCACGAACCTTGCGGAACCGGCGTAGTTTGACAGTTTGCCGCGGGGCGTCTGCTGCCCCACCCAATCTCCTCTTTCTCTCCCCCACCTTAACCTCTCATCCGTCTTCATATATTCTTTCTTTCTTCTTTCATTTATTCACATATTCTTCTGGTCTATCGTGTTGTATTTTGGAGAGAATTTGTTTGAAATTATTGTTGAAATTATTCAAAATATATGCATTTAATTTTTTAGTTTTCATTACTTTTGATTATTAATCATAATTTTAATTTTGTTAATAGAATTAAGCGTTTAAATAAATTATGAATGATAAACTTGATAGATCGAAATATATATATTATGAAATATATTATATAGTTACCGAATATATTAATGGCATTTATTGAAGTAGATATATTTTTATTAAATTAATTTAGCATTAAAATTTTTATTTTTAAAATATTCCTTTTTTATATTTTTACGATAAAGATATTAAAAATGATTTATTCAATTAATCTATATAAAGAACAAAGTATCGAAGATCACATAATCAATATAACATATAATTTGTTAAATCATATATGATATATTATGAGTATTATTATTAACTAATTACATTTTTTTAAAATATAATTATAATATATATTTATAAATATATCTAAAAAATATTAAAAGTTTTTTTTATATAAAAAATATATTTTATTAAACTACTTTAATTACTTTTAATTTTTATTTTGAATAAAATAATAATTTATTATTTTCATAATTTTTTTGCTAAAATTTCAAAATTTAAAATTTTAAAATATTAAAAATTTTCATATTTGAATCATGTGTGACAGGCTTTTATTCTTATGCATACGTTCCTGGCATTCTGCGCAGACTCTTGTCGTCTCTTCCTGTTCTCTGTCTACTTTCAATAGCTACGCTTTCCGTGGAATAATTATATATTTTTTTATTGGATATAAATTTATATATTTCTTATTTCGATATACAATAAATTCAATATAAAAGATAAATAATACTAATAATAAAAAAATAATAATTAAAAATAAAAATCCATTAAGTAATAAAAAAAATGATAATTATAAATAAATTATATATTATCGAATCATTTTTATTTAATCGATAATTTTGTGAAAGTAATAAAAATGAATAAAAATTAAATTTTTTTCATTAAAAGAAATTTTTATATTTTTCAGTTTTGTTAATGAATATTTCTTTTTTCATAATCAAAATTTTTATAAATATCAGTTATGAATTTAGATTAAATAAGAATAATAGTTTTATTTATTTAATATAGTTCTAAAATATTTTCATCGATATTTAAAGAAATCTTATTTGCTTATATGATATTTAGATGCTTGTGAAAGCGACGTGGAGCACACACACACTATCCGGAAGCATTCTTAATCTGCACATTGAAATTCGACCTAACGCTCGCCAGTGTAGCCAACTTTGTCGTATGCTTTTAGTCAGACAATATCATTTTCATATAATTTTTTATGATGTTGAAGTATCTTCATAATTATTCATCTTTTGGAATAAAAATAAAAAATTTTATGACATTTGTTGATATTGATATATAAATTCTTATTTGAAATTCATAATAATATAATTAAATAGTGTCAAGTATAATTACAGAATATTATCAACAATATTAACAATAATTTAACAATAATTTTGTTTTTTCATAATTTATTATTAATTAATATAAAGATTATTGTGAATGCATTTAAATAATTTAATATAAATAGTTGTTCTTTCAGTCTTGCCAACGGCAAATTAATACTTGAATATTGCAAATCAAAAATGTAACAAAATATGTAATTTATATAAAAATTATTTTTTAAAACAATTTTATTTAAAAATAATTTGATTAGATTAGATAGTAAATCTTTGAAAATTAAAAAAAAAAAATTTTTTTTAATATTAAATTTAACTAAATTTAAGATTGAAAAATATTTTGAATATATAACTCAAAATCGATTAATTTGATTTAATTTTTAAATCAAAAATAACTATGATTCATTATACATGTACTTTAAATAATAAATAAATCTTTTTATATTTATAAAAATAACTCATTCATTAAATTTAACGATTAAAAAATATTTATTAATATATATTTATTTATATTTATTGATATAAATATATAATTAATTTCGTTATAATAAATTTTTTTTTATTTTTTTTATTTTTTTTTTATTGATTTAAAAATCAATGATTTCAAAATGTCATATATCTTTAATAAATTTCTAACAAAATTATCGATTAACTTAAAAATCTTTAATTTTAATAATAAAAAATATTCAATTTTCCTACATTTTATTCACTATTTCAAGCCAAAAAAATTTTTTTAATATATCAATGATTGATAAATCGCAATTGTGATTTTACCCAAACGTTTCTAATTAAAATTATCTAAACGTATGCAGAATCTTGCGAAAGGAAAGTTAGTGATGTAATAAACTTCATTCGTTCCGCAAAAAAAAAATTTTTTTTTAATTTTTTTGTTTGTGTATGTAGAAATAATGATCCACAGAGTTGTTATATTCTCTTAAAACTGTTGAATTAATGCATTGTTTTGTAATGTTAATAATATTTTATTCAAGAATTACTTTTTTAATCATAAAATCCTAATTACAATAAAATTCTAATAATAATACAATGCTATTACTATTTAGTTCTAAACTAAAACATTAAATACCTGATCACTATATCGCGTTTTTAACTTCTTTTCTTGATTCAATGTTTACTTAAAAATATGTTTATCCTACAATAATTAAAGATTAATTTTCATCAAAGTAAATACGTTCTATATAGATTGAGTTTCATAATTTTTCCAATATTTCTTTTTTTATTATCTTTTTTAATTTTTTATTTTTATTATCTTTTCTTTCTTTTTTATTTTTTTATTTTTTTTTCGAAAAAAGAACCAGGAATAGAAAAACTTCGCTTGTAATATTCGATTGCAAATAGCAATCGATTCTTTAGTAAATACATTTAATGAATTGACGTTGAGAATTCATAACAATAATTGAAGTGATTTGTTTCAATCACAATTACATGTGCGAGTTTTCTTCATATGCCACAATTAGTTTCTAGTGATCGTGATAGATTGTATACATCGATGTGCATGCCTCTTGAAATCTAAAATACTAATAAAATACTAATAATTTTATATATATATATATAAACTATAATATAGTTTTCATCATAGATAATTATTTTTATGACTTTTGATTCTTTTGAAATCTCAAAAAAAAAAGTGAGAGTACACACAAGTATTGTGAAAATCTGAACTTTTAGTCATTTCATTTTTTCATTTCAGATATTATTTAATATTTAAAGCTTTATTATTAGAAACAAAGCAACTATATGTTTATTTTTTCCAGCTTATAGCTAAAAAACAAAAATGAAGGCTTAGTCTAATTTTTTTAAAAAATTAAAGGGTTTTCAGCTAACTGAAAGACGGAATGAAAGATGATGGATCTATTAATTTAGATTTCATAAAATAAAAGAAAAATATTAGAAAAAAAAATCGCCGCAAAACGAAAGTTTTAACTTAATAGAGATGATTTTACTTGAAAAATAATTTGTAGGTGGATAAAAATTACACGTGAAAAAACAAGTCGGTGCGCAAAAGAGAAAGGGGCGAGACATAGAAGAGTAAAAAAACTAAGAGGGAAAGGGCCAAGTAGGGTAAAAAGAATAAACTCAGCAAAGATATCGATTATTTATGGTTGCAGCGGCGGTAAAGCTTCGTTCCTTTCATCAAAGTATGAGGATGAATACTCAGAAATCTCAACGATACCGAATTGAGATTAATCTCATTTTTGCCTTCCGGTTTTGAAATATTTTTTAATCAAATTATATGAACGAGGGTTTTCATAAACGGAAGGAAAAAGTATAGTAGCTAATGCTACTATATAATGCTAGCCTATTACTATCAAGTATTTTTTTTTTGTATTTTTATTTATTTATGTATTTAATCTCAATATCTTTATCTATAATAAAAAAATCTTTTTAATTTGAATATTATCATAAGAATTTTAATTAATTTCTTTATTAAATTCCATTAAATTCTCTAATAATTATATCTCTAATAATTATATTTCAATAAGTGAAATAGAATAAACTAGTAATCAAAAAAAATCAAAAACAATAAGACATCCAAGATTTGTCTATAGAAATTCAACTTTTCCATTCTGCTCTCAAGAATCGTATCTTCTGTTAATTAACAGAGAAAGCGTGGAATTTTTCTGTTGAAAGAAGAAATATTCGCAACATTGGGCCCACTATGCTTGACTATGATTCCTTTTATCATTTGTCTTAATTTGTTTCTTAGAAGCAAACCAATTTCGTGATTACGGTGATTCGTATGCCGAATAGTATATAATATAGCTAAGATGTACAATTAATCATCTCGAAAAACGTGTTACACGATGAAAATCATATGAAATGATGAAAGAAGAAGAGAAAAATATTACTGTCGAACAAGGGTCTTGATTCACTTAGTGAAAGAAAAAAACTATTCTTTTTTCTAGGCTAAATTGAAAGATTCTTCTGTTGTTACGATGTAACGATTGTATCTTTATCGAATAATGCCTCGGGCGAATTTACCGTTTGGGAAATCTGCCGTATTTATGCAAAATTTGATTGCTTTTATTGCTCGCACCTCTTAATGCCATCGATACCGCATGTGTCTGACATTTTCTTGAAGATCTTTGCACATACTTCTAAAAAAATTTTTTTTTCATCGAATAAAATTTACTAAATAAGACTACAAATTCCGGTTTTTAAAATAAAATTATATTGTTAGATTGCAATATAAATTAGAATAAATAATTTGACAAAAAAATAAAAAATAAAAAAAGAACAGAAGATAAAAATAGTTCTTATTGTTAAAAAATTGTTAAAAATTGAAAAAGAATATAGAAGAAAAGAAGACATGTTAATATTGTTGGAAATGAGTCATTTTAGAATGATCTGTGCGGCTGTTTACATGAATGATGTATCGTTCTAATCTGTTCTTCATGTGCTTCTCTTTGTTTTTAGCAAAGTAGCTTATCACTCTTTGTTTTTATCTATACAAATAAATTCAGAATTTAGTAGATATAAGAAAGTTTCTTATTAATATATATATCCTAATTATTTCGTTAGTATATGATGAAATATTAATGTTAAACAAATAAAAATAATAAAAAAATTCTATTTTTATTTAAATATATAATTGTATATATGTTATATATATGTTGATATTAATATTTAATTTTTTAATCGACTTATTTCTCAATCAGAATATTTTTCAGACATAGAATAAATTAATAAATGAATTATTTTTAATTTAATCAAATTTTACTTCTGTTAATATAATAAATTTTTTTATTACTCAAAAAAATTTTTTTTTAAAAGCTTATAGAAGCTGAACTATCGAAAAGACGATGTAAATTATTAAAAATCAATTAAGATAAAATTATCAATGTCAAGAAAAAAAAGTTGAAAAAACTTATTAATTTTCATGATCGATAAGTAGTTATAGTAATGAAAAGGAAAGTCGATAATAATGAGTGTAAGAATTAATGACTGAATTACTGAGGCAAGACAACGAAGCGCGTGCAAAAGTTCATTTGTTGACATGACCGTGTGCTTTTAATAGATATACAGACTGTTAGATAAAAATGGCCAGCATTAAATAGAAGCTGCATGCTTCATAAACATAATGTATGCGTGTAACAATCTTTTGTCATTCTTTGTCTACTTACATATAGTTTTCTCGTAGTCATATGTACGATCACTGAGAAAAAATTTTCTAGACAGACAACGGTATCCGTCAACGTGTCTGCGCAGAGTCAAGGTCGTACGATGTCCAATGCTTCTTGCAAAATTCTTAAGATTTAATTCTTAAGCTTGATTTTCTCTTCTCTAATAAATTAAATTAAATTAAATTCTAATTATAATAAATAATATAATAATTTACTATATTAGATAATTTTAATTATCTACTCACAATGAAAAATATTTCTTTATCTATAATAAAAATTAATTAGAAATTTAAACAATTTTTTTAATTAATTAGAGATGATTTATAAAATTTAAAATTCGAATAACTGACTTAAATAGGAATAAAATTACTAACTTCATATAATAATAATTTTATTTGTTTTGGTTCGCTAAATTTGTTACAGTCTGCTAAATTTAGTCTTTCAATGGATATCTTAGCAGAAGTTTTAATTTCCTTTTTAGCTTGAAAATGATTTCCTCAGTTTTTACAAATCTATTATATGCATTTATATATTTCATTTTGAATTTTTCAAAAATATTTTTGGCTGTGCAAAAGAAATAAAAATATTAATTTCTATATCACTATAGTAAACAGAATAAATTTCTAATATAGTTTAAAAAAAAATGATCATTATCATTTAACAAAATTTTATGTAAATATTCATCAGTTTCAAAAGCTAGTGGCCTAAATATATTATGAAATTCTTTATATTTGTATGCTATCTTTTTGTAAAAAAGAAATGAAATCATACTTTTTATTTATATTATGTTTACAAATTATTATTAATTTAATGTAATACATATTATGATTGTAATCTTTATAACTTTGTAAATTTCTCTATGTTCTAGAATTTATGGAATGTCAATCATATCATAGTCAAAATATTGATATACCATCAAAATATAAACAATTTAACTCAATACCAACAAATATAAACAATATAACAATAAGAAAAGATCTTATTAGGTTGTTATAATTCTGATTTTATTTTGATATTTATACTTATAATATTAGTATTAATAAATACAGTTGAAATTTAAATAATTTCAAACTAATAAATTTCTGAATTTCTCTGCTGTATATGATTTAGATCTTAATATATGAAAAAAATTCTAGTTAACATAAATGTTAACATAGATAGAATATTAAAATACCAAACATATTAAGTGTAATAGAATTGAAATTTTATCTGAAAATATTTAATTTTCCTATAAAAAATTAAATATACATGTATTTTCCTTCATTTTCTCCCATAAATATAAATCACATTTTATCTTATCGACATATAATTAAAATTATCAACTATATCTTCATGACTTTAATGAAAATTTTTTTAACCAATTTTTGGAAGCTTGATCACGCTCTAATCTCATTTGACATAGAATTAATACATTATTCGGCAAGAGAGCAAGTTTAAGAAAACCTATAACGATTTGCTTAGCATAAGAGCGGAGAGAGATTAAGGAAAAAGAGGAGAAAAATAAAAGAAATAATAAGAAAAATAATGAATAAATAAATAAAATAAAATAAAAAGAAATAATATCAAGATGATTGGATTTCTAAAAAAGAAGAGAGAGTCTCGCGTGAGCTCGATATATCGCGACCGCAAAACAGTCTAGTGCATATCTTTCGCGGACGATCTCATTGTTTCATGAGGTAAGGACACGGAAGCACGCGATTCCTAGCTAATAATACTCACTGTCGACTTAAACTCGGCTAAAGGGTGTCACACTCGAGGTGACCAGGCAACTGGCCAGCCAGTTCTCTCTCTATTTTCCTTTAATCTTTCTAGGCTCGTCGTTTCTAGTTTAGTACATGATCATCGTCCTTCTGTCATTTTAACATAAGTGTCTTGTTTCATTTTAACATAAGTGTTTCTTGAAAATTTTCCACTCATATCTTGGATTTATAAATGTGAAGATTTTATTGATAGAAAAAACATGTATTTCTTGAAGTGATTGTTTAAAGAACTTGATTTGGAAGAAGATTGAAGTGCAAAGAATTGGATATAATATTAATATTTTATTTTTTTCTTTTTAATTTATTTTATAATATATATAATTGAGTGTTTAGCAAATTCATTAAGTTTAATTAATATAAAAAACTGATTGATGTCTTCAAAAATATTTTCAATAATATGAAGAAAAAAAGATTATAATCAATATGAGCTTAGTTTCAATATAAAAAAAAAATATTTTGAAAATATTTAAACATATTATTATATGTTATGCAAATAACAAAGATAAATTTTATTACATTATGAAATCGTATGAAAAATTATGCAGATTGTTAAAGCTTGTGGATTCATTATTCATAATTGCAATATTTTTATGTTAAAAAAATATTATTCATTATAAAATTCTATAGAGCTTTATATATATATTACAAAATATGATCTGTAAAATTTTTCTTATAAAAATCTCTTGTTTGTTTCTTTTTGAACATTGTACTTAAAATTTTGATTTTCCTATCAGTAAAAAATGTATATATGTAATCTGATGTGCTACAAATCTAAAATTAAATTTATATAATAATTGTGCATTGAAAAAAAATTTTTAGAAATCTTCAATATTTGTGTATCAAAATTTGAAAATGTTCTTTATAAATAACTTTTTTTACAAATAAACATTCTATATATATATATATATATATAGAATTACAATCATATTGTTTGTTATTTAAATAACTAATATATTATGCGTCTCACGTCTGTTATATGTATGTATATGTAGATAGAAAAAGGAAGAGAAGGTACGCAAAATGTTTCCTTTTTGGTGCATGCATCTGTGAGATCAACTGATCGGCTAAACAAATCATAGATGTATTTACTATGAAAAAGCGATACAAAAATTGTTCTTCTTTTCGGAATCAATTCAACGAGTTGGCCAAATGGAATTATCGATCGATTTTTCCTCGCGGAAAGATAAATCGTGAGTCTAATTGATTTTAATTTATGAATATTTTATTGAATATTGAATATTTTGTGTCTTAAAAATATATAAGATATGAAATTTTTTTGTTTATATCATTTAATATTAACATATTAATCAAAATTACATTTTAAAAATTTTCTCTATAAAAATAATCTTTTATTATGTTAATACTTATCAATATTTTATTATTTTAATTTCATTGGAAATTATTATAAAATACGAAAATAAAACATATTCGAAAATGCGCAAAGTAACTGATTATTACATTATATGTTATGCATTTATTATATGTTAATGCAAAGAGAAATACATAAAGAAAGATAAGATTCTATGAATATCAAAGAGATTCCACTTTAAAGATAAATCTTAGTGCGAAAAATTCACAAACTTTAGAAAAATAACATGATTATACATTCAAGACGTAATTCGTTACTCAAATGCAAAAAGAGATTCATGTTCAGATAACTATATAGGTCAGTCTAAGAATATTGATGTCGATCCTACTATTAGTTGTTATGTACTTTGAAAAACATCGAATAAAATCGAATTTTATTATAGTTTGTATATCGATAAATTGTTTTAATGTACCTTTGATTAATATAAATGTTATTAAACAAAGAATCAAATTAAGAAATAAAATAAAAAAAATAGAATTAATTTATCTTCATATACTCATAAATGAATAGAACATATAGGTTAGGTTCAAAACGCGATTATTTATTTTATTTTATAATTTTATTTTATTTATCTTATAATTTATTAAATTTTAAATATTTAAAACTTCAAATAATATATTATTATATTTTCTTTCATAACATGTTTCTTATAACATTTTAATAGCCATAAATTTCCTAAATACGAATTATAGAACGAATCTTTCGAAACATAATCCAATAGGAATTGTATATAATTGACTAATAATCATGCTGAGTGAAAATCTATAGAACGTGCCTTAACGATGCAACTATACTTTCTGTTTAATCATCAGCGTACATATGCATGTGTATATGTGTGCGCAGTATGTATTGCATATTTAAGGTATGTGAGCAATCATTCTATTCCGACCGGACTGAGTTCTGCGTCGGGTCTTGAATTATTACGTTAACGTGAGTATACTTGGGAGTCTAAATACTGGTAATAACTAGTAACACGTGCATGAATCAAAACGTTTTTCAATTTTAAATTCATATTTTAACGGTTTTAGTTATATTTTCGAATAATAGAGATATATGAATTACAATTCATACTTTGACAGTTTTAATTATATTTTAGAATAATAAATATGTGGATTACAATTAGTTGTGAATAAATTTGAAAAGTACATCGTTTTTTTTTTTTGAATTAAGATACACTATATAAGCTCAAATAGATCAAGATAAAATATAAATTTTTAATATAACTAAAAAGAGTTAGTTTAAAGAAAAAAAATGTAAGTTAATATTATATCGTAAAAATCTTCATTTTTTAATAAATCTATATTGGAAACATTATCAAGGACATTATTTTTTTTTTATATATTTACTTGTTTATTTATTTTATTTGTTTCGTTTTATTATTTTATGAATTATATATATTAATTTCGATTTATATTTATAGATTTAATATTTCTTTTTATTTCTTCTTCTTCTTGTTCTTATTCTTCTTTTTCTTCTTTTTCTTCTTTTTCTTATTATTATTATTACTATTAATTTAAATTAAATTAATTCAAATCATTAAAAATTAATTACAAAGTGTTATTTAATGAAATACTTACTAAAGACAATTAAAATCTTTATAAATTTCAAGTAATATTTTATCAATTTTTAACAACATGTTAAATTTAAAATATAATTAATTCTTAATTATCGATTGTCAATATTAATATTACATTTATGATTTAAGCGTTTAATTGTAATTAAAATAGAAATAATGAAAGTCAACTATTATATTCACTTGAAATAATTACAAAATCATTTACTCGAATAATTCTTTACCATAAAATGTTTAATCTTCTATATGAAATCATAATTTTATGATGATACTAAAATGATACTAAGTTTCTAAAATTTCATGTTTAAATAAATATAGATAGAATTTACAAATATAGAATTCGT
This sequence comes from Apis laboriosa, assembly GCF_014066325.1. Lineage (NCBI taxonomy): Eukaryota > Metazoa > Arthropoda > Insecta > Hymenoptera > Apidae > Apis > Apis laboriosa. The sequence goes on from NW_025222279.1 coordinate 2,501,385, forward strand.
ATTATCCCTATTATTGTTGTATCATAAAATTCACATTTGTTTTTGAGTTTGTTATTTTTATGATCAAAGTTAACGAGCAATAAATAACAACGTTGCAGTTTTGTTGCGTACTAGCTTTAACACAAATACAAGATATGCATGTCGCAATCGAATTTTGTGCCACGAAACCTGTTGATTTGGGAATTTATCCAAAATGTCGAAAGAGATGAAATGAATACGAATACGATAAAAGTATACATTCTTTTTTTTATCCATTAGAAAAGAAATTTTTTTAAAAAAATAAATAATGATAATCATTTTCTGTTATATATTTTTAAACTTTTGATTAATAAAATTCTTTTTTTTTTTGTTTTATTTCAATTATAACACATCTACATATTTTTTCAAATAAAAAGAATAATTTAGAATTTTAAATAACAGTTCGGTAACTCTATGTTAACTCTATGCATAAAATTCCCTTTTAGTATATTAGTATTCGTTTTTTGACATAATTTATTCAAGAAATTAATGTCATACTCGTAATTCAGACCACTCGTAAATAAAGCAATAAATTCACGCGAGTTTTTCTGCCAACAAATAACAAAATATAATCGGTTTTAGCAACAATAATTAATGATTTCCATGATTTGTTTCGGTTTTATCTGCATAATTTCCAGATAATCGAAACACCATTAATGCGCCTAGAAAGAAATGCTAATAGTTAAATAATTAATTTCGTATTTGTCATTAGTATATATGAACGTGCGCGTATGTTGTGTCAGTGAACTTGATATCTCATCGACCGATAACAACCGCTTTTTCTGCTTCGAACAGGTGGCTATTTCCATTTTTAAAATCATTCAATAAAAAATGGAATAATTAAATAAAGCAAACTTAACAAAATTATTCAAATCTTATATATCGTTTCTTGTATCTCATTCTTGAAAAAAAAATGTGCTTATAATATAATAGTAAAATACTATTTTTTTATTGAATCCCTCAATGTAATAAGTTTTCTTCATATGCAATTCTAATAAATGTTTAAATAAATATTTTTTGTTTTATATTGTACGTGATAATATAGAAAAATGAAAGTTGATTTATATAAAGCTGAATTCTTTAAAAGAATTCAATTAATTAACAATTTTTTTTTTTTTTATTTGTTAATTAAGATCGATAAATATCAATATGAATACAGATTATACATATATATTATATATTATATATATGATATATATATGATATATATGATATATATATATATTATATATATGAATGATTTCTTTATAGACAAAAAAGCGAATAAATATAAGGCCCATAATCAATGTGTTTACCAGCTTTTGCCGTGTGTTTCTTGCTACTGTGCAATTTCAAATAAACCATTACATCTTTTGTAACTTTCACTACATATATCCATGGTTCATAACATTTTTATCAGATTGACTTTCTATTTTGAGAATCAAGACTTATAAAAAATGCAAATAAAAATAATCATAAAATTTTATAGTTAATTAAATATCTTATTGCAGATTTTTTTTATTAGAATCTTCTTATATCATAATTGTATTAAACAAAATTTAAAGGTAAATTATAAAAATTTTGTATTTTTATTAATTATATGGAGTTGATAAAGTATTTAAATATACAAAAAAAAATATTAGACATAATATGTTAGCTTAAAATATAGCAATAAAAGTTGTTTCTAAGAAATGAAAAATATGATAAATATATATGATGTACATATATATATTGTATTTAACATATTTATATTTTTTAAATATGTATCTTATATAGTATGCTTTCATTTTATTTTTTTTTTAATTTTTAATTTTTATTTTTGATTCTTTTATTCAGCAATATAATTTTTATTTAATATTTTTAAATATTTTTTATTACATTATTTTTATATATATTTTATTATAACTTACATTTCATTAATCTAGCTTTCTTCTTTCTGTTTCAGGTAAGTTTTTGACCATTCAATTGAAGGCAACAAGTAGATAATTATTCGTCCCAATTATATTAGGTACGCTTGTATCTTTACTTAAATCCATCGCCATATTTAAATTTTGATACTGATAAATCTAATTTATCATATTAATATCATAAAAGTAAGTTTTAAACTTAAAAAACAAGAAGTCGATTTATATATTTTAAAATTTTTTACGACGTTTATACAGAAAATTCTGCAAAATAATATTGTTCTGCATTCTATGTATAACAAAATATTCAAATGACGTCAATTGACTTCATTAGTAAGTTTCAAGAAGAAAATATATTTTTTACAAAGTTTTATTATAATATATACATATATAGTATGTTTTTAAACAAAGTGCATATGGAATGTATATTTCTCCTTTTCTTCCGCAAAACATTTCGATGTTGAATACATCAGCAATAGAATTGTTTATTTATTTTTTAATCATAATAGAAATTTTAAATTTCTGCTATCAATAAAACTATCAAATTTATTCTAATCAAATTTTTATTATATATCAGATTTTTATGATCTTCTTATACATTATCTTCATTTTGTACTTGAAAGAACACGGTCAATCGGAAGGTAAACGTGTTGGTATTTTATACTTGCTTGCCTCGAAGTCGACCTTGCGCGTACAATGATCTGAAAATAATTAATTGTGTTCTTCGATGTGAAATCCTACTTTATATTCCATAGCTCATTCAATATCGTGGAAATTATCCTCGATTGCCAAGTTATAAACGTTTTCAAACACATATGTTGTTAGGAAATGTACGGCCCTACATGGAAATATATAGTTTCTACTTTCAATCTCCATTTTAAAATTCAATATCGATTTGATCAAGTTCTTTTTCTATCAATGTATAATTATGTCATATTTATAATAATTATGATCATATTTATAAAATTTATCAAAATACTATAAAAGTAAAATAATATGAAATAATCACGTTTATATGAATAATACTTATGTCTTCATGAAATATCAAAGAAACAGTAAAACATGTCACAGTATATTACGTGAGTCCATAGTATACGAATCTTCTCAAGGTGAAGAAACGGAATGTCCGGTATGCGCCGGCAAAGAGGAACTCTTTTGCAGAGGGATGAGCGAGCCTAACAACTAGTTCCCTCTTACCTGCTCCCCACTGCTACATTTCTTTTCCCGTCCTCTCTCGGCCATTAAAAGCCATATGCGCATGCGCATGCGCATCACGCGCATTCGTCGTTGCTTAGCGATGGGATTATATTCGATTCATTCTTTAGGAAATATAATTAATGAAACTTTATTGATTTTATTTTTTTTTTATATTATTGATTTTATATTATATTTATCTAAATATCAAATATATTGAGTTTAAATAAAATATTATCAATCATTAATATTTTTGATTAAATTTTTAATATTAGAAATTGTACATAACAATATAAAATATAAGTATTTTCAAAATAATAGTAAATTCAAAAAAATGATTTACATTATGATATTTATATCAAAAGTTAAAATTTCATTAATAGGAATGCATATGAAGATATTAATCCTATCACTAGATACGTACACGCTAGTGCCGCGTGAATATTCAATGGCGTATCAAGTGAGAAAGTAATAAATAAATATAATATTAAAAATTTTTCAAAAATCTCTTCTGTTTTAAATAGAAATATGCATAATTTTTCTAATTATTGAATCGAATAAAATAATTAGAATAATACAAATTTTTAAATTTATTTCTTTAAATATAATAATATTGTCAATTTAAAACTGTGAATTATAAATTAGTTAATGAATCAACATTATTGGTATTCTATTGGATAATTGATTAAATAAATTGCAAAAAGCAGAATTAATAGAAAAAAAAATGAATTTATATATAGAATTAACGGTTTTAATGAAAATCAAATTCTGCGCCACTGCGTGAGAGTAGTACCTGTCTATCTATTACCATGTTCACTGACTGCATGTATCTTGGCCGTGAAGCAGTAAACGGAATTAAAGTGAGTTGCAGTTCTAACGCACAGTAAACTTTATCATGGCCTACTTTATCTACTTGTTTCTATGACTCTTTTTTATGACAAATTTGTTGTTGTACATTGATCACGAGATTCAATTAAACTCGTATATATTGATTGTTATATGCTAAATCTATTTATAATATTACATAGAAATATCTGAAAAAATAATTTCAAATTTATTATATTTTGATTATATTAAAAAGTCGATGATATCAATAATAAGAATTTTTAAAGATATACAGAAATATATTTTATTATATTTATAATAGATCATATTTTTTGTAATTTTTAATTATTTTAATGTACCCTGTAGAAAAATCAAACCAAAAATATAAAAATTATTGGTTGTTTTTATTTATCATATTAATTCTAAAAAGAAAAAATAAAATATTTAGATTATAATATTTTTATTATAAAAATTTAGCAAAGAATCTTGTTCATATTGATAATGAATCTGTGGTAATTTCCTCTAATCTCAATAAAAAAAATTTAATCGTACTTAAAACAAGAATCCGTTTGCTAATAGAGCATAACATTCATGCGAGATTGTACGTGATGTTGTCTGGATAATATATATATATATGTGGAACATCCTGATTCTTCTTAAGACCTGCTTTTGATGTATTAACATAAAAGAAAGTTTGGTCCAAACTATTTTGCGAGGCTGTTCGTTTTTTAATTCGTTTTGCATCCTAATTTCTCAGTGAATGTTCATTTTATTTTGAAAATTTGAAATGAATTTCTGGGAAGCAGTATTTAATAAATAATTAATTAGTGAGATAAAAAATCTGATTCAGATACGTTCAATAATATTCTGTAAATCTAATTAATTATTTCAAATTATTTCAATAAATTATCAAAGCTTTCAAATGATTATAAATAGTATAAGTTTACTGATACTTTATACGCTTTCAAATGTGACGAATACATATAACTGTTCATCATGAAATCTTTCATAAATCTGTCGCTCGATTATATCAATTTGTATTATATTTCAAAACAATGCTGACGCTTTAAAAAGAAAAAAAGAAATATATCACACAAATTATATTATAAATTATTCAAAAAATAATAAATAAAAATTATTAATTAAATTAGAAAATGAATATTACTTGCTTAAAATATTTTTTATTGTAATTTATATTGTAATTTAAAATTACAATTTTAATTATCTTTAAACGAAACATATTTATATATTCAATTTTAATTTATATAAAATTTTATTTTATTCAGAAATTTTAATAAATTTTGAATAATACAAAAAATTTAAAAACTTAGTTAAAATTTATATTAAAATAAATAGTAAATAATAAATAATTTTTCATAAAAGAAATTAATTTTTTAAAATATATATTTTTTCTCTTATCATTTTTCTCTTTTTTTTTTTTTAGAGTAATATATTTATTATATTCATTCATATTATATTCTTGTATATTCTTTTCTAAAATATTTTTATTATTTTTATTAATTAGGTATAGAATTAAAAATATCAAACTCAATAAAACAGATTAATAAAAAAAGAAATAGAAAACTGTTTTAGAAAGTAATTATGAAAGTTGTAGTCTTTCACATATACTGGACGATTCGATAAAAATTCCCATTATTATCATTTATCAGTGACCTCGTGCAGTCACGCCTCTCTGATAAGAAGAAAAATCACCGATCCCTGTACTTCTTCTCTCTTTGTTTCTGTTTCATGATTCTGTTTGATTATCTTATTCGTTTTCGTTAATTTTAAGACAACTTTTTCCTTTTAATTCGAGGAAAATAATATTTCATCTATGAATATTTATGAATTTAATAAACTAATGATTTAAAATAAATATATCTTTAAAAAAATATTTAAATAATAATAATGTATGGAATAGAGTAATAATAATTAATAGTAAGAGAACAATGATAAATTCGCTAAAATCATGAATTTTGCATAATCAAAATATTCTAACCAAATATTTAAAATTTATGATAATATTATCGTAATTAATAATTTACCTAATTTACCTGAATAATTTAAATTAGAAATTTGACATCTGTCATATATTTGCTTTTTTATTCGTAATAGAATCATTTTATATGAAACGAGATTATTGACAAATAAACAAAATTTTATTTGTCAAATAAAATCGCAATTTATAATTAGATTAGTCTTATTTTCAATTTATTTTATATAAATAATATTGTTAATAAATTAATAATATCAAGTACAGTATAAGAATATACAATATAAGAAAAATAGATAAACAATATTGTTGTTAAAAATTAATATGAATAACTAATAATAAGTAAATAATATTTATTGTTTTTTTTAGAAGAATTGTGAAATTGAATAGATTTTTTTAAAGATATTTATGGAAATTATTTTAAAATTTAAAGGTTTTAATTTTATGTATAATCCCGGATTATGATATTTTTAACAGATTTAACATATCTATATATCATAATTATTCATCATGAGATATATCATAATTATATATCTCATGTTAAGGTTTTATAATAAATGTAATATTTATTTCGTCGCTGCTAATCACTAGAAATTTTGCGAACTTATATCAATAATAATGCCATTGAAATTCATCGAAGAAGAAAATATATTCATCTCATAACGTGTTCAACTTCATTTCTTATTAACGAGATAGAATCCTTAATGGATTTTAATGATCATTTATAAAATAGAAAATGCAGCTCTTAAATTATTTGAAATAATATTAATAATTATTTTCATGGTTCAAATTTTCTAGCAATTTCTTTTCTTAAAAAATTTTTTTTAAATCATTAAGTAAGTTAAAATTGACTTACAAATGTATAATTTAATGAAAAAAATAATGAGAACTAATAATATCACATAAAACTAGCAAAAATCATTCTTTCGAACAATATAATATATAATATATTATATGTTCGAGCAATATATAATATCATATTGATATTATACTAATTTTAAAACAGATATACATATAACATACTTCTCTTAACTCTTCGTATCAGCAATTAACATCAATGAAGATCCGTAACGATGAATGGAAAACATACGGGTAGAACCGCGTACAAGACTCCAAAGATGAATGCGTGGAAGTCTTATGATGACTATGGAGGATTGGCATTGTAATACTTTAACGGAACGATAACGAGACAGACGATTTACCCGTAGATGCCGTCGGTTCAATTGAACGGCATGCAGACAACGTGGCCGTTGGTCACTGCGAAATAGAGAACGACGTGTGAAATGAGTATCGTGATGTACCGACCGGATGCCACTTCCTGCTTACCACGTCTGCGTATCATTGTACATGCACTGTAGCGATGGGAATAAGACGATTCGAAACCTTTTGAGATTCACTCTCGATGATTTTCATCTGTCATGATAAGATATTATTATAAATAATTTTCTCATCGTTGATAGTAAATATGTAAATATAATTTGACTGAATAATTCTCTAATCTGATCTTAAGAGAAAAATAGTGTATTTATTCAATGATAAACTTAAGTAGAGTTTATATAAATAATTATCTAGTTTTAGGATTTTAATAATTTAATATGCTTTTAATGATACTAAAGCTAATTAATCTATTTGTGTCTAATCTATATCTATAAGACTTAAATGCCAAAAATCTGATTAACAAAAACAAATTTGTTTTAATACAATCTATATGTATCATAAAGTTTATAATTATTTTCCATTTCAACCAATCTTTCTTTTCATTTAATGTCACATGAACAAAAAAAGAACAAATTGAAAGTTAGTAGGTAATGCAGGAAGTAGCAGAGTCGACATATGTATCGATAAGCGGTTTCCGATAGATTTGATCCATTAACACTTCCTTGTTATTAATGTTTCGTATATCTAGAAAACATATATTAAATTAAAAGTTTTAAAAACAAGACTTTCGTATAGTAATATGAAGTAAAATTTCTATTAAAATGTGTTAGTAAGGAGGAAAAAAAAAAGGGAAAAAATTGATAAGCGATATAAGAAACAACAAGGTTCGAGTTTTGTGATAAATGATTTATAATCATGATATTCAGGTATCAATTTCTGACTGTATTACTATTATTATTGTTATTATTATTATTATTATTATTATTATTATTATTATTATTATTATTATTATTATTATTATTATTATTATTATTATTATTATTATTATTATTATTATTATTATT